>NC_058038.1:3086448-3444242 GCF_019176455.1 Solea senegalensis | reverse complement strand
CACACTGCTCAGACTGGAACCACCTCATCGACCCAACGGCTCTTTTAAGAGCCACACACTTTATCTAACAGTTCATATGATCTTTATACACTTTGTTAAGAAGTTGCATTAGTGTGTACACTGCAGTCTAATGTGATCTTTATACGGAATTAATATTCAAATGACTTTACACATGTGCATTACAGTCCTTAAGGTTAATTCTACAATCCACATACTGTAAAGATGTATTTATTAACCCTTACCTCAAAGTACAAATGGTACATCATTTGAGTCACATACATGAAATACAAGTGACTTGATTAAACAAGTTGTGTTGCAAATGAAATGTATCGTCACTGGACTATTTGCTTCTGGGTTTACATTTGAACATGGGTGAAGGAGCTCCTTCACAAAAAATGGAGACTAAAGAGCAGCAGGATCTATTCTCTAAATTAACCATTGACAAACTTCTTTGAGAGGACAATGTGTGCATGTCATATCATATCACATAATATATAATCTTGAACAATACTTTCATTCATATAAACATTAAATTAACTAAAACACCCCCTCTCCTAAATACGTCACAGTTTGTGTCTTTCTGAAGAGTTGCCATAGTTACCAACATCACATTGTTTTAGAAACATTTGAATATTGGAAATGGGTCGTTAGTTACTTCAATGACTGTATCAGTTCACCCGCATGTGTGCGCGCTGCTTCACACAATGATTTTGCTGTAAATATGTCTATTCATTGAATGTTAAATATCTTGATATTTACTACGTTTTAAATGGTAGTAATTGCTCATCAATCCCAAGACCCTCAGTGAAAGCCTACAATTGGTTTTGCTGCTGTTATTTTTTCCACATCTTATTTGTCCATCTTATCAAAAAAACTTAAGAGAGACAAAGTTACAAGTAACAATTGTCTTTAATTACAAGAGTTATTGTGTTCACTAAAGTCACACAGTTATCAAAATGAAATGAAGTGTATCTTTAATAGACATGTTAACTCTTGTTACATATTATAACACATATTTACAGTCTGTCTATTAAGTATTTCAACAAAATTGACTACATGTCAATAATAATACAAAAGTAGTTCCTACTAGTTTATTGATCATTTTATATTAATGTAGTGATGCTACTTAATTATTAATAAACAATAACAATCATTACTGCATCACTGTTACTCCGAACTTTCATGAATCAAGTTTGGAAATTACTGAAGTTACCTCACATATTTTAAAGTATCACACTCATTTGTACATAAACATAAATACAGAGTAGTGAGAGGCTTCAGCAGCGCTTTATCAGTTTTGTGTGTGTGTGGCTTTTAAAAGAGACTTTGCGATGATGTACGATGTTGTTTAACTGCAAATGAACAGTGAAATTGCATAATACATGATGCTGCTTTTTTAAGTTTTATAAATTTGATCATATTAGGTTCATATTTTTCTGAGTTTGTAATAACTCAAAATTACAAGCAACCACTTTGTTACACAGTTGAGGAATTGTTCATTACTTCAGACATTATATAATCAAATTTGAAACGAGTCTTTATTGTCATTTCTATTGTTTACATTATTTGGCTGTTATTCATGGTGTACATTCGGCTTTAATGTCTTGACAGGATATTTATATTTAGTTCATAAAGTTATATTTCGTTTAAATTACATTAGACAAGAAGGCTAATTGCAATGTTAATTATCAAGTTGAAAACGCAAGCTTAATGTGCTTTGTGAAGTTTAATATTTTCATATTTTTACAGACACTGACAGTTAAACTGTATTTAAGAGGAGGATGAGCAGTTTCTCAGAGTGAGTGTGTGGCTCTTAAAAGAGCCGTTTGTTTGTTTGTGGAGTTGCTGTGGTTTACTTGGACTTAGCGGCCTTCTCGGTCTTCTTGGGCAGAAGAACAGCCTGGATGTTGGGCAGCACGCCGCCCTGAGCGATGGTCACTCCGCCCAGGAGTTTGTTGAGCTCCTCGTCGTTGCGGACGGCCAGCTGCAGGTGGCGGGGGATGATACGGGTCTTCTTGTTGTCGCGGGCGGCGTTTCCAGCCAGCTCCAGGATCTCAGCGGTAAGATACTCGAGCACAGCGGCCAGGTAGACGGGGGCGCCGGCACCCACACGCTGAGCATAGTTACCTTTGCGCAGCAGCCTGTGAACACGACCGACCGGGAACTGGAGTCCAGCACGAGAGGAGCGGGTCTTTGCCTTAGCGCGGGCTTTTCCGCCGGTTTTGCCTCTTCCTGACATGGTTAATTTTTACTAGATTTTTCTGACAAACTCAGAGAAACTGTGACTCAGATAGCTCAAACCCTCGTTTATATGTCCACGAAAGCGCGGGAGACTCCTGCCAGACCAACCAGAGCAGAGCAGCAGAGGGGGGATCACCCAGCGGCGGCCTCGCACTGGAAGAGCCGCTCACCACCAATCAGGAGCCGGAGGACTGAAGCAGCGTCACCGTGTCACAGCTGCTCCCACAGTTTAAGAGCAGAGAGTCGCTCGTGTCTGCTTCACTTTTTCTCCTGTTGAAAGCAACAAGCAGAAACATGGCAAGAACCAAGCAAACCGCCCGTAAATCTACCGGAGGTAAAGCTCCCAGGAAGCAGCTGGCCACTAAGGCTGCGCGTAAGAGCGCGCCTGCCACCGGCGGCGTGAAGAAGCCTCACCGTTACAGGCCCGGTACCGTGGCTCTCCGAGAGATCCGTCGCTACCAGAAATCCACGGAGCTGCTGATCCGCAAGCTGCCCTTCCAGCGCCTGGTGAGAGAGATCGCTCAGGACTTCAAGACCGACCTGCGCTTCCAGAGCTCCGCGGTCATGGCTCTGCAGGAGTCGAGCGAGGCTTACCTGGTCGGCCTGTTCGAGGACACCAACCTGTGCGCCATCCACGCCAAGAGAGTCACCATCATGCCCAAGGACATCCAGCTGGCCCGCCGCATCCGTGGAGAGAGAGCTTAAAGTCTGTGCTGCTGCTGCTGCTCCTCCACTAACCTCCACCACAACGGCTCTTTTAAGAGCCACCTCACTCTCAACTCTAGACAACAGTCCTCTGCTGCCTCAACATATTTTATAATGAATAAAATTGTCTCCTAACAATTACACATCGTCTTCAATTAAGAATAAACGTTATCAGTTACAGTATCATGAAGATCAAAGCTCTCATGATCTCCTACATCACTGTTCAAACTCCATTATAGTACATTTCTCATAGAAAGTGAGAATGTGTCCGTTTCATAGTCAAAGACATTTGACCTTTATTTATTAAATGCCCACTGTTGATTAACAAAAGTGCTATTTAATATAATCCCATTAGATTCCACACCCATTTAGTCTTGAAGGGAAATTAAGACACAAAACAGGCTCACACACCCTTGTCACCATGTGTCCTTATGGCTTGGATTTCATAAAAGAATATTGTAATAATTATAGTAGTAGGAGGTGATACTATAATAACAGCTCATTTCTGAAGTAATGTCTTGGTAAGTAGCTACAAGAGTTATAAGACGCCATTTTGTTTTCATTGTAATAATTGTGATAATTATGATGTATGAATGTAGGGAAGCAACTTTAACCATGAATCATCCACTAGGTTGATTTTCAGTTTCATGATAATATTCATCTTTTGCACAGTTTAATTTGTGTGTCAGTGTGACTCTGACACTCACATTATTTTGTGACAAACCACCAGATAAAACATTGGTCTGGCTTCCAGGTCAGACATTTTCACTTCAGGGGCTGTCCACATGAAAACCGTTCTAGTTTTTTTTAACCATTTGACGGTTTTTATGCTATGCTTTTTCTGTGGACAACCAATACACTATTTTGGGAAAATTATGTTTACCTCTCACTCTTACTCTGGCATTTCCTGTCACTATTTCATTGTCATCGTTGGAATCATCTTGTGTTTGGAAATTGTCTGTTTTATTCACTTTATAGAAATTGTTAATTTCTTTACCTGGTCCATTTCATTTAAGTTTGCACAAAGTGCACATCCTTTATTGCAATGCTCAACATCTGTGTTTCTGGTGTAGCAGCATTACAGCAACACATACAGGCCTATACTCAATATTCACAGTCATTTTAAAAATCAAATAAGTGAACCACACAGCTGTAGAGGGAGGATCCAAAAAGAAAGAAATGATTGAAGCTGCACATCTTGTGAAACTACACCATCAGGAGCTTTTTTTTGTTTGTTTTTTTAACTTTAAACCTTACTTTGACATGTTTATTTAAAGTTCTTTAAGCTTTTTTTAAACCCTATTTTTTCAGCTTGATTCACAAACCTGTCAGACATAAGTGATTATGTCATGTCATGTCTGGATCATACTTTATTTATTTATTTATTTATTTATTTATTTATTTATTTATTTATTTATTTGTTTGTTTGTTTGTTTGTTTGTTTGTTTGTTTGTTTCGGTCATGACATTTAGATCACTTATCACACATCAGTGTAGTTCACACGGTACCGAAAGGGAAAGCGGGAGAAGCAAAAGCTTATCTAGTCCCACCCCCATTATCATCATAGATTACATAATTATTCTTTTCTCATGACATTTGACAAAGAAAAACATGTTTCAGCATCAGCACTCAGAGATATAGTCTAGCTCTAGACCAGTGGTCCCCAAACTACGGCCTGGGGGTCGGACACAGCCCCCCTCCACATTTGACCCGGCCCCCTGAACAATTCCAGAGACACATTATTTTTTTCCCCGCATTATTATTTTTTCAGTCTGGCCACGCAATCGAGACTAAAGCAAGCATAGAACACTGGGGTGAAGTGGGCCTGCCTGACTGAATCCCAGGAAATGTTTCCTTACGTCAATGAAGCTCATTTGAATTGAATTGTGAGCCACACAAAAAAAAAGTTGCTACTACGACCTCACTTTATCCCAGTCATAGAACGTGAACGTGAGCCGGGCCAGCTTCTGTGTTGCTCAACTGATAGCAAGCTGTGGTAAACCTTTCACTGAGGGAGAGTTTGTCAAGAAATGTTTGAATGTTGTCGTGGAGGAGGTGTGTCCCGAGAAGAAAGATGTCTTTAATGCCGTGAGTCTGTCGGCGAGTACAATCACCAGGCGCGTCGAAACAATAAATGTTTACATTTAGGCAACCCTGCGATGGTCACACTTTTTCTGTTACAAACTGACTGGCCCCCCATCAGAGAAGGGAAAAGTTATGTGGCCCTCACTGGAAAACGTTTGGGGACCCTTGCTCTAGACAGTCAAATCAGACTCCATGTGTGTCTGTACATGTGTCCATGATATTCTGTCGCGAGTGACCGTCTCGACTTGTTGCCTGGCATATTCAACTTCCCAAAAGTCACAAAACAATCCAATCAATCGAGGTCAATGCATAATTTTTTTCTCTCCCTTTAGTCATCCATCTCATCTGTAGGATTCGCCTCGCTTTGCTTCTCCATTCTTTTCTTGTGCTCGAATAAACACAAAAGTAAATAAATCAGAAAATTAATAGTTATTTTTGACATGCACAATTATTCATACATTACATGTCATTTAGCAGACACTTTTTATCCAAAGCGACTCACATGGGAATTGAGTACAATCAGCCAGGGGTGGAGTCGAACTTGCAACCATTGCCCTTTTCGCACACAGGTACCGGTCTTAACCACTGAGCCACTCCACCCCTCCACCATACAGAATCTTTTAAATCACCTTTTTTCTTTTCTTTTCTTAATTAACACATATATTTATTAATTGTTGTACTGTTTTTTCATGAATTAATTCATTTTGTTGGCCTTCCACTCTTTCTCTGTTACGTGATGCAAATGTGTGTTTTTTTCTATTAAATAAGTGTTTATTTTTTAATTATTTAATTATTTTTAATTATTTTGTGAGACCTCTGGGACATGCTGTCACTGACGCTCTTCTCCTGTTGGGGGCGCTGATGCACCACAGACTCCTTTATTCACCATGATAACCCACAGAGGAAGAATATGGCGCCTTTGTCTTCAACCAGGTCCTCAAACAGACTTTGAATATCCGTGAATCTCGACATAGTCACCATATCTGTGTATTCTACAATCTGATAAAATGAGTGGCCGTGGAAAAGGAGGAAAGGGTCTCGGTAAAGGAGGCGCTAAGCGTCACCGCAAAGTTCTCCGTGATAACATCCAGGGAATTACCAAGCCCGCCATCCGCCGTCTGGCTCGCCGTGGCGGAGTGAAGCGTATCTCTGGTCTGATCTACGAGGAGACTCGTGGGGTGTTGAAGGTTTTCCTGGAGAACGTGATCCGTGATGCTGTCACCTACACCGAGCACGCAAAGAGGAAGACTGTGACCGCCATGGACGTGGTTTATGCTCTGAAGAGACAGGGAAGAACTCTGTACGGCTTCGGCGGTTAAACTCACTTCACTTTGTCATCAAACAAAACAACAACGGCTCTTTTAAGAGCCAACCACTTTGTCTCTGAGAGCTCAATCATCTGAATGTGTCATATTATAGTTTTAATAATATTTTTGTATGCATTTAATCCATAACGTGGGACAATCAATATAACTTAAACATTAGTAGTAGAAGATTATTATGGTGAACGTCTCTTCCACCATCTTTGTTTATTTCATCCAAGTTTCACAAGTGTCCTCTGGCTGGTGTTTAACGTGAATTACCGTATATATCAGATGTAGAGCTGAGGAATTTGACTGTGTATAAAATAACCTCTGTGTGAGATAGAGGACCATCATGAGAGCAAATGATCTTACTGGGAATAAATCTGCCATCTGTGCAAAGTCTGTAGCTGACTTGCTCTATTTACGCCATCGTATTTTAACATTGGTGATAATGGTGTTACTGAGAGAACTCAATATTTTCTCAGGTAGTAAATGTGTGAGAACCACTGCTCTATAGTTTGTTTTATTACATTCATTTCAATTTCATTTCAATTCAATTTGAGGCCTAGCTTTGTCCTGTAGCTTTTATTCAAAGTTATCTTAAGTAATTATTTAATTTAATATAATTCATGTGTTTGAAGACTGAAATTTAAATGTATGTTTAAAACTATATATTTTTTTAATGTGGTTTATATATCATTCTGTATCAAGACATCCAATCATATTTGAAATGTATGTGAAATAGTGTCACAAATGTTGTTATTGCTTTATCACAACGGAATATTGTTTAATGTTAAGCTCATATCATCCACCACAACTGAACAGGTTTTTTTTCCCACACAGACGGTTGGATGTTTTTCAGATGACTGGTTGTCTTTGCATTTATTTTTAATAGTAATAAAAAGTGATTGTGTTAAACTGCAAAAAGTATTTTGATCTGTTGTTTGTCCTCAACCTTTATCTTCTTTTTCTACACAATTAATATGTTATATATAATTGGATATAGGTAGATTATTATGTAGTATTATCAACTCTTAAAAGTTAAGACATTTTGTATGGTTCTTATATTCAGCTTATTATAAGTCTAACAACACAGTAATACAATGACATGAATGCATCACATTCACATTGAACTGAAAGGATGAAAAGATTATAAAGAATTTCTTCTTCCTTTTACCAGAGGTTTGATCATCATGATTCACTGAGTTTATGTTTCTTAAATGTTACAATAAATATATAAAAACACATTTTCTTCCTTTGATAAAGATAACTAATAATCATGAAGATACTGAAGCAGAAAAATGTTAAACGTTTCTGACTGAATCATAGTTAGGATTTGTTTCTTTAATAAAATGTATCATGTATTTGTTTCTAAAATGTCTCCAGTGTGTTTCAAACAAAGACAACACTATCTCCTCCTCATCCAACCCTCAGTGAGAGAATCAACCAATCACAGGAGGGGGAGCACACAGTGGTGTTTGCATGGAGCCTTTATAAGTAGAGTCTCCTCCGCCTGCTGAGACTCATTGATCTGTGTGAACTGTCAGGATGCCTGAACCCGCCAAGTCCGCGCCCAAGAAGGGCTCCAAGAAAGCCGTGACAAAGACCGCCGGCAAAGGAGGCAAGAAGAGGAGAAAGAGCAGGAAGGAGAGTTACGCCATCTACGTGTACAAGGTGCTCAAGCAGGTCCACCCCGACACTGGCATCTCGTCCAAGGCCATGGGCATCATGAACTCCTTCGTCAACGACATCTTCGAGCGCATCGCCGGTGAGGCGTCTCGCCTGGCTCACTACAACAAGCGCTCCACCATCACCTCCAGGGAGATTCAGACCGCCGTGCGTCTCCTGCTGCCCGGTGAGCTGGCCAAGCACGCCGTGTCCGAGGGAACCAAGGCCGTCACCAAGTACACCAGCTCCAAGTAAACACACTGCTCAGACTGGAACCACCTCATCAACCCAACGGCTCTTTTAAGAGCCACACACTTTATCTAACAGAGTTCATATGATCTTTATACAGTGTGGCAACTACGAACACTCGGCACCGAAGACTTACCCTTGCTTATCTTAATTGTACCTATGTAATATTTGTCTATTACAGGGTTCAGAAAGTTTTTGTGTTCTCATAATCACATCAGACGTTCCACGTATCGTAAAGTCGTGTACTGAGGTCTATTAATAATAGTGTGTGTGTGTAGAATGTTATGACAGTATGTCATTTAGCAGACGCTTTTATCCAAAGGGACTTTCTGAATATAATTATATGAAATATATCATTAATCAACATAAACAACCCTGCAAATGAAGAATGAAAGTGCATGTATTATGCTAATTTTTGTGCATATGTCAATGTGTCAATGATGAAAGAGTTTATAATAACAAAAGGAACCGTTGCAAACAACACCTGTAGTATAGTTACAAGGTTTAGGAAGTTATTGTGTTCATTACGTCAGACATTTCAAGTACGATTACTAACATGGTATACAAGTATATAAATATGAAAAGATTAAATATACTAAAAACCTGAAATACAAAATGTCACAATGGTAATAACTCTGGCAGGAGAGACTCCTGCCAGACCAACCAGAGCAGAGCAGCAGAGGGGGGGGATCACCCTCTGTCCTTTCAAGCGACTTTTGTCCAATAAGCAGCGGGGTCTCGGGCTCCTCTGGGCGGCGCTGCGCTCCAAGAAGAGCCGCTCACCACCAATCAGGAGCGGGAGGACTGAAGCAGCGTCACCGTGTCACAGCTGCTTCCACAGTTTAAGAGCAGAGAGTCGCTCGTGTCTGCTTCACTTTTTCTCCTGTTGAAAGCAACAAGCAGAAACATGGCAAGAACCAAGCAAACCGCCCGTAAATCTACCGGAGGTAAAGCTCCCAGGAAGCAGCTGGCCACCAAGGCTGCGCGTAAGAGCGCGCCTGCCACTGGCGGCGTGAAGAAGCCTCACCGTTACAGGCCCGGTACCGTGGCTCTCCGAGAGATCCGTCGCTACCAGAAATCCACGGAGCTGCTGATCCGCAAGCTGCCCTTCCAGCGCCTGGTGAGAGAGATCGCTCAGGACTTCAAGACCGACCTGCGCTTCCAGAGCTCCGCGGTCATGGCTCTGCAGGAGTCCAGCGAGGCTTACCTGGTCGGCCTGTTCGAGGACACCAACCTGTGCGCCATCCACGCCAAGAGAGTCACCATCATGCCCAAGGACATCCAGCTGGCCCGCCGCATCCGTGGAGAGAGAGCTTAAACTCTGTGCTTATGCTCCACTAACGACCAAACCGGCTCTTTTAAGAGCCACTATACTCTGAACTCAAGACCACATACCTCTGCTGCTTCAATGTTTTTAATAACGGATAAAAGTTCCCTAACTATAATATGGTATATTACAGTATTGTTACAATATCAAGTAGTTTGACAATCTTAGCTGTCATCAGTAATTATGGTGATCGTCAGCACATGCTACTGATCACACATTGAGCATAAGATTTATTGCACACTGCATTCGGTCAGAACTAGCATTGAGATGAACGAGGAAATATTAGCTTAGAAAAATAAATTTCAGTTGAAGAGGATGAAGTCTGGCAGTGACTTTGTTTTGCAGGTGTGAACCAAGCAGACAACCAAACAATATGCATAATAGCTAAAAAAAAATTTTTATTTTGTTGTCTGACATGAAATAATGAAAAAGTGTGTGCCATAAGTGAAGATCCTGGTCAAATCACATTGATGTGCTCTGTGTTCCCTTTGGCTTTGGTGGAGGAGGCTTAAAAGGAGAGACAGAGAGTATAATTTTACAACAAGCCACTGCAACACTTATACATAGATTATATATTTGTATATATAATGACATTCTTAACAGTTAACATTTTTTGTTACCCTTGTTTCTGTCCTTTGTATGGAAGAGGATTAGTGCCACATGTAAAATAACATTTGATTACAACATTGAATAAATAAATAAATAAATAAATGAACCAGAATTCTTTCTTTTTTTCCCTCAGAATTTTGACTTAAATCTCAGATTTTAATTTCTGGCTTTTTTATTCATCATTTTGTTGAATAAAAAAAAAACACATCAAAAACAAAAACCTGAGGGAAACCAACCCGTGGCAAAATTCCACACGCTCCATGTTTTCTCCAACATCCTACATTGAGATGTGGACGTTTGGACCTCAGTGCTGTTTTTGGAGGTCCTCTCTGTGATAAAATGAGAATACACTGATAATGTTATCAAAACCGCTCCACAGTTGTTAAACTGGTGATCTACTCATCACCTTTGTCAAGTAGGTTATATTTTTATGTGTTTTAAATTAAAAATATTTATAATATTGACAAATATACTGAAATGATTCCACATGGATTACATTTTGATGCACATCTGGTTAATTTCTCATGGAATTTCCAACATATGATGTTTTTTTTCTATTGTAAGAAGTAAACAGATGCCGTATAACCTTTGACTTATATCTATTTCTGTATTTTTCTCTGTTGGATCTTCTTACCCGAGTATGAGCCTGTCGTTCACGCTCTCTCACTGGAACAGCTGCATCAGTTGAAGCGCAAGTCGTGAGGAGCAGGACAACCTGCAGACTCAGGAGGACCAACAGATACCTTTTGTCCATGACTGAAGAGTTTGAGCCAACCTGTGAAACCCACAGGTCTTTATAAACTCACCCTGCATACCAACAAAATGGCAAGCAACAACACAATACCATCAATTTACGTCAGCAGCAAGATGTTGCAATCTGGGGAAAATTTAACAAGTCGAAGTTTCACAACAATATTACACATGGCAGATGGAAAAAAACAATATTTATGAGAAGTAGTCAGATTTATGCCAACTCTGAAGCAAATGATGTGAAACATAATAGTTAATGGTGTGATAATAGACATCACACCATTTTTCTGTCCGGCCTTATCACGCTGACATCATTGTGTCCTCACCTAGCAAAACTCTCTCTCAAGAGTCTCTGTATTCTAAGGAAATCTGTTTTTTGATAAGGCTTATATTTGTGGCTTAGTCCTCAACTATGCCTTGCACAGTGAACTAAGCACTGTGCAATACCAATAAACTTGATGTGTTTTTTTTCTTCTTCTTATGTGTTTGTTGAGTCAAAGTTATGATAGCAATGATTGTGTAAGTGACTCGCTTATTCGTCATTCATGTTCCTTCGTTTTAACCCCGGAACCTGTATGGCTATCTACGTTGTTTACGTCCCGTCGCTGTAGGCGAATAGCTTATTCGTTATTCACGTTCCTTCGCTGTTACCCCGGAACCTGTATGGATGACTTTTTTGTTTACGTTTCGTCACTGTAAGCCCGGGAACACGCTAGTCTACAGCTGTTCTTTCTCCCGACTTTCCACATCACCCGTACCTCTGTTATGGAGTAAGTTAGCACATTATCTTGGTTTGATTATCATATTTATTACTTGCTTGTACGTTCTGTATATTATTAGACTTACCTGAGCTGTATTTGTGTGTCGTTTGTTAAGAGCCCATCAAGCTAACAGCAAGCTTTGAAGCAGTCACGTGTGAGTTTTGCACCCTTGGTGAGCGGAGTGAGGTGTGTATCTGGTATAGTGTGTGTGTGTAAAAAGTAAACATATTTGTGATCTAAGCCTAATCTAATTACTGTTGTTTATTTTTTGAAGCACAGTATTTCTATGTGTTTTATGGTTTGATTGAATGCACTGTGGAAATGTGATTTGTATTAAATAAATTCTTTCTGTTTATTTTTAGTTTTCACGGTGCTACTAAATAAAAGGAAATTGCACCTGTCGAGACTCTCTGCCATTATTATGTACATCAAGGGCTGCAACAGTGAAAACTCAACGCTAGTCATCCACCACGCCAGCGTCTTCATCAGCCAGCGGACAAGATCATCTGATGTCCACGCCTGCGTACGGATGCCACAGCTGCAGTGAGAGATCTAACTCATAAAACTAATCACATAGGCTACATGGTATTAAAGTTGATGTGGTAAAATTAACCTGAAACTACCTACTCAGCTAATTCATCATATGACATGTTGGGAAAATAGAGAGTACATAACTGCCATATGCTGAGTTATTCAAAGGACAATTTTTAAATGTGTGATACTGAATTGTGTCAAAGGCTAGAGCCTTACGGTTGAAAGTTGCAACGAGAGTGTTAAGGTAAATGTCATTTCATGAGATCCTAACTCCTGAATCTTTAACAATATTTGAAAGGAAAATTGTCTGACCACAGAGTATTTAGCAGCATTCGTGTTTTATAACGCTTGCATTGTCACTGTTTGTTAACCTTGCTATAGCCACAAAGTGTAAATGTCTGATGTGAGTGGTATTACACAATTTAAAGGATAAGTTAAAGTCACCACTCATCTAAATTTGAGTCCAGGCATAACACACTCTAAAGCTATAATAAATCAAACAGAAGCACAAGATCAACATGATGTTAACACCTGCTGAAGAAACAGACAACCCCCCTGAGACACAGGTCAGGTCCAGCTCTCGTGAGCGAAGTTTATCAGCAAAGGGTCTAGAGTTGCATGAACAGGAAGCAAAGAAAAATGAAAAGGCATTCAATAAAACCTATGACTCTTGGAAGCAGGCAGCAAAGGAAATCAGACTGAGACTGAAGGCTTTCTGCTCAGTTGAGGACCTTGATAAAACCCAAACAGATATTAAGGTTAAACATGTCATAGTACAACAGCACTATGAACCCATTCGACGCAACCATACTTCTACCCCAGATATTGCCAAGAAAATGGATGCATGTGTCACTCTGACAGCTGAGATTTGTGACCTCATCAATAAACGACTTGAGAACATAGATGAGACCTTCAATGACCACCTCGAGAAGGAGAGAGTGAGGATAGTGCTAAATAAAAATGAGTATGGATCCGTCTTTGGAAACTCAAAAACAGAAACAGTGATCTCTGAGTCCATACAGAGATCATACGCTTCCTCAAGCGCCACTTCCAGGTCCTCTAGCAAACGTGCAGATGCAGAAGCGGACCTCGCAGCCAAACTAGAGCAGGCAAAAGCTATGCAAATAATTCATACCCAACAAGCGAGACTTGATGAATTGGAGAGCGAATGGAAATTTAAAGAAACGCAAATGCTAGCAGAATTCAAGCAGAGGGAGGCTGAGATGAAATTAAAGTTAGAAGAGGAAAAAACAAGGTTACAACAGCTACATGCAGACAATGAAGTAAAGGTAGCTGCCGCTCGGGTGAGAGCGTATCACAACTTTAATGGACGTGAAAGTGTTTATGAAGAGCCTGACCATACAATTCAATATGGCTGCCACAATGCTGAATTGAAAACTCCATTAGATCCACATGCCAGGCCATTCCAGCCTTACCATACACTCCCTGAAGCACAAACAGCTCCGGAAGAAGCCAGGCTAGCCCAAGCAATTGCAAGCTCACTTACCATAAGCCGTCTACCTGTCCCAGAACCGGCGACGTTTACTGGTGACCCTTTAAAATTCATAGACTGGAAGATATCCTTTATGGCTCTCATCGGCCAGAAGCCCCTCCCAGTAAGTGAAAAAATGCTCTATCTAAAGAGTTATCTCGCTGGGGAAGCACGCAAGGCTGTGGAAGGATTCTTCTACCGAAACTCCGAAGACGCATATCAGGGTGCCTGGGCAGTCTTGCAGGATAGATATGGAAGCCCATTTGTTGTCCAAAGAGCCTTTAGAGACAAGCTCATAAAGTGGCCCAGGTTAGCCGCAAATGACCCTATTGCACTCAGAGAGTTTGCAGATTTCCTTCAAGGTTGTGTTGAGGCCATCCCTCATGTTAAGGGCTTAGCCATCTTAAATGATTGTGAGGAAAATCACAAGCTTCTCAAAAAACTGCCTGAGTGGATGGTGCGTAGATGGGGTCGTATTGTTGTGGAAGAATTAGACAAGTCTGGGGACTATCCAAGTTTCAAACAGTTCACAGAGTTTATGCAAAAGGAAGCCCGCATAGCTTGTAACCCTATTGCTTCCCCTCTTCTGATGAACATCAAACCCGCAGAAGAGAGGTTTCCTAAGAGAGCCAAAGCACTCAGTACAAGTGCTCAAATAAAAACCTCTCCTTCAGGAGAACTGAAAACCTCATACTCCAAGCCAAGGCCACCTTGCTTAGTTTGTAAGGACGAAACACATGGTGTCGCTAAGTGCCCTATGTTTGCAGCCAAGTCTGCGGACGAGAAAAAAACTTTCATTCATGAAAATCACCTTTGCTTCGGGTGCTTAAGGAAGGGGCACATTACTAAGGACTGTAAGGGACGACACACCTGCAACACATGTGGTCGACGTCATCCAACATGCTTGCATATAGAGAGAGAAAAGGCACCTGCGGAAATGTCAGACGGAGATCCTGTAGTCAGAAAGGACCATGCAAGAAAAGAAATCCACAAGGTTATGGCCCATGCCATAACACAGCATGCTTCTGCCACCTCCAGCATTGTTCCAGTTCTTGTGTCGTCAGCTACGGTGCCTCAGAAAGAAATTCTCACTTATGCCCTACTTGACACACAAAGTGACTCAACTTTCATCTTGGAGGATCTAGCGTCTGAACTAAACGTGGACACTCAATCAGTGCAACTCAAGCTCAGTACAATGACAGCCGTCAACACAGTCATAGCAAGTAAGACTGCCTTTGGTCTACAAGTTAGAGGACTCAACTCCGACACCTATGTCCAAATAAAGCAGGCATACACACGAGACTTCATTCCAGTCGATAAGTCACACATCCCTACCAAAAGTACAGCACTCCAGTGGTCTCATCTCAAACACCTGTCTAGCAAGCTACCACCACTACAAGACTGTGAGGTGGGACTGTTAATTGGTTATGATTATCCATCAGCTCTAGCTCCCTTGGATGTCATCACAGGTAGTGTAAATGAACCGTTCGCACAGAGAACTATGCTCGGCTGGAGTATTATAGGGTCTTCCAACCCCCATTTAGATAGACAGGGAAGTCAGAGTTTCGTGCACCGAGTTGCAGTAAAGGAAATGCCACAAACCACTGATGTGCTGAAGGTTCTAGAATCAGACTTTAACGAAAGGAGTTATGAGGACAAGTATGTCTCTCAAGATGATGTTCGCTTCATACAACTACTTAGTGACAATATCAGGCAGAAGGAGGATGGACACTATGAGATGCCCCTCCCTTTCAAGGGCAGCAGTCCACCAACACTACCAAACAATAAAAAGCTGGCTGCTATTCGGTTGCAACACCTGAAAAGGAAATTAAAGGCCAACAAAGAATATTATGACCACTACACCGCCTTCATGAAAGAAACAATCGATAAGGGTGATGCAGAGCCAGCCCCCTCTGTTTCTGAGAGAGAGACCTTGTGGTATATCCCTCATCATGGGGTTTACCACACCAAGAAACCAGGCAAACTAAGAGTTGTTTTTGATTGCTCAGCAAAGTTTCGTGGCATCTCTCTAAACGACACTCTACTGACAGGTCCTGACCTAATCAACTCTCTGGTGGGAGTTCTGTGTCGCTTTAGAAAGGAAGCAGTGGCTGTAATCTGTGACATCGAAAAGATGTTCCATCAGTTCTGTGTCTCACCTGAAGTTCGCGACTACCTGAGGTTCCTATGGTGGGAGGATGGACAGTTGGAAACAGAACCACAAGAATATAGAATGACAGTCCATCTTTTCGGTGCTGCCTCCTCCCCAGGATGTGCCAACTTCGGTCTTAAGTACTTGGCACAGCAACACAAGTCTGACTACTCTTCAGCGCCAGCTTTCATCGAGAAGAACTTTTATGTGGATGACGGGTTAATCAGTGTTCCATCAGTCAAAGAAGCTAAAGAATTGATTGTTGAAGCACAGGAGCTGTGTAAAGGTGCAGGCCTACGCCTACACAAATTCAACTCTAATCAAAGGGAGGTCCTTTCGTGTGTAGCCCCCTCAGAAAGAGCGGAAACAACTGAACAGCTCAACCTTTGTCCAGACGTATCACCAGAAGGACACATACTTGGTATTCAGTGGTCGCTAGGAAATGACACCTTCGGTTTCAGTGTCGATGCAAAGGATCACCCCCCAACTCGTCGTGGTCTCTTGTCTGTTGGTGCTTCTCTGTATGACCCACTTGGATTTGTTGCTCCCTTCACCCTGAGTGGAAAGTGCATCCTGCAGGAACTCTGTCGCAGAGGCAATGGATGGGACGATCCACTTCCCGAAAGTCTGCGTCCACGGTGGGAGGAGTGGAAAAGCGGTCTGCAAAGGCTAAAGGATGTCACCATACCCAGATGCTACCACCCTCAAGACTTCGGTAACATTGTCAGAGTGGAACTGCACCATTTCTCAGATGCTAGTAATATAGGATATGGTGCATGTTCCTACTTAAGGTACAAAAACGACAAAGACGAAGTCCATTGTAGTCTTGTAATGGCCAAAGCTAGGGTTGCACCCACTAAAGTCGTAAGTATCCCAAGACTGGAACTCTCCGCAGCAGTCATTTCAGCCAGGATGAGTGTAATGCTGAAAACTGAACTTGAGATGAAAATTGACGAGGAATTCTTTTGGACTGACTCTCAGGTAGTGCTTGCATACATCAACAATGAAGCACGAAGGTTCCATGTGTTTGTGGCAAACCGTGTTCAAATGATAAGAGAGAATACTAAACCAAGTCAGTGGCACTATGTTGACACGGCACAAAACCCAGCCGACCACGCCTCCCGAGGTCTTCATGCAGCAGACATCTCCTCAGCCGGTTGGTTATCAGGGCCCAAGTTTTTATGGGAACAAGAGGTGTTTCGAACACCTAGCCCTCCAACAGAGCTACTTGTTGGGGATCCAGAAGTTAAGGTACTTCAAGTATTCGCAACTCAAGTCAATGATCAGAGAAATATTCTAAGCCGCCTGAGCCGGTTTTCCACTTGGACCATGCTGGTTAAAGTGGTTGCAAGAATCAAGAGACTAGGGTCGAAGCTAAAAAATCACAGCGACCTTGTGACTGTTGTAGAACGAAGGGAAGCTGCTGAGGTGGTAATCAAGCTTGTCCAGCAGCAGGCCTTTCCTCAAGAGCTAAAGGTACTGCAAAGAGGTTCACAAAGGGACAGTCTTCCATGCTCAAGTTCTCTTTTTCGTCTTGATCCCATTCTTGAAGGGGGACTTCTTCGTGTAGGTGGAAGACTGAAAAGGTCGACCCTCAGTCAAGAACTAAAGCACCCTATCATTCTCCCAAGGGACAGCCACATTACCAAGCTAATTCTGTCTCACTACCATATCCAGATCTGTCATCAAGGCCGAAGTCAAACCTTAATGGAGCTCAGAGCAAATGGATTTTGGGCTATTGGTGGGAGTAAATCTGTTGCCACGTTGATACATAGATGTGTGCGATGCCGTAAGCTCAGACGACCAGCTGAGGAGCAACAAATGTCTGAACTCCCAAGAGAACGCATTGAAGTCTCAGCACCTTTTACATTCTGTGGAATGGACTGTTTTGGCCCATTTGTCATCAAGCGGGGCCGTAAAGAGTGCAAGAGATATGGCCTCATCTTCACGTGCCTGTCTTCTCGAGCGGTCCATATCGAAATGCTCGAAGATATGTCTACGGACGCCTTTGTCAACGCTTTGAGATGCTTCATCAGTCTTAGGGGAGCCGTTTGCCAACTCCACTGTGATCAGGGCTCAAACTTTGTGGGAGCCAGAAATGAACTCCGGGAAGCTCTCAAGCAATGTGACATCAAAGTACTGGAAGCTTTCCTGGCAGATAAACAGTGTGAGTTCTTCTTCAATGCCCCCTCAGCAAGTCATGCAGGTGGCGTATGGGAGCGTCAAATTCGGTCCATCCGCAATGTGTTGAGCATCACCATCTCTCAGTGTCCAGGCAGACTGGATGATGCCTCGCTTAGAACGTTATTTTATGAGGCAATGGCCATTGTCAACAGCCGCCCATTGAACGTTGATGGAATCAATGATCCCTTGTCACCTGAAACCTTGACTCCAAATCATCTCATCCTAATGAAATCAAGGTGTGCTTTACCACCTCCTGGAAAATTTGTGAAAGAAGACATGTACGCTGCAAAAGGTGGCGCAGAGTACAGTATCTGAGTGAGCAGTTCTGGAGTCGATGGAAAAGGGAATACCTCCTGAATATGGCTACAAGGCAAAAATGGCATGTGCCCCGGCGCAACTTGAAAGTGGATGACATAGTCATTATCAAAGAAGACACACTTCCAAGGAACCAGTGGCAACTAGGCCGAGTAGTTGATGTTACAAAAGGGATGGACGGTCTAGTTCGCAGAGTCAGAGTACAAGTTGGGGAGCGGAAACTAACGAAAAAACAGGATCATAACTCTAAGCCCTCTATCATCGAACGGCCTATCCAAAAGCTAGTGCTTCTCCTTGAAAGTGAATAATTGGCCGTCAGTCCAAAATATACTTGCATCAGACATGTCAGGCTATTTGTGTTTTTATGTGTACCTATGCGGTTTAGTGTGGCCTTTTATGGTTTGTAAATCGTGTATGATTCTGTTTATTAACCTTTAGTGAGTTCATTCATCATAACACGATTGGTGGGAGTGTAAGTGACTCGCTTATTCGTCATTCATGTTCCTTCGTTTTAACCCCGGAACCTGTATGGCTATCTACGTTGTTTACGTCCCGTCGCTGTAGGCGAATAGCTTATTCGTTATTCACGTTCCTTCGCTGTTACCCCGGAACCTGTATGGATGACTTTTTTGTTTACGTTTCGTCACTGTAAGCCCGGGAACACGCTAGTCTACAGCTGTTCTTTCTCCCGACTTTCCACATCACCCGTACCTCTGTTATGGAGTAAGTTAGCACATTATCTTGGTTTGATTATCATATTTATTACTTGCTTGTACGTTCTGTATATTATTAGACTTACCTGAGCTGTATTTGTGTGTCGTTTGTTAAGAGCCCATCAAGCTAACAGCAAGCTTTGAAGCAGTCACGTGTGAGTTTTGCACCCTTGGTGAGCGGAGTGAGGTGTGTATCTGGTATAGTGTGTGTGTGTAAAAAGTAAACATATTTGTGATCTAAGCCTAATCTAATTACTGTTGTTTATTTTTTGAAGCACAGTATTTCTATGTGTTTTATGGTTTGATTGAATGCACTGTGGAAATGTGATTTGTATTAAATAAATTCTTTCTGTTTATTTTTAGTTTTCACGGTGCTACTAAATAAAAGGAAATTGCACCTGTCGAGACTCTCTGCCATTATTATGTACATCAAGGGCTGCAACAGTGAAAACTCAACGCTAGTCATCCACCACGCCAGCGTCTTCATCAGCCAGCGGACAAGATCATCTGATGTCCACGCCTGCGTACGGATGCCACAGCTGCAGTGAGAGATCTAACTCATAAAACTAATCACATAGGCTACATGGTATTAAAGTTGATGTGGTAAAATTAACCTGAAACTACCTACTCAGCTAATTCATCATATGACATGTTGGGAAAATAGAGAGTACATAACTGCCATATGCTGAGTTATTCAAAGGACAATTTTTAAATGTGTGATACTGAATTGTGTCAAAGGCTAGAGCCTTACGGTTGAAAGTTGCAACGAGAGTGTTAAGGTAAATGTCATTTCATGAGATCCTAACTCCTGAATCTTTAACAATATTTGAAAGGAAAATTGTCTGACCACAGAGTATTTAGCAGCATTCGTGTTTTATAACGCTTGCATTGTCACTGTTTGTTAACCTTGCTATAGCCACAAAGTGTAAATGTCTGATGTGAGTGGTATTACACAATTTAAAGGATAAGTTAAAGTCACCACTCATCTAAATTTGAGTCCAGGCATAACACACTCTAAAGCTATAATAAATCAAACAGAAGCACAAGATCAACATGATGTTAACACCTGCTGAAGAAACAGACAACCCCCCTGAGACACAGGTCAGGTCCAGCTCTCGTGAGCGAAGTTTATCAGCAAAGGGTCTAGAGTTGCATGAACAGGAAGCAAAGAAAAATGAAAAGGCATTCAATAAAACCTATGACTCTTGGAAGCAGGCAGCAAAGGAAATCAGACTGAGACTGAAGGCTTTCTGCTCAGTTGAGGACCTTGATAAAACCCAAACAGATATTAAGGTTAAACATGTCATAGTACAACAGCACTATGAACCCATTCGACGCAACCATACTTCTACCCCAGATATTGCCAAGAAAATGGATGCATGTGTCACTCTGACAGCTGAGATTTGTGACCTCATCAATAAACGACTTGAGAACATAGATGAGACCTTCAATGACCACCTCGAGAAGGAGAGAGTGAGGATAGTGCTAAATAAAAATGAGTATGGATCCGTCTTTGGAAACTCAAAAACAGAAACAGTGATCTCTGAGTCCATACAGAGATCATACGCTTCCTCAAGCGCCACTTCCAGGTCCTCTAGCAAACGTGCAGATGCAGAAGCGGACCTCGCAGCCAAACTAGAGCAGGCAAAAGCTATGCAAATAATTCATACCCAACAAGCGAGACTTGATGAATTGGAGAGCGAATGGAAATTTAAAGAAACGCAAATGCTAGCAGAATTCAAGCAGAGGGAGGCTGAGATGAAATTAAAGTTAGAAGAGGAAAAAACAAGGTTACAACAGCTACATGCAGACAATGAAGTAAAGGTAGCTGCCGCTCGGGTGAGAGCGTATCACAACTTTAATGGACGTGAAAGTGTTTATGAAGAGCCTGACCATACAATTCAATATGGCTGCCACAATGCTGAATTGAAAACTCCATTAGATCCACATGCCAGGCCATTCCAGCCTTACCATACACTCCCTGAAGCACAAACAGCTCCGGAAGAAGCCAGGCTAGCCCAAGCAATTGCAAGCTCACTTACCATAAGCCGTCTACCTGTCCCAGAACCGGCGACGTTTACTGGTGACCCTTTAAAATTCATAGACTGGAAGATATCCTTTATGGCTCTCATCGGCCAGAAGCCCCTCCCAGTAAGTGAAAAAATGCTCTATCTAAAGAGTTATCTCGCTGGGGAAGCACGCAAGGCTGTGGAAGGATTCTTCTACCGAAACTCCGAAGACGCATATCAGGGTGCCTGGGCAGTCTTGCAGGATAGATATGGAAGCCCATTTGTTGTCCAAAGAGCCTTTAGAGACAAGCTCATAAAGTGGCCCAGGTTAGCCGCAAATGACCCTATTGCACTCAGAGAGTTTGCAGATTTCCTTCAAGGTTGTGTTGAGGCCATCCCTCATGTTAAGGGCTTAGCCATCTTAAATGATTGTGAGGAAAATCACAAGCTTCTCAAAAAACTGCCTGAGTGGATGGTGCGTAGATGGGGTCGTATTGTTGTGGAAGAATTAGACAAGTCTGGGGACTATCCAAGTTTCAAACAGTTCACAGAGTTTATGCAAAAGGAAGCCCGCATAGCTTGTAACCCTATTGCTTCCCCTCTTCTGATGAACATCAAACCCGCAGAAGAGAGGTTTCCTAAGAGAGCCAAAGCACTCAGTACAAGTGCTCAAATAAAAACCTCTCCTTCAGGAGAACTGAAAACCTCATACTCCAAGCCAAGGCCACCTTGCTTAGTTTGTAAGGACGAAACACATGGTGTCGCTAAGTGCCCTATGTTTGCAGCCAAGTCTGCGGACGAGAAAAAAACTTTCATTCATGAAAATCACCTTTGCTTCGGGTGCTTAAGGAAGGGGCACATTACTAAGGACTGTAAGGGACGACACACCTGCAACACATGTGGTCGACGTCATCCAACATGCTTGCATATAGAGAGAGAAAAGGCACCTACGGAAATGTCAGACGGAGATCCTGTAGTCAGAAAGGACCATGCAAGAAAAGAAATCCACAAGGTTATGGCCCATGCCATAACACAGCATGCTTCTGCCACCTCCAGCATCGTTCCAGTTCTTGTGTCGTCAGCTACGGTGCCTCAGAAAGAAATTCTCACTTATGCCCTACTTGACACACAAAGTGACTCAACTTTCATCTTGGAGGATCTAGCGTCTGAACTAAACGTGGACACTCAATCAGTGCAACTCAAGCTCAGTACAATGACAGCCGTCAACACAGTCATAGCAAGTAAAACTGCCTTTGGTCTACAAGTTAGAGGACTCAACTCCGACACCTATGTCCAAATAAAGCAGGCATACACACGAGACTTCATTCCAGTCGATAAGTCACACATCCCTACCAAAAGTACAGCACTCCAGTGGTCTCATCTCAAACACCTGTCTAGCAAGCTACCACCACTACAAGACTGTGAGGTGGGACTGTTAATTGGTTATGATTATCCATCAGCTCTAGCTCCCTTGGATGTCATCACAGGTAGTGTAAATGAACCGTTCGCACAGAGAACTATGCTCGGCTGGAGTATTATAGGGTCTTCCAACCCCCATTTAGATAGACAGGGAAGTCAGAGTTTCGTGCACCGAGTTGCAGTAAAGGAAATGCCACAAACCACTGATGTGCTGAAGGTTCTAGAATCAGACTTTAACGAAAGGAGTTATGAGGACAAGTATGTCTCTCAAGATGATGTTCGCTTCATACAACTACTTAGTGACAATATCAGGCAGAAGGAGGATGGACACTATGAGATGCCCCTCCCTTTCAAGGGCAGCAGTCCACCAACACTACCAAACAATAAAAAGCTGGCTGCTATTCGGTTGCAACACCTGAAAAGGAAATTAAAGGCCAACAAAGAATATTATGACCACTATACCGCCTTCATGAAAGAAACAATCGACAAGGGTGATGCAGAGCCAGCCCCCTCTGTTTCTGAGAGAGAGACCTTGTGGTATATCCCTCATCATGGGGTTTACCACACCAAGAAACCAGGCAAACTAAGAGTTGTTTTTGATTGCTCAGCAAAGTTTCGTGGCATCTCTCTAAACGACACTCTACTGACAGGTCCTGACCTAATCAACTCTCTGGTGGGAGTTCTGTGTCGCTTTAGAAAGGAAGCAGTGGCTGTAATCTGTGACATCGAAAAGATGTTCCATCAGTTCTGTGTCTCACCTGAAGTTCGCGACTACCTGAGGTTCCTATGGTGGGAGGATGGACAGTTGGAAACAGAACCACAAGAATATAGAATGACAGTCCATCTTTTCGGTGCTGCCTCCTCCCCAGGATGTGCCAACTTCGGTCTTAAGTACTTGGCACAGCAACACAAGTCTGACTACTCTTCAGCGCCAGCTTTCATCGAGAAGAACTTTTATGTGGATGACGGGTTAATCAGTGTTCCATCAGTCAAAGAAGCTAAAGAATTGATTGTTGAAGCACAGGAGCTGTGTAAAGGTGCAGGCCTACGCCTACACAAATTCAACTCTAATCAAAGGGAGGTCCTTTCGTGTGTAGCCCCCTCAGAAAGAGCGGAAACAACTGAACAGCTCAACCTTTGTCCAGACGTATCACCAGAAGGACACATACTTGGTATTCAGTGGTCGCTAGGAAATGACACCTTCAGTTTCAGTGTCGATGCAAAGGATCACCCCCCAACTCGTCGTGGTCTCTTGTCTGTTGTTGCTTCTCTGTATGACCCACTTGGATTTGTTGCTCCCTTCACCCTGAGTGGAAAGTGCATCCTGCAGGAACTCTGTCGCAGAGGCAATGGATGGGACGATCCACTTCCCGAAAGTCTGCGTCCACGGTGGGAGGAGTGGAAAAGCGGTCTGCAAAGGCTAAAGGATGTCACCATACCCAGATGCTACCACCCTCAAGACTTCGGTAACATTGTCAGAGTGGAACTGCACCATTTCTCAGATGCTAGTAATATAGGATATGGTGCATGTTCCTACTTAAGGTACAAAAACGACAAAGACGAAGTCCATTGTAGTCTTGTAATGGCCAAAGCTAGGGTTGCACCCACTAAAGTCGTAAGTATCCCAAGACTGGAACTCTCCGCAGCAGTCATTTCAGCCAAGATGAGTGTAATGCTGAAAACTGAACTTGAGATGAAAATTGACGAGGAATTCTTTTGGACTGACTCTCAGGTAGTGCTTGCATACATCAACAATGAAGCACGAAGGTTCCATGTGTTTGTGGCAAACCGTGTTCAAATGATAAGAGAGAATACTAAACCAAGTCAGTGGCACTATGTTGACACGGCACAAAACCCAGCCGACCACGCCTCCCGAGGTCTTCATGCAGCAGACATCTCCTCAGCCGGTTGGTTATCAGGGCCCAAGTTTTTATGGGAACAAGAGGTGTTTCGAACACCTAGCCCTCCAACAGAGCTACTTGTTGGGGATCCAGAAGTTAAGGTACTTCAAGTTTTCGCAACTCAAGTCAATGATCAGAGAAATATTCTAAGCCGACTGAGCCGGTTTTCCACTTGGACCATGCTGGTTAAAGTGGTTGCAAGAATCAAGAGACTAGGGTCGAAGCTAAAAAATCACAGCGACCTTGTGACTGTTGTAGAACGAAGGGAAGCTGCTGAGGTGGTAATCAAGCTTGTCCAGCAGCAGGCCTTTCCTCAAGAGCTAAAGGTACTGCAAAGAGGTTCACCAAGGGACAGTCTTCCAAGCTCAAGTTCTCTTTTTCGTCTTGATCCCATTCTTGAAGGGGGACTTCTTCGTGTAGGTGGAAGACTGAAAAGGTCGACCCTCAGTCAAGAACTAAAGCATCCTATCATTCTCCCAAGGGACAGCCACATTACCAAGCTAATTCTGTCTCACTACCATGTCCAGATCTGTCATCAAGGCCGAAGTCAAACCTTAATGGAGCTCAGAGCAAATGGATTTTGGGCTATTGGTGGGAGTAAATCTGTTGCCACGTTGATACATAGATGTGTGCGATGCCGTAAGCTCAGACGACCAGCTGAGGAGCAACAAATGTCTGAACTCCCAAGAGAACGCATTGAAGTCTCAGCACCTTTTACATTCTGTGGAATGGACTGTTTTGGCCCATTTGTCATCAAGCGGGGCCGTAAAGAGTGCAAGAGATATGGCCTCATCTTCACGTGCCTGTCTTCTCGAGCGGTCCATATCGAAATGCTCGAAGATATGTCTACGGACGCCTTTGTCAACGCTTTGAGATGCTTCATCAGTCTTAGGGGAGCCGTTTGCCAACTCCACTGTGATCAGGGCACAAACTTTGTGGGAGCCAGAAATGAACTCCGGGAAGCTCTCAAGCAATGTGACATCAAAGTACTGGAAGCTTTCCTGGCAGATAAACAGTGTGAGTTCTTCTTCAATGCCCCCTCAGCAAGTCATGCAGGTGGCGTATGGGAGCGTCAAATTCGGTCCATCCGCAATGTGTTGAGCATCACCATCTCTCAGTGTCCAGGCAGACTGGATGATGCCTCGCTTAGAACGTTATTTTATGAGGCAATGGCCATTGTCAACAGCCGCCCATTGAACGTTGATGGAATCAATGATCCCTTGTCACCTGAACCCTTGACTCCAAATCATCTCATCCTAATGAAATCAAGGTGTGCTTTACCACCTCCTGGAAAATTTGTGAAAGAAGACATGTACGCTGCAAAAAGGTGGCGCAGAGTACAGTATCTGAGTGAGCAGTTCTGGAGTCGATGGAAAAGGGAATACCTCCTGAATGTGGCTACAAGGCAAAAATGGCATGTGCCCCGGCGCAACCTGAAAGTGGATGACATAGTCATTATCAAAGAAGACACACTTCCAAGGAACCAGTGGCAACTAGGCCGAGTAGTTGATGTTACAAAAGGGATGGACGGTCTAGTTCGCAGAGTCAGAGTACAAGTTGGGGAGCGGAAACTGACGAAAAAACAGGATCATAACTCTAAACCCTCTATCATCGAACGGCCTATCCAAAAGCTAGTGCTTCTCCTTGAAAGTGAATAATTGGCCGTCAGTCCAAAATATACTTGCATCAGACATGTCAGGCTATTTGTGTTTTTTTTTGTGTACCTATGCGTTTTAGTGTGGCCTTTTATGGTTTGTAAATCGTGTATGATTCTGTTTATTAACCTTTAGTGAGTTCATTCATCATAACACGATTGGTGGGAGTGTAAGTGACTCGCTCATTCGTCATTCATGTTCCTTTGTTTGAACCCCGGAACCTGTATGGCTATCTACTTTGTTTACGTCCCGTCGCTGTAGGCGAATAGCTTATTCGTTATTCACGTTCCTTCGCTGTTACCCCGGAACCTGTATAGATGACTTTTTGTTTACGTTTCGTCACTGTAAGCCCGGGAACACGCTAGTCTGCAGCTGTTCTTTCTCCCGACTTTCCACATCACCCGTACCTCTGTTATGGAGTAAGTTAGCACATTATCTTGGTTTGATTATCATATTTATTACTTGCTTGTACGTTCTGTACATTATTAGACTTACCTGAGCTGTATTTGTGTGTCGTTTGTTAAGAGCCCATCAAGCTAACAGCAAGCTTTGAAGCAGTCACGTGTGAGTTTTGCACCCTTGGTGAGCGGAGTGAGGTGTGTATCTGGTATAGTGTGTGTGTGTAAAAAGTAAACATATTTGTGATCTAAGCCTAATCTAATTACTGTTGTTTATTTTTTGAAGCACAGTATTTCTATGTGTTTTATGGTTTGATTGAATGCACTGTGGAAATGTGATTTGTATTAAATAAATTCTTTCTGTTTATTTTTAGTTTTCACGGTGCTACTAAATAAAAGGAAATTGCACCTGTCGAGACTCTCTGCCATTATTATGTACATCAAGGGCTGCAACAAAACCCTTTAAAAGGTGTGAGGACCAGATAAAAATGTCTTCACAAAGACAGGTTTGAATCAGAACAGAAACTGTGGAGTGTGTGTAAATTGGACTTTTGCACAATTTGATATTCAAAATTTTGGATTTTCAGACTTGCTTTTAGGTTTAGTAAGAAATCTCAGGGAATCAAACATAATATTTTGTAGTGTTGAATTTTTCAGTCTTAGAATTGACATTTTTTCTCTTGAACTGGTTAAGTGTTCCTTTTTTCTGTGAATTTCCACTTGTTTCTATAAACTTTATTTCAAGACTGCGACTGAATTGTGGTGAATTTTTAGATACTTGAGTGAAAAATAGAGTGATTTTTCATCTTCTTCACCTTCCTCAGGTTGGGTGTCTGTGTGTGGAACGTTCACCCATCATCATTTATCGCAACACAACATGTTTTAATTAAAATAATGTATCTGCATAATCATTTACGGAGGCTGCTGTCGCGACAAAGTCATAACAAGGAGAAATATCTCGAGTGGGAGTGGAGGTAAAAAAAAAAAAAAGTATTAATGGAGAATCATTTATTCCACGCCGCTTCATTGGCGGCTTAATCGTATTCATAAACCGTGTTTTAATCTGGTGAAATGTGGCTGCACCAGATGGTGAAAATCACCACACTGAAAACGTTGTGACGACGCGGGGAAATTGACTTACAAATACTTTTTTAACGACGTCGTCCTCGCTCGCTCAGTGTCAAATCTCGTCCGTCTGTCGTGAAAACGGGAACCTTCTGCCAACGCCGAGTCGTCCGAGTGAGATTTGATCGAGGTGAAGCTCTGCTCTTCATCACGTGACCGCAGATAAATGAAATATGTTAGAAAGTAGTGGCTCCGAAAAAGTGATACAATTACAACTGTGAAATAATGAATTACAAAGTAAAGGCTTTAAACCGTTTCTCTTTTGTTCAGGATTTGAGGGCGTGTCTTATAATTATGGCTTGACGACTCACCGGAGTCATAGCTCCTCCTCAAACACTGTCACCAAAAACCTGAGCGAGTGTTATCAACAGTTTACCATTCACCCGTGAGGCGCTGCACCTGCTCATGAGGAACTCTGGCTGTGAGGCTGCAGTACCACTGATGAGAGACAGAGGGAGACAGAGAGCAGCCCCGTGTATGTGTAACAGTTTTGTTGTTAAACTGACACCGAAATGGCGGAAAATTCACGTTTGTTGAGCAAGTGGCTTGAAACCGAAGTGTTCACATTAAGATTTTGTTCAAGACGTTGACTTTGGTCCCCACTAAAGTGAGTGGACCAGTATGTGTGTGTGTGTTATGTCACTTTTCCACTTTCCACAGTTCTATTTTTTTTCTACGCGACACAAACACACAAAGCACTTGTAAAGCAGTCGTTTTGGGTGAAACTGAATCGTTAGAATCAGTGGATGACTATTCAGTGACGACACTCTCTGACCAATCAGAGGCTGGCCGTCTGTTGACGTCACAATTTAGTACCGGCTAGCTCGCTAGATACTAAAAAACACCAGGTGCTATCTCTGATGGAAAAGCAACAAAAATGAGAAGAGTTGAGGAAATCTAAGTCTTATACTTTATTAGTCCCCTTAGGAAATTCTTTCTCTGCATTTGAGTAGCACCCAGGGAACAATGGGGATTGGGTACTTTGCTCAGGGGTACCCCAGCCCTTCTGGGGACTTGAACCAGCAACCCTCCAGTTACAAGCCAAGTTCCCTTTCCACTTGTCCACTGCCAACAATCTTTCAGCAGGAAGTTGAATCACAGTGTGTTTATATTTAAATTCTGCACAAACAGTGACCAACAGAGATGTTCAAAGACTTTGTTCCCCACTAAAGTGAGTAGGTCAGTATGTTTATGTGTGTGTGTGTGTGTGTGTGTGTTTGGCTCCTCCCCAAGAATCCTTCTCCAGATTCCTCTAGAGTCTCGTTTCAATAACGGCACCACACAGTGCAGTAGCGGCTAGCAATGTTGCCTAGCAGCAAAAGGACTTCTTGCTGCCAAGACAAGAATGCTAACCACTACACCAGCCGTGCAGCGCACAGAGGTTAATTGGACACACAAATTGACCGCAGGTGTTTGTCTCTTTGTGACCCTGACAACCGGTCCAGGGTCCGCCTTTCGCCCTGTGTCAGCCGGGATTGGCTCCAATGACCCCCCCTCCCTGTGACCCTCACATGGAGCTTAAAGTGGTACCAAAATGAATTAATGATCAGTAACGACAAACACATGTTTTGCCCCGACACTCATCACTTTCACTACATCAGTGCAGTTTCATGCATTAAAAGTCAGAACACGGTCGCTCGTTCGACTCCTTCATGAAAATACATGTTGTATGAAATATTCAGACGCCAGACGCCTCACTAATCACTTCAGACACGTCCTCCATCAAACCTCCAGCCTCCTCGAGCGCCAAACATCTGCACTGAGAGTGAAAGTCGTGCACACTGGCTTGTCCACAAACATGTCCCCACACTGTTCTCGCTGTAACAAACATGTTAGAATTACAGCAGGGACAGACCGACAGACAGACAGACAGAGTGACATCCTCCTCCTGCTGTCCACGGCTTCTTCTTCCGCTCACAGTTAGAGAGACAGGCGGGGACGGACAGGGTTGTCCTAACCTGACATCTGTCACCTGGACAGGTTGAGTCTGGCTTATTTGACTTGTCTCCTCTCTTTCCCTCACCATCACCATCTATCCACTGGACACAGTATTGCAATTGTTTCGGGGGAGGGGGGAGGGGAGACATTTCTTGACAGTCGGGTGTGATGAGGCGAGACAGGAGAGAAGAGGAGAGAGAGAGAGAAAAAGAGAGAGAGTCTGCTGTGACGTTAGAAAATGCTCCACAGTCACTGCAGTTGTTTGGCACATAGTCCCAAAACTATTCAGCCACCACAAGAGGAATTATACTAGAATTATAGTCCTAAGAACTAAGGTTCCATCCAGATTCCTCTGTTTTTCTGTTTTAGTTTTACAAAGATGTATAAATTATGCTCAGACCTGTTGTCCACACTACCCTGGTATTTAAAGCTTGCAAAGTCAGTACTTGAAAGTCACTTTTTTATCTTAAGTAAACATACTTAAATACATTTACTGTACTTAAGTAGCAAAAGTCATTTTCTGATCTAAAATGTACTTAAGTTCTGGAAATAAAAGTATTGAAAAAAGTGCAGACTTAGGCTTGTGCCATGGTGTCTGTCAACTGGAAGGTTTGAGCAGGACCCCATGTTGTAGTGTGTGAAGATCATCAAGACTAGAAAAGCTCTATATAAATACAGACCATAATACCAACTCTTCTTCTGATTTTATTTGGTCGTAACAAGTAACAAAGTGAGTTAGAGGAAATGTAGTGGAGTAAAAGTACAAGTTTCAGAATGCCAGAAGTCCGACTCCAGTCCGACTAAGCGTATGCATGCAGGAGTAATCGGACTATTATCCAGGTATGTTAGTCTGACTAAGACTGGCTCGATTATAGTTGGACTAACTTGGTTACATGACGTTAAGAAAACTGAATTATTGTCTTAGTCCGACTAAGACAGGGAATTGGACAACTTGCAGAGTCCGGATATTCTACATGCAGAGGAGAAAATAGATTTATTGTCCGTGTATGTCTGACTCCGCCTCCCTAGGTGGCGCTGTATCCCTCTATAAGCTAGTGCATACTGAATCAGTTTCCTGTTGACCTGTTACGTCACAGGAAACACAAACAAACAAACTGCTACACATGTTAATTGTTGAAATGTCCAAAAGTGGCTGTTCCGGTATGTTAGTCTGACTGGCTCGATTATAGTCGGACTAATGTGTTTACATGACGTTAAGAAAACTGAATTATTGTCTAAGTCTGACTAAAATCAGACTTTAAGTGTTAAGAAACCACGTGAAATAAGAGAATATCGGACGTGCCGCTGCAGAAAAATGACAAAGTTACATACTGCAGCTTTAAAATCTCCACGTCTTACTAGAAACTGTGATTAAAGTTTGTTTTTAAGGAGTAATTGATAATAAAAAAAGACGGTAACTCTTGTCTTTGTGTCGTCCACTCTTTGCACAGATTGGTCCAAAATGTCTTTTTTTCTTTTAGTGATGGGACTCTTGGTCTTCTCAGTTGTCCAAACTATTTTATCCTGCACAGCTCATTTCACATCTCACTGAGCCACAAGAAGAAGAAGAAGAAGAAGAATTAGAAGAAGAAGAAGAAGAAGGAGTGCACTTTAATTGCTCGGCCGTACTTTACAGCAGTCATGTGATCTCCCCCTGTGGCCCTTTGAACAAAAAGAGAAGCAACGCTACAATGCTCCTGACAGCGCTTTACACATAATATGACAAGCAGATGAGAGAAAGAAAAAAAAAAAGTGCACGGAGCGTTTGATGAATGTCTCTCCTCACCGGAGGCTCTGGAAGACGGCGTTTTGCAAATTGGCCCTCGGTTCCCGTGTCACTCAAACCGCGGCACATGACTTGGGCGCGTTTGAGCACAAAGGGAAGAGGAATTTGTCCATTAAGTGTTAAACAGCTCCGAGTTCGCAAGCCTCAGCAGAAAAAAGCGCTGACAGATGACGACAGGGTCGACACTGGCTGAGGAGTGATGACACCGTAACTCCACAGAGGAACGTTCTCCTCGACAACAACAGCAGCTGGGAACGTTAACGCCATGTTACATCGTAACTGTTGCGATGATTAGTGTCACAGCAGGTGTCGGAACACTTAAGAGTCCTGGTGTCCTCACGTCCCCCCCGGTGGTGCCGTGGAGGTATAGCAGCATAAGCGTAAAGGTGATTAAAACACTGGAACACTGAGCGTATAATATTGCATACGACGACAGTTATTACGGTATTTTCACTTGCGCCGTTACTTTAAATATGTTTTATATTGTACAACTTTTTTTTAACACACACAATCTGCTGTTTGTGTTCAACTACAGTGTGTTTTTTTTTGTTGTTCTTCATTTTGAATTGTTCGAACACTATTTTAACATGGGAAAATGGGCAAAAGAATTGGTGAACACAACAAAACAGTGAATTCCAAATTAGCACAAGTAGAATAAAAACACACCTTTTATCCACAAGATTAAACCAAAATCACTGAAAAAACTGAAACTGAAACCTGAGTCATTTTACATTTCATATATTTTATATTATCTTAACATTTGGGTGGGTGATTATGTTGTTCCTTGCATTTTATACATATATATATATTATCTTATATATATGTAATAATTTTGAGGCTTAATAATTTTGAGGCAAATTTTATCATTTTTTTGGTTTTAAGTTGCTTTAAGTGTTCCCTTCATGTGCATTCATTATTAGGGGCGTGTCATGCCCCGCCTGGTCTCCGCCTACATCTCCTCCTTTCTCCACCTCCAGCATGCGATCAGCTCACCTGTGGCGAGAGAACAGCTGCTTCCAATCCACTCATTGCCACACGGTGACAGTCACCTCTGTGGTAACATGGTTTCCTCCGGTGTCGCTGACTCGCTGCTCGTTGTTTTGTCGTTTATGGATTCCCACGCTCTCCCCCGTGAGCCCACGCTGCCATCGACGCCGTTTGGAACCAATCGCCGCCTCCACTACCTAAATGTCTAACAAAACGTTGAGACATCCCACCGGACGTCATTTTTCAGGGGGTTCAGATGACACGCCCATAATCCAAGTGCTTTTGGAAAAGCAGTGAGTACTAATTAAAGTTTTCCACTATTTTAGTTAATATTGTATAATATAATATAAGGGACAACAAAATGTCCTGTGAGTGAGTTATTTTTTGTCCATTTTTATAACTTTCAATATGTGGCAGTTATTTACAATACACTGCATGTTAAAATAGTGCATTAACTGAAACATTTAAAATGATGTCTCAATGTCCAAAAACGACAAGAAATGTAAACTTATATACAGGCGTGTTTCCAACTCTCTCCTCTCTGGTGACAAAGATGCCGATTCTCCCGCTTCCTGTGAAATTACCGTAATAACCACAGCTTTCAGAAACCACTGGAAATTTCCGATATCTCAAACCGCAGCGTAACTACGGTAATGCAGAGTGCGCTTTTTGCACGTTTGCAGTGTCAAAAGGTTAAAAGTGAGTTTTGTGCAAGGAAGAATTTAGGTTGACATTTATGTAAATGTCTCGTTCTGCTGTAAAAGTAAAAACCACATCTGCCTCTGTTTACCTGCAACTTTAATCTCAGTTTTCTACTTTCTTTCATCTCAGCATTCCACTTTATCTATTCTCAGCATTCTATTTATTTAATCTCAGAGTTCTACTTTTTTTAATCTCAGAATTCTGATTTTAAATCAGGTATTTTACATAATTTTAAATAAAAGCATGTGTTATGAATGACAATAGTTGACAATAAAAGGAAAAAAAAAACTTCTTTATGGTACTAAATGAATCTTAGTTTTTTTTTTATATGACCCCATTATATTAAGTGGTGGGCCGCATGTGGCCCACGGGCCCCAGGTTTGAGGCCTCTGTTGTAAAAGCCATGACAGAAAAATGACAGATTAATCGAAGCAGGAGCCATGAATGAATGAATGAATGAATGAATGAATGAATGAATGAATAGTTCATTTCTATTGTAGCAAAGGTGTATGGTGTTATTTCTTGGATTATTTGGCTCATGAGTTGATGCACATCATCATGACTTGAATGAAGTGAATGAATGAATGATATATCCGTTCCTTATTTTCTGATCAGGACGTTGGCAGCGATCGTCTCTCGTATATTTTGTGTGAGGAGATTTCACGTGGGTCTGGATTTGGCTTCGCTCAGAGCTCCGACCGAAATGTCTGCCCCAGTTCTGCAGCAGCAGAGGGGAATTAGCTCTCCTCTGACACCGAGTGTGTTCAAGGGTCCGTTCTGTCGTCCTCTGTTAATGAGCCAGGACGCCTCGGCATGTTTCACGCGCTCCGACGCAAAGTGATCCTCCTTTCACTCTTACAGCAGACACGCAGGCCTGCAGATCTCCACCAGTCATCAGCAACTAATTCATCAAAGTAATCACCCATCTACACCAGATTAAGTCGACATTATCTTTAAAAATATGTTTTTCCTCATTGTTCGCCAGTCGTCTTTGACTGGAAACTGAAGGTTGCGTTGGCTTGCTCTCCTGCGCCAAACTCCACTGAGAAAATCATCAATTTTAACATCACAGCGCACAGGTGTTGTCGAACCACTGCTGCCTCCATCAGGAAGTTCAAATGTCTTATTTTGTATTATTCGGCATTTAAAATCCTTTGTTCAGATTCACCTCAGTGACACAAAGTGACCACACGGGGCAGCAGTGGACCAGCAGCTCCTGTTTCTCCACAGGCTAAAAACACTGATTTTCTCTATGGACTTTGGTGTGAGGGAGAGTGAGTGGCTGAGAAATGTCTGTCCAACAGTGACATGAAGCAGCAAACATACGTGTGTGTGTGCATGTATGTTATTACATATGATAAAGAAGATAATATAAAGTATATAAAATGTAAAGAGCCTCTTACGACCACACAAACTCTAATAATTTGGACCTCGCCTCGCTTGGTTCTCGCCTCTCGACGGGCGTCAGAACAAATCACCGTCCTGTGCCGCGTGTGCATATGAACACTTTAAATTATTATCATTGATGAGGGGATGAGGTGCAGCAGTGGATACATGAAAACTAACTTATAGGGAAGTGTTGTGTTGCCGTGGTTTGTTTGTGTGGGTTCTCGCCTCATCACTGCTCTGCGATGCATCGAAGTGGATTATTATAAACCACACGGAACCTTAAAGAAGACTAAAGCAAAACATAGAGAATGCAAAGGAGGGTCAAGGGAAATTATTACTCAGTCTGTTTGCGTTAATGCGTGTGTGTGTGTGTGTGTGTGTGTGTTTTGGAGAATGAAACAGGGTTTGGATGTGAGGTCCATGAATCACAGTGTGTGAGATTTTCTCAGAGGAGGTTGTTGAAGTGTTTATATCTGTGTGAGGTCCATTTTTATCTCATTATTTAAAAAAAAAAATATGTATATATAGTATTTCATAATTGTGACGTTTATCTGACTTGTATCATCTTTTCCAATCTAACATTATTTTGATGTTTAGCAACATTATATATCAAATTTTGATATTTTTTAGTTCAGAATTTTGATGTATTTCGTCATTTCTTTAGACTGTATCACATTATTACTTCACTCCATTGAGTGAAGTATTGTTTTTGGTGGCTGTGCTTTCAATATGAACGACGGAAGCTTGTTAGAGTTTGTGAATTTTGACCCTGATGTGCATTTGACAGGAGCTTCTCGCATGAATGTGGTGAAGTCTGCCATTTCTGCCTTGTTTCAAGTGTGTCTCCTAATGCTGGGTGTGTGTGTGTCAGCGCGTGTGTGTGTGTGTGTCACACCATCACAGGTGTTTTGTGACAAACACACACACACACACACACACACATTAATGTTGGGGACATCTGGCCCTGTCAAGAGTTGGCGGGCAAATAAAGAGCATTTTTAAGAGGGAGAGCCAACACTCGCAGTCATGAGAGGGAGGGAAACTTTCACACTGATACATTTCTGCTCTACATATTTGAAGGGAAAAAAATACACATAAATTAATACTAATGAACGAATGATGGAATGATGACATCTTTCAAAACCTGTGAAACACACAAACCCAGAAAAAATAATATATCTAAAAATGCAAAGACGTCTGTCTGTCCCTGAACCCTTCATGCCTTCGTGCAGTGATATAAAGTAGCTGTAATTGTGCAGAAGTCACAAAATAGACTTTTATTTTTGTTCATAAAAACAAGACAAATTTCACAAATTCAATCTGATTTTAAACATTTTGAGTACTTTGAGTTCAGGTGTGTTTCACATAGTTGGTGAAAATATTATATTTTATAATGTTTTTTTCTTTTAATCCGATTGTCTAGGTTGTGCTGGATTTAAAAAAGAATATAAGATATAAGTTGACCGTGGTTGTTTTTACATGTGCTCTAGAAATAACACACAAAATACACAAAAACAGGAAGATAATGTGCGGGTTGTGCAACTCGAGGGATTCAAATCCAGTGAAGTACACAGAAAACAAACTCGAGGTATTGTGATGTTTCTTTAAAACGAAGCAGCCATCATCACAATCACACGTCCTTGTGGAGTTGCAGAAGAAAAACGTGTAATGAGAGAAAAGATGCCAGAGGAAACCGAGCCGATGATTCACACATTATCACTACTTGTGCAACACTAATGACCAGGGGCGAGAGCAGATTAGAGCAGATTACAGGGTGTAAATGGCAGAACATGCCACATTTGTCTTGTTTAGTGGAGATTGTGGCGCTAAACTGGTTTAAACCTCTGCTCTGCGGCCCGGACCACAAAAAAAAAGAAATCACGCTCCCACACAACACACAAAAAGACACTCTCAATTATGTTCCATGAGGCACGTGTTTCCTCTCAGATTAGGATTAAATTAACAGCGTTTATGTTTCAGATAGGCACGAGGTTGAAGCTCTGTTCAAACTGAGGTCAATTTCACACCTCACGGTCTCCGCTAGACTCGACAAACCAAACCTTCTTCATAACGTGTTCCCCTCCCCGGCTGAGGGCGGCGCTGCATCAAGAAGTTCTGAAGGAGAAGACAAAGACAAACGTGTTGAGAGCTGAACATGGAGCCGCATCGAATCCTCTCATTTAACGTGAACATACGACACAAAGATACGCTGCAACACTGGGCTCAGACATTTCACAGTGTTTACCCACAATGCCCTGCGTTGTAGTCCGCGTCCTGAACTTGAAGCGAACCGAGACCTACGTTTTTAGGTGGACCAGAGTTTACTTCTTTGATGGTTTGGTTTCACACCTCCCCCGAGCACTTCTCTGATGCTAGGTTCCCTTTTTTTTGGGTGGCACAGTGGGATGGTGGTTAGCATTGTTGCCTCACAGCAAGAAGGAGCTGGGTTTTGGTTCCCAGTCTGGGATCTTGTCTGTGTGCAGTTTGGTGTCAGCCAGGTTGGGTCTTTGTCTGGTGAGCTGTCACTAATGGAAAACGCTCGTGATGATGTGTGGAGTATGCAAACTAGAACTAGTACACATAACTAGTATGTTAGCTGCCTTGTGGAGGTGCGCTCAGTTGCAGCAGCTTTTTTTGAGGTTCTGAAGTTGAACCAAAATGTTATCCTCGCTGGATGTGTCACCAAATCAGTGGCAGATTGGGTTGAGTTCACCCAGGCTGCGGTCGGCCATGTCTTCTCGCCGATCGCTCGTCATTAAATTGGAGGACTTGCGTGCATGTTTTTTGATCACATCTCCTTTCATAAGAAGTGATTGCCCTCGTCTGTCAGCAGATGTTGAAAACGACGAGGACAGACTCTGTGAGGCTGGCACTTCCAGCAGAGGTCACACTATGTGGCCAATCACGGCTTCATTTGTTCTCGTTAACTGTGTCATAATTGTAACGGCTCGTGGCGACGCAGCTCGCCGGCTAATCGCCGGTGACAACTGGCACTTTTTTCCAGAGGTTCGCAGGCGCTCGGTGAGCTGCTGCCATTATTCCTGCTCAGCCGGCCTGACAGTGTCTGGGGAGGAGGAGGAGGAGGAGGAGGAGGAGGATTACTGCTGCTTGTCAGTCTCTCCTCATGTTGCTGCTGCTGCTGCTGTTGTTGTTGTCGATGTTGGTGCCTCAGTGTCGCAGGTAAGACGCACCAGTAAACACAGCCTGAGTGGAGAGTGCTGCCCGTGTCCACTCTGTCAGCAGCAGCGTTGCAATCAATACCAGCCTCGGCAGCGTCGCACAGCGAGAGCTGCAAAACAAACCTGCGGCTCTACTTTCTTTTTTTTTCCCTCCCTAAAATGTGATCCGCTGTCTCGAGGGCAGGTTTTGGAGTAAGGACCAGAAAACTGCGAAAAACAAAAATCTTGTCTCTCCTTTCCAGAGCTTGATCCCCCCAAGAGAGGAGTTGTTAAATTGTAGCTGCATACTAACAGGCTCCTGTGAATCAATTACCATTTGGATATAAATGTCACCACTTTGGAAACTGTCACTGGGCAGAGACCGAAGAGGACGCGGAGGTTTATTAAGGATGGCAGAGATGCTGAGAGTTTCATAAACACACACTCTCACCGGTAAAAGGAAAGAAAAAAAGGATGACATTTTTCCAATTAAACCACCATCTAACACTTGGATAAGCAGAGCAGAGGCAGGAGAGAGGAAATGAGAAATCCACTGCCAACACTGCTGCATAAAGGAACAGTTCAGGCTTCTGCACATCGCTGACGACCAGAACCACAAACACGGAACATCCTGTTTCAGAGTAAAAGCACCGCAGTGTTTCAGTTCCCTGATTCCATTTGAGTTTCATTATGAAAAACATGCAGCAGCAATAAACATGTGAGTTCATTCTCAGCCCTTTTTATCTGGTGACGGACATCTGAAACCGCGTTACTGCGAGATCCGAGAAACGCCAACGCCACAGGAAGTGTCGTCGCAAAACTTCATCAATTAGCCGAGGCCTTCGGTGCAGTTCCGGAAGGTAAAAAGTACGTTTATATGGCTCGGTCTACTCTTGCATCATTTTGAAATGTGTAGCACAAGGAAAAACGTCTTTCAATGAGTGTCCTGTAAAGGGTTGAGAGTCCTGTCACAGTCAAATAAAAGTGATCCGTTACGTTCCTGCGATACCCGAATAAAAGTAACTTGTAAGTAAGTGTGCATTTATGATGCCCTCACGCATGCTGTCATTTATACAGTCCAGAGCATTTATCTGCGGGGGGGGGTGCACAAACAGTTCAGACTGTGGGAGGATGCTTATTTTTTTGGGGGGTGGGGGCATCTGCATTTATAACTCATGAGGCAAAAAACGAAATTTGAACATGTTTAAAACAACTTTTTTTTGTTTGTCTCAAATGTCCAAAAACAGGCCAAAAAAATGGAAACTTATGTACAGGCATTTTTCTAACTCTCTCTTCTCTGGCGACAAAGACGCTGATTCTCTGACTTCCTGCAACAGTGCGAGTGAAACGACCATAATAACCACGCGTTGGTGCTGACGTGCAACTTCTCAGCTTTCAGAAACCACTGGAATTTTTCCGATAGCACAGAATGTGGCGTGATGACGGTGATGCAAACGTGTCGTCTGCAATTTACTCTCAGGTTAAAAAAGGAGGATTAACAGCTGATTAAATTGAGTCTGACTCCATTCTGGCTCATGAGTTTGAGAATTCAAAAGTATATTTTATGATTTTTCTGCATGTAAACCACAGCAGGAGCTGCACATTCGCTCCGCAGCAGGTGAGCAGACGAAACGCTGGGGGTGCGGGTGACCGACGCGGCAGATTAGCTCTGCTGCGTTAACATAGCGAGTGTGAAAGCGCGGCCTCGGGCTCAGAACCTAAAACAACCAACACTATCAATATTAGACCTGCAGCTGTATTTTATAGCACTCTGGTCTGAACTCCCTCAGAGAACCCTCCAGTGTGAATACTGTCAATTAATGTAAAAAATAACTCATTACGTGAGTTTACAACTGAATCGTTGATGAACTCTGGTCGTGACCTCTGGTCTTGACCTCTGTTCGTGACCTCTGGTCGTGACCTCTGCTCCGGCCTGCGTGAGCTTTGCATGTCACTGAGAACACAAAGAAGATTCTCACTCTGCGAGAAGCGTTGGCTCTTAGTGTCTCCGGGAAAAGCAATAAGGCTGAGTGATTGAAATGTCAATATAACATTTACTTTTAATAACCTGGAGGCAAGAAGGACTCCACGTGTTTTTATGAGAGGAGGAGGAGAACGAGGAGGAGGAGGAGGATGAGGAAGAATCACACACGGCGAGTGGACATTGTTTGAGTAGAAGGACTGACTCTGAGTCTCTGCTTTTGACTTGTGTTCTGGGATAACTGGAACGATGGACTTGTACAACTTGGATACAGGACGCCAAGTCTGCCGGTTAAACTTTATCCTTCCTACGATTAAAGGGTGCCGTTTGATTCTGACCTTCTGAAATAAGTGTCGGAAATCAAGTTCTGGTTATTTTTAAGAAGAAAAGGCCACTCCCACTGTCTCTTCTTTTTCTGCCTATGCTGCTAAGAAACCTGAAAAGAGACGTTCTGTTGCTCCACCCACTGCCAACCTCCCATGTGAGCCCTGGGTTCACGATAATATGGGTCCCAAGTGGGTTTCAAGCTCGTGCCAACTTAGTACCCAGGTAGTCTGATGGTCAGTAAACCTTACTGGGAGGGTGTAACAAGTGGCAGCCCGATTAGTGAAACCAGGCTACACTAACCACTCCCCCTATTACTCGTATCCAGGTGTACTACCTGACGTACGAGGCCGCTCTCCACGAGTTTAGCTACATCGCTTTCTTCTTTCAGAAACACGACAACTGCTTTATTCATGCGGGAAGTATCGCTGATGTTCCCGTGTCCAACCTGATCTCCCACCACCAACAACGCCTGTTCCACGGAGGAGTGATGTGCACGGCCATCCCTGCCGTGAAAACACGGAAAAACACTAAACTACAAACAACTAACACGCTACAATACACAAACAATTAGACAATAAGAAAAAAGATATTTATGTTTATATATATGAGTGTTTAGCGTCTCACAACCACACACACCATGTGAAGAAAAAGAAGAAGAAGGAAAAAACACCGCCCTTAATAATCTTATAATAGTGTAGTTAGATAACGATAACATTCAATTCAATGTCATTTGTATAGTGCCGAATCACAACATACATTATCTCAAGGCTCTGTACACGGGCAACATTATAGAGAGCAGAGAAACACTAGAGGCATCAGTGAGTCTGACACAACCAGACTCAAAAGATGTCAAGACAGGTTGGGGTGAAAGGAAAACAGGGGGACAGGGGAGAGGTGGGGGACAGAAAGGGGGGGGGAGAAAGGACAAGAGGGAGATGAGGTAGAGACCTCAAAGTTTGTTCAACTCCATTCTGCTGCAGAGTTTGGTCCAATTATCTTTGAACAAAAGTCAAAGCAGAGGCTCCGATCTGACGATCAGACGTCTTAAGAGATTCCCCCTCGTCTTCTGTGGCCCACATGTCCACGCCGGCTGGTTATGAGCTGCCTTATTGGGGCGGTTGGCAGTGGGCGGAGCAACAGACCAAAACATAAACAATTGAGTTCGGGAGGATTCGCCTCGCGTGATTTGTGAGACCATGGTCGAACATCCTGTGACTGTTTGTGTGAAAGTTGAGGAGATTCTCTGGAGGTTGTTCTCCAGTTATTGTTCACAACAATAAGACACTGGCACAGAAGCATGAAAAAACCAGCCATTCATCAGCAGAAGTGGAGGAAGAGACGTGTTGTTGTGTGTGTTTCATTAACTCAGTTATGACACTCGCCCTGCAGAATCACAGCCACGTCTTCTGTTTTCTTCCCCTCACAGTTATTGTTTTTAAACTGAATTTTAACGTGTTGGAGTGTCTCTCAGGTGTGTGTGTGTGTGGGGGGGGGAATGCAATCCAATCTGCTTGTTACATATCCAAGAGAAATCGATATATATATATATATATATATATATATATATATATATATATATATACATATATATACTTATATACAGTGAGTACAAATATTGAATTGTGCATGATCGTGAGTCCGGCAGTGTAAACATCAGCTGAGGAGGGGGACAGAAAACACGCGAGAGTGTTGAAGCGGAAACCGCCGCCGTTGTTCACGCTCTTGAGCGCGTGTCAGGCTGCGGATGGCGACAGGCGCGGAACACGATGACAGATTATGGTCACATCTCACCGCACGCCCACGGCGCGGCTCAAACATGCGACAGGATCCCTGCACCCGGCACCACGCTCGCATGCTGCAGCAGTGAACTTTGCTTCATTTCATGGCCACTTAACGCTCCAGCGCCGCCTGCCAGCCGGCCTTTATCACCGCCATCACTCCACTTAATCAGAAGTGCTGGCGCAGGAGTCTCTCTAATCAGACCAATTAGAATCTAAAGCCTTGTCTTCCTGGTGCGTCCTCTGAGTTCAGGAAACTCTCTGACTTGACTGCAAGTGCTCAGAGAGCAACCGTGAGGTTTTTATTATTATTTTATCATCATTTAATGCTCTTGATGAACTTTATTGAACAATCCTGAGTGAGTTCTTCCTCGTGTCTAATGGTAAGACGGCACATCTGTCTGTACAGTAACTACAAAGAAGTGGTTTGCTTGGCAGTGTGCGCAGTGACGACTTTGCTGCTGTTTGGAGACCAAATCCACGAGATATCTGGAACTTTGTGATTTATCAGAGAAAGAGCTTAAGATGACAAATATTCAAATATTTTCTTTCTTTCATCCCTTCCTTTTCCCAAGAGCGCCAGAGAACTACGGTGGCCTTCACATTTCATAAAGAACGTTCTTTTCGCGTTAGCTTTGACTTTGAAATGTTGGCTCTTTAGTTCGTTCTGACTGTTGTAGAAACACTGTGGAGCAAACATGCGGCCTGTTGTTGAACAATGTCCTTGACTAAAGAACATATGTGACATATGTAAGGCATCGGAAACCATCCATCCATCATTGTCTAGTGCTTAATGCATTTAGCCAGTGTGGAAACAGCCAATGTGTTCCTTCATTCCCCACTGATGGTTAAGTAAAGCTTAGTAAGTAAGTAAAGCACCTTTAAAAACAGCAATTTACAAAGTGCTTTCACATACATAATAAAAATACACAAAAGGAAGATAGCTATGAGATGAAAGGATAAACACCGGTTAACACTCGAGATAAAAATCTAAAAAGACGGCATCACATAAAAGCAAGTCTATAAAAATGAGTTTTAAAAGATGACACCGAATATCTTCTCTCCGCGGGCAGGCCGTTCCAAAGCCGAGGTGCTCTGACGGAGTGAGCGTGGTCACCGCTGGTTTATAGCCTTGGCCTCAGAACAGTTAAGGGGGTTGATATTAGTCCACGCCCTCATAATCTCCCACTTAAGTTACTGTAACTCCCTTCTAACCAGCATCAACCATAAATCACTCTCCTGCCTCCAGCTGGTTCAGAACTCAGCAGCCAGGCTTCTCATCAGTTACTTCACTCCACTGGCTCCCGTACGTTTTAGAATTGATTTTAAGATTTTACTGATCACTTTCAAGGCCCCTGAATTAAGCTAACCCTTACATTACATGTGATTTAGCAGACACTTTTATCCAAAGCAACTTACAAGGGAATTGAGTACAACCTGCCAGGGGTGGAGTTGAACTTGGGACCATGAAGTCTTTTGCACACATGGTACTGGTCTTAACCACTGAGCCACTCCACCCCTTTAACTGCTCTGAGGCCGAGGAACAAAACCAGCGGTGAGTCTGGTTCCATCAGAGATTTCTTCTTCGGTTAAAAGGGAGTTTTTTCTCCCCACTGATGCCTCTAGTGTTTGCTCATTGTGTGAATTGTTTAAATCAGGCTGTGATAGAATAGTTTAGAGATGGTTCTGATGTGGAGGAAGAAAGACTGTACAGCTTTGTTGATGTGAGCCGTGAAGGTGAAGTCCGAGTCAAAGGGGACACCTAGGCTTCTGGCAGTGGACTTGAATGCTACTGGATAACGGACCAAGACTGACGGGACTGGAGTGTTGTTTAATTGGAGGAAGTTCACGTCTTTTAGACTAAAAGTCTAAAGGGAAGGGAAAAAAGTTAAGGGAACACTTGTCTTACTTTATCCCTTAACTGCCGACCAAGAAGATAATAATACAAATCTGGATGCTAAATACATCTGCGTGATTAACGCTATACAAGCAGAATCTCAGGATCCTGGGTGAACTTGGTCTGAACATCCATCCACCACTTTCACTTTTTATGAAAACAGCAGCTGAAGAGACGACAAATGGCCTCGTCTGTGGAACGCGAACAGCGCCGCTTCCTGCCAAAATGGCGGCTGTTTTGGTTGCGTGATGTAAGCGACCGGCGCTCCACACACACACATGAACAAATGTACACATAAACAAACACACGCGGCGTGATTCATGACGTACATGACTCTCCTGCCAATCATTCACTGGCCTTGGTTTAAATTTGGCTGCCAAGTGTCAACACTCTACTACAAGGAGCGTGTTATCAGATTTTTTCCCCTCCCCTTCCTTCAGACATTGACTGAAGTCTCTCCATCACCATCTGTGTCATCAGAGCATCCGTCAGGATGATGGCAGACAGACGTCAGTCAATCTGACAACTCTGTGAAACCTGACCACAGCATTTTCACCTCCGTCTGCATTCAACCGTCACAAACCAGGTGAAATCATCAAAGTTACGGAGTCAGATTTCAGAAACACGACCGTGACGATGTGGTTTTTAATGAGGAGTGAGGAATTCATGAAGTGAGGCTGCTTCAAATAAATGATCACGTGAAGAAGAAGCCGAGGAACCGAGGAAGTCTTCCTCTGACCTTGTAATAGTCTTTGACATTTGGGATTTGGGAAACATGTTTAATCTCGGGATAATCACGGTTAATCTGACAGTGCGATCCGTCATCGCCGGTGGTAATTAGCTGCATATTGATCACTGTCACAGGAAAAGGGCCATTAAGGTGTGTGTGTGTGTGTGTGTGAAAACATTCAGTGAAAATGTCACAGGAGACGACGGCGACAGCAAAGATCAGTGACTGAACAACAGTCCGCGTGTCGTCCCTACGCTGATGACACGTGTCAAAAAATTCATGATTGTTCTCCTCAAAGATTCCAATCTTCCAAAAAAATCCTTTTGTTTTGTTTTCAGGTTCCATCCATGTTGTTTGTGCAAGCCTGGTTTAAATAAATATAATTTTGACTTGGATTTGGTTGAATTTACGTTAACTTTCTGCCAAATATGAAGCTACCTCATCTTGATTTCATGACGCTACCACTTTTCTCAGCACACAGCAGCAGATTATACCCTCAAACTAGCAGCAATCGAAATATACGCTACACACATCGTTCAATATCAAAACAAGCTGTGAAATATCGTCAGTTTTGACATCGTGTTGGAATATTGTTGGTCATATCGCACACACACTACTGAACACACGTTTTTTTCACACTGTTTTTTCTAGCCCCGCCCCCTCTTGACCAGACTAGAAGCTCATTGGCCCACAGGTCATTTTCGTCAACCTTCCTGACCCAATAAGTCAATAATTGATCAATTCTTCAATAAAAATACCCAAAACGCACACACACACACACAAATTGAAGTTGTTTCAGTACTTTACGTAACAACAAGTTTTGATGACGACAGCGTTGAATAGAGCAGGAAACAAAGGTTTTGAAACCAAACTTGAGCAGCTCCTCATGTGGGACTGAAAAGAACATGAAAGCAGCTCCATAATTAACTGGGCAGGTTAAACATGACAGGATGTGAGAACACGCCGCAGACTGAAGGTTATTATGCAAAGTGGAACAGACAGCGCTGTGAATAAAATGAGTTCATAAAAAGCCTTTCTTTTTTTTTTCCCCCGCACGATGAACACGGCGGACGATAAATCAGCCGCGTGTTTGCAGAGGAGAACGAGCCGCCGCCTTAAAAAGGAACATAATTGATTTAGTTTTTGCAGATTGTGGAGAATTAAGCTAAAAAAATAAACGTCACATTCATGGATTTGTAAAATATTCAGCCACTCTTGTTTGGTTAAGTTGATGAATAATAATAAAAAGAGTGCTTTAATGGTGCAGAAATATCCTTTTTGTGTAATTTTTCCAAATTCTTGAAAGGTTTAATTTGGTGACTTGGTGGTTGAGTGATGTCAGGAGCTTCTTCACACTTCTATAAACAGTTTTATAGTTTAAGTGTAATAAAATGGTGTCATTAAAACTTCCTAAATGTTACACACGGACTCTTTAATAATTAATTTATGACTCATTTACAAAACAACCTGCTTTTATCGGTGTGAAACAGCAGTCGTCTGCAGGTGTTCACAGTTACTTAAGTTTCCTTTATTTGTTGCTGTGTTCACATTTCAGAACACTTTGACTTTATTTTGTTGACTTAATCTCAAAATTATCAAATGTATGCATGAAAAATCAGCCTGAATGCTCCGTGTATTTACACAATTTGTTCGAGTTGAAATATTTCAACTTTAACGGAAGATCTTGCTGACGTAGCAATGCAACCGCCAATCAGCGATGACATTGACAATGACGTCACTGGGGTGGGGGTGGGAGGGGGGCGTATTATTCTTGTGTGTGGAGGCTCGACTGCGGATATCTCGGAGTTTGAGTGTCCGTGTCTCCGCCCGCCCCTGCTCTGCTGCTGCATACACACACAAACACTCCCTCAGTCATGTCCGATAGTTTTGCTTGACACAGAGCCTGTTTTCACATGAAAGCATGAGACTGCAGTATTTGGCAAATTAAGAAATCAGGAAATGAGATTAATTGTCACATGACCTCAAACGACGAGCAGGACGGATGGAGATTATTTTGCAGCAGAGTGCAGTCGTGCCCACCGGGTTTGGCTTTTCATGCTGGATTTCTCCGCCCCCCCGCTGAGACAGTTCTGGTGAAAAAGTCTCTGAACTGGGTCACAGCTGTGCAGCTCACAGCGACGCTGTCACACATGTCTTTGTGAGTGAGAACTATCAGACGAGTGGGGCAGAAAACAAGCGCGCTTGTTAAACTGGCCCCCTCCAAGTCAGATGAGAAGCCGGAGCAGTAAATTATTAATCCACCATAAAGGGGTCGGGGGAGAAGAGGCAGGGTCTCACTCTCTCTGTCTCTCTGTATCTTTTTTAATGTGAGGCGAATGTGTGGAAGTGCGGTGGCAGCAGGTCGTACGGCCCTCTGGAGATGCAGGGAAATGTGAAAACGGGGACAAAAGATGGGGAAAATAAAGAAATGAGACGACAAAAATAGCCGTCAATGGTTATCAGGAGAGAGTGAAATGTGAAACTCAGCTGTGACTTAAAAGGTCATAACCCTGTTTTATGTTTTACATTTTACTGAAGCAGCAGCATAATATCAGTAATAGCAGTAGTAGTAGCAGTAGTAGTGGTAGCAACAGTTGTAGCAGTATTAGTAGTAGTAGTTGCAGCAGTAGTAGTAGTAGAATCAGAATCAGAATCACCTTTATTGTCATTATACAGTGTACAACGAGATTAAAGGACAGTTCTAGTAGTGCAAGTGAAGAGATAAGAGTAGAAGAAGAAAGAACGAAACAGTGCACCAACACCTTCGACAAAATTAGAAGGATATGTGAAAAATAAAAAAAAAAGTATTCAAGTATTTACAGTGGGAGCCAGTAAGGGAAATATGCAGTATATGATACAGTACATTGAACATTGTACAGCAGAGTGGATGTATGTGGGGTGTGTATATTGCACAGGTACGAAGTGTAAGAATATTGCACAGATTGGAAGAGTTACTTAGTGTTGAGCACTGTAGCACTCTAGTAGCAACAGTAGTAGCAGTATTAGTAGTAGTAGTAGCAGCAGTATTAGTAGTAGTAGTAGCAGCAGTATTAGTAGTAGTTGCAGCAGTTGTAGTAGCGTAGTGTCGTAGCAGTAGTAGTAGTGGTAGTAGCAGTAGTAGCAGTAGTAATAGCAGCAGTGCAGTAGCAGTATAGTAGTTAGTAGTAGTAGTACAGCAGCAGTGGTAGTAAGAGTATTAGTAGTATTAGGTAGCAGTAGTAGCAGTAGTGGTAGTGCAGCAGTAGTTAGCAGCCAGTAGTAGTACAGCAGTAGCGGTAACGCAGTAGTAATAGCGGTAGTAGTAGTAGTAGTAAAGCAGTAGTGGTAGCAGTAGTAGTAGTAGTAGTAGTAGTAGTAGTAGCGGTAGCAGTTAGTAGTAGTGGTAGTAGCGGTAGCGGCAGTAGTAGCAGTAGTATAGTAGTAGTAGCAGCAGCAGTAGTAGTAGTAGTGTAGTGCAGTAGTAGCCAGTAGTAGTAGCAGTAGCAGCACTAGTAGTAGTGATAGTAGCAGTAGCAACAGTAGTAATAGCAGCAGCAGTAGCAGTAGCAGCAGTAGTAATAGCAGTATTAGTAGCCGTAGAAGTAGTAGCAGTAGCAGCAGTAGTAAAAGCAGTAATAGCAGTGGAGGGTGGAGCTAGACCGGCTCCACCCACGACAGTCAGCTGTCACTCTGAAATCTCTGACAGAATCAGACTCAAAGATGTGTGGCCGTCTGCCAAGACAGGTTGGGGTGAAAGGACAAGAGGGAGGTGAGGTAGCGATAGAAGAGAGAGACCAGGAGCAGAAAGTTTTCGACAGAACAGTTCTGAGGACAAACAGCCACAAACCATCCAGCTACATGTCCATCAGGCTCCGCCCACACCACGCCGACCAAATACAGGTACTGTTCTCAGTCAAAAACACAAGCCTGACCCAGGTTTATTATTCCAAACTGAACCGCAACATGAGGGAAACACAGCTTTAAGTGACTTGTTGCATCAAAAACTGCTTTTTAACTGAACTGCATTTCTTTAAAAAGTGCTTTACAATCGTCACTTTTTTACCACTTACTAATTCATGAATGCAAAGCTATTTGATTTAATTCCCTTCCAGCATTTGCTCCGGTGAGTTTGAGGTCTGACATTAAATGACTTTGTCCTGCCCTCAATTATCACGGGAGAATAAAGATCAGCGACTCAGAGCCAAAGTGACGCAGGAGCCCAGGTTATAAATGTGTATAATCTATAACTCTGTTGGCATTAAGACGTGCTCCTGTGCTCTCGTTGTGTTAATGGCCAAATCCAAAGCGTGACCATATACCTGGAAAGCAAATTTCATGATCAGCAATAATACAGAGGTCTGACCAGGTCTGGTCCGGTGGGGTGGGGGGGCCACACGGAGGATTTGAATGTTTTGTCACTGCTGCATCACCGTGATTCACAGAAAATGAGCCGATTCTTCCATTCCGTCACAAGAACACTGTTGTTGTGTCGTTTAATTCAACAAATACAGCTCTGAGATGGAGCAGATTTTCATACGTTCATTCACTCTACCAGTGTGAACCAGTTAATCTTGTTCATGTTATTTGTCTTCACAGTTTAGTGTAAAGCGAGAGAATTGCCCCTCAACACAACCCAGCCTCACAGTGTTGTCTTTCTTTAATGTAGACACGTGGTTGAAACTTTAAACGGGTCACAAGACTTGGGACTTTATTCACCTGAGTCAAACTTTTGATACATATTACAGTTTTTAAACAATTTAAATTTTGTACTTTTTTTGGACGTTGTGGTCTATCACAAAACTCTCTAAACCCTTCTCCTGCCCACAATTTCCAACCTACACAGACAATTTTTACATAAAAACCATAACTACTACTGTGGTTGTTGTCTAACCCTGTGAGTTGTTTTCATTGTCATGTGACTTGCAGTTTTTCTTAAAATCACCTAAAAGCACAGTTCTGGTCAAACCTCCCATTGACTCTATGGTCAAACTCAAAACTTGTGTGACACGCTGCAAAAGTCTCTCTGTCTCTAAGTCTTCAAGGTTGATTCCACACAAAAAAAACCACTTAGTCTCAGTACCAAAAGTTTAAAATCACGTACCTGAAGCAGACACGATAAAAAATATCGCCGCAGAATTTTCTAGTTCTGTTTATAGACTTGACCCAACGTGCCACCACGTTTTCAATTTTTAGTAGTGAAAGTGTTGGAAAGTGTCGGGCAGCAAAGCAGCGTAAAATGGTGTCCGTATAGTTTATATGGACGTCAAAGATTTATTTTGGCACAAATATTGCACAGTGTCTCCACAATTGCTTTACTCTTTAGCTTTTAATGTTAGATTCTAACAAAATAAAACATATGCAGACCATTATGATTTTTATTTTTATTACTATTTATGGGTCAGTATTGAAATCGTACTTGTGCTCAAACACCAGACATCACCTTTCTTTGTTCCTCTTTTCACGCAGAATTCTTTCCTCTTGTATTTCTTATCCGTGTTTTCCTCACAAAGCTGCAAAGACTTGATTCATAATGTTCTTTTTATGTGGAAGTAAAGGCGATGCAGATATTACTGGCCACTGGGCGTCTTCTTCTTAAACTAATATAAAGTATGAAGCTTCACGTAAAGGCCTAAAGACTCAGAGGCAGAGTTTCATAAGGTTCCCGTTACTGGGCAGAAATGGTGGGTTTACTTTCACAGAGCGCGTAATTTAATAAACTGTAAACATGACATTAGTGCAATTACCTGCAAAAACAGTGCACACATGATGAATCTTGTTGTATTTCATTTGTTCTCTGATGGAAATGACCGAGGTCGCATCCTTTTATTAACAAAAAACAAGTTTAGTCAAAGAACACATTTCTAAGTGGTCAGTCAGTCAGTCATCATCTAACCGCTTTATCCTCCACCAGAGGGTCGCGGGGGGTGCTGTGCCAGTCCATCGCAGGGCCACACACAACTAGAGACAAACAACCATTCACTCTCACACTCACTCCTACGGTCAATTTAGAGTGTCCAATTTACCTAATCCCCACTTTGCATGTTTTTGGACCGTGGGAGGAAGCCGGAGAACATGCAAACTCCATGCAGAAAGGCCCTTGTTCCAACCGGGGCTCGAACCCGGGTCTTCTCGCTGCAAGGCGAGAGTGCTAACCACAATAACACCGTGTGGCCCCATTTCTAAGTGGTTATATACGTAAATCCCAGCCCTGCACTCATCTGTGGGATGATGAGGAACAAGGACTCTACAAAAAGTCCTAAAACAGCGGGGCAGCTATTTTTACACGCTGCTCCACTGCGAGGCCTTACATGATGTCCTTTAGAATGGAGGTCAGGTCCTCTGCTCAGAGTCGGCCTCGTCATTTAAATTCTTCATTTTAAAGCGACCGTACACCTGACAGCTCCGCAAATGGACGGATTTTTATTATTTTGGCTGTGAAAAGAGAGTAGTTATTTACAAGTTTCTGAGATGTCTACTACTTTTTTATTAGTTGTGTTTTATCAGAACCAGGTGAGGACCCAGAACACAGAACTTGTCTTGGGGGAGAATGAAGCAAAACCATGGTCCATACACAAATATTGCACCTGAGGGATTATCATTATTATTATTATTATTATTATTAATAAATCTTTTTTATTGCCCAAAAAGTACCAAAGCAAAGCAGTAAAAGGTACATAAATATATACAATTTATTCTAATAAGTTACAACATTAGGCTGTAGAGGAGGTTGCAGGTTCAAATCCCACTTTGACTGAGGGCGTGTTGGTTTAAGACTCTACAATGGCCATAGGTGTGACATTTGACTAGCTTTAATTTAGATATGAATCCTAAAGTAAGGTACAAAATTGTCAACGCGCATATGGAAACTGTGTCTGTAAACCACTTGTTTCCTTCACCAAACTCCATAGAGAAAATCAGCGATTTAAGCTTGCGGGGACACAGGAGCTGCTGGTCCTCTGCTGCCTCGTGTGGCCAGTTTGTGTCACTGAGGTAAATCTAAATAAAGGATTTCACACACTAAAGTCACAAAATATGACATTTGAACTTAAGGATGGAGGAAAAAGTGGATCAACAACGCCCGTGTGCTGTGATGTTAAAATCGCTGATTTTCCCAGTGGACTTTGGTGCAGGGAGTCAACGTTGTGCAGAGTCACTGGCGCCGGCCACGTTTTCATGCAGCAAAAACTTTGACATCATACTGACAAGTTTAAGAACCACCCGAGAACAACAATTATAATTTTCAATGATGGAGAAGTAAATAATAAAGTCTGAATAAGTCATTAAAAGTATGAGTGAGGGTGTAGACATTTTAAAATGTTGAAAAAACGATGAATTTGTGGATATTAATTAAAGTCTCACTCGTAAATTGTGAGGGCAACTCAGTCTCTCTGCCGCTCACCAGTTAATTGTAGCTCAGCCTCTGCGGCGGCTATTAGCCGTCCCTGCGTGTCCGTGCGGGCTTTGCCATTAGGTGATTACTGCACACCCACTATCTTATTAATGTAAATCCCTCAAAGAAAAACAGAAGACGGGGCTGAGCTCAGACACACCGAGGCTCGGTTTTGCTCCCGTGCTTTATAGGAAATATTTTAATGAGTCTTAACCAACCACCAAAGACGGACGATTTATTATTCCATCCCACCGCCTGCTTCAACCAATAAATAAATAAATATTTAAGGAAGGAAATAAATAAAAAATGAAGTTGTTTTTCTTTTTTTGTCTGAAGCAGGTGGGGACGGAGGTGAATATGCTGCATTTTAATTTAGTGTTTGGGCGGCGAGGTAATCCATCTCTGTTTGTATCTCAACAAATATAATTTAGAGCGCGCCGCACATATCTCGTCTCCGGCAGGTGATTTAAAACACTGCTGCCTTTGTTGACTCTTTTGTTATAAATTAATCAGCGCGCTTGTCCCATTTCTCATTACGTGGTCGCTGCAGTTTTGGCTCCCGACTGCAGCTTTGTTGCATCCTTAACAAAAATATGATGTAATTGATAACAGTGAAAATGTCTCGTTATCATATTCGTACGGACGGGTGAGAAACAGTTCTAAATATTTCTACGTGGCGGTTTTTCTTTAACCCTTTAAATAAAAACTTCAGTGAACCGAACACAGAGCTGTAATATAGAGCGTCTTATATCTTTGTTTTTAGCACAACCTGAACACAAAGTACTCAAAATGTTTCAAATCAGATTGAATTTGTCAATTTTGTGAAATACGTCATAGTTCAAAATTAGTTTTTATGGAGAAAAATGAAAGAAAAGTGGGGTTTTTTTGTGACTTCTGCACTAATTATCCCCCAGGATGTCCCATATAAGGAGTTGTGTAATATTCCCACGGCAGTTTACCACGTGAGCACTAAAATTGATCGAATTGTTGTATATCTGCTCCTGGTCTCTCTCTTCTGTCTCTACCTCACCTCCGTCTTGTCCCTTCTCTCCCCCACCTCTCCCCTGTTCCCCATTTTTTCCTTTCACCCCAACCTGTCTAGGCTGATGGCCACACTTTCAAGGGGTTTAACTTTCAAACTGGAGGACTCTGTCCATTTTCTCAAACAGTGAAAAAACGGTAAACGCTGGTTAACATGTAGAGCAGATGTCCGCTGTCCCTTCTACTGCTGAAGTCTTAGCTGCCGGGACAAAAACCTGTCTCCCTCGCGCTCTTGTCGCCCGCTCACCTGCACAATGTGTCCTCATTTAACAAAAATGGCCCAGGCTGACAAATGGCCGCCCTCTCTTCCTCCGTAACTAACGCCATGACTAACGGAGTGCCGGCCGCCTGTGGGGCCCAACGGAGACGCACTCAATCTGCCGTGACAAAAATTACACCTCGTATCGGGCGGTGGGAGCGAGAAATCCCTCACACACACACACACACACTGCATCCAAACTGTCTTATCTCCCCGCCCTCTCTAACAATGATATCTGATTTGCTGCACTTGCTCTGCCAGAAGGAAAATATGCAGCGAAGGGGCGGAGGTCTCTCTGTGTTCTGAACTTTGAATCGATAGCGGATCAATACGGCGAGCTTTCACTGTATCCTCGTGTTTTCCTGCAGAGGCGTCGGCGCCTCGGCTGCCTGCAGCCATCCCACAGTCAAACTGGGGAGCTGTAATAGATTAATGTCTGTTTAATTAGCTTTGCATAACAAATTCATTTGACCTTTTCTGCTTTTGTGCGTGCTCAGCAGTGTGTTTTTATGTTTAATTTTACCCCAATAATTGTAGAACCAGCTAAATGAACCTTTGAAGGGTTTGTTCATGGCTCACCTCAAAGAATCCACACCTGTCTTTTATATTTGCTGCTTCTTTTCAGCCTGTTCTGGCAAAAAAAAAGTATGTTTTTATTGCTTTGTAAACCGCTCACTCTCCTGCACCAAAGTCCATAAAGAAAATCAGTGTTTTTGACACCGCAGCTCACAGGAGTCGTCGATCCGCTGCTACCTCAGTCACTGAGTTCAAATGTCTTCTTTTGTGGCCTCGACATTTTACAAATCCTAAAAACAATCGACAAAAGTGGGAACAAATGTACCCTTTTGAAAACACATTAACAAAACGTGAAACACTTTTACAAATCCCATTTTATGTTTTGTAAATTAACTTGTTTGTTTTTGAGATTTGTGTTTTTTATGTTGTGCAATCATAGTTTGCACTTCCAGGCCACCGTAGTACGCCACACTAAAAACAGCGAGCGATAAAATAGAAACGTGTGTATTATTTCATACAAGAATAACAATTGTAAGTAGTGAAAAGCAGACTCTTATTTTGAAAGCCAGGTTACACCATAGAACCAAAAATAATAATAAAAATTAGTGTTTTATGTCCTGAACACTGCCACTGAGAACTTAATATAACATTATTTTATTTAAGATCCCTGAACCTGACGTAAATAATAACTGAGTAACTTCAGAAAAGCCTGAACTAGCTCTGGTTCTTCCAGTGGAGCAGGAAATAACCTCTGTGTCATTGACATGCTCTAAATGAGGTGACGTGTTAATTCTGGACTCTCCTCTTGTCACTGGATGAGGTTGATTAATGTGGATCCTCGTCTCAGCAGAACCAGAACCAGGCCAGGAGCAGAGCTCCACTACGCTACTCCTCCTGCTCCCTTTCCAGCTTTTCTTTTCTTTTTTTTGGTTGCCATGACGATTGCTACAAAGACACGAACGGCAACACGTGGACCGAGTGTCAGTGTTATCATAGCTGAGCCTGGTGTTCTTTTTATTTCTTTGAAAGCATCGGGGGGTTTTTGTTCTCCTCGGAGGACGCGGAGCTGACGTGACTTCACCACAAAGCCTTTATTTTGTTTGTTCTCTCCAAAGGAAGTGTCTCCCCCAGGAACAGGATGTGCTTTTAATTAAATGCCCGGTGGTGGACATTTTTTGTGCTGGCTGCTCTTTAATGCTCTTTTAGTTCACATTTGCTCAGCCGGCAAAAATCAACCTCTGTTGCTCTCGTACATTTCTGTGATTGTGTGATTTTTACGCTCATTTTTGAACGATTTGCATCTCATGATGTGATTTTCCTTTTTTTGAGAATTCCAAATTTTGACATCATGACGTTTTGAAGAGGAGATGAAACAAGTGATCGAGGCGATTAAACTCCGCCGGAAAATGTTTTCTGAAGTTATAAACGGTTGACAAAATGTTTCCTGAAGTTATAAACGGTTGACAAAATGTTTCCTGAAGTTATAAACGGTTGACAAAATGTTTCCTAAAGTTATAAATTTCCGAAGTTATAAACGGTTGACAAAAAGTTATAAGCGGTTGACAAAATGTCCTGAAGTTATAAGCGGTTGACAAAATGTTTCCTGAAGTTATAAACGGTTGACAAAATGTTTCCCTAAATAAAGTTGACAAAATGTTTCTAAAGTTATAAATGGTTGACAAAATGTTTCCTGAAGTTATAAGCGGTTGACAAAATGTTTCCTGAAGTTGTAAGCGGTTGACAGAAATGTTTCCTGAAGTTATAAACGGTTGACAAAATGTTTCCTGAAGTTATAAACGGGTTGAGAAATGTTTCCGAGGTTGAAGTTGACAAATGTTTCCTGGGGTTATAAGCGTTGACAAAATGTTTCCTGAAGTTATAAATGGTTGACAAAATGTTTCCTGAAGTTATAAACGGTTGACAAAATGTTTCCTGGTGTTACAAACAGTTGACAAAATGTTTCCTGAGGTTATAAGCGGTTGGCAAATGTTTCTTGAAGTTATAAGCGGTTGACAAAATGTTTCCTGAAGTTATAAAAGGTTGGAAGTGTTCCTGAAGTTATAAGCGGTTGACAAAATGTTTCCTGAAGTTATAAGCGGTTGACAAAATATTTCTTGAAGTTATAAACGGTTGACAAAATGTTTCCTGAGGTTATAAGCGGTTGACAAAATGTTTCCTGAAGTTATAAGCGGTTGGCAGTGTTTCTGAAGTTATAAGCGGTTGAGAAGTGTTTCCTGAAGTTATAAATGGTTGACAAAATGTTTCCTGAAGTTATAAGCGGTTGACAAATGTTTCCTGGTGTTACAAACAGTTGACAAAATGTTTCCTGAGGTTATAAACGGTTGGCAAATGTTTCTTGAAGTTATAAACGGTTGACAAAATGTTTCCTGAAGTTATAAAAAGGTTGGCGTTTCCTGAAGTTATAAGCGGTTGACAAATGTTTCCGAAGTTATAGCGTTGACAAAATATTTCTGGAAGTTATAAGCGGTTGACAAAATGTTTCCTGAGGTTATAAACGGTTGACGAAGTGTTTCCTGAAGTTATAAAGCGGTTGGTATTTCCGAAGTTATAAACGGTTGGAAATGTTTCCTGAAGTTATAAATGGTTGACAAAATGTTTCCTGAAGTTATAAACGGTTGTGAAGTGTTTCCTGAAGTTATAAGCGGTTGAATAAATGTTTCCTGAGTTATAAGCGTTGGCGAAGTGTTTCCTGAAGTTATAGCGGTTGACAAAATGTTTCCTGAAGTTATAAGCGGTTGACAAAGTGTTTCCTGAAGTTATAAAGGTTGAAAAATTTTTCCTGAAGTTATAAGCGGTTGTGAAATTTTTCCTGAAGTTATAAGCGTTGACAAAATGTTTCTTGAGTTATAAAGGTTGCTGCCTGAAGTTATAAGCGGTTGGAAATGTTTCCTGAAGTTATAAGCGGTTGACAAAATGTTTCCTGAAGTTATAAGCGGTTGACAAAGTGTTTCCTGTAGTTATAAACGGTTGGCAAAATGTTCCTGAAGTTATAAACGGTTGACAAAATGTTTCCTGAGGTTATAAACGCTTGACAAAATGTTTCCTGAAGTTATAAACGGTTGACAAAATGTTTCCTGAAGTTATAAAAAATTGTTTCTGAGGTTATAAACGGTTGACAAAATGTTCCCTGAAGTTATAAACGGTTATAACGGTTGACAAATATTTCCTGAGGTTATAAACGGTTGAAAAATGTTTCCTGAAGTTATAAACGGTTGACAAAATGTTTCCTGAGGTTATAAACGGTTGACAAAATGTTTCTTGAAGTTATAAACGGTTGACAAAATGTTTCCTGGAGTTATTGAACGATGCCAACGATGCAGAGATGTTCGACAGTTTGTTTGATTTAGACGTTTGGGGAGACAGTGAAGTGAAGGAGTTGGTTTATTGTTCAGCTAAAGTTTTAAGTGGCGCATCATGCCTGTAGTCATGAGGAAAAGTACTGTGGATCCTTTGGGAACCAGCACTGATACTTTAGTCCTCCTTCCAAGGCTTTGCTTTTCAAACCTGCAGACTACAAGACTTCATTCCACGCTTGGTGGCAAAAGACACAAAGTCATTTTAGACATCGACAGTGGACGTTCTCCAGAAAACAGAAGACACAATGAAACACGGCTGACGTTAGCATGGTTCGAATTACAGGGGATTGAAGTGATAACACATTAGCTTTGTTTACATGGACACAAGAATAAGAGTTCCTATACAGCCTGTCTGGAAACAGATTTCACTCCAACAGAGAAGGCTGGAATATGCCATTTGTCATTTGGATCCGTGTAAGAACTAGCTCTTATGCACTTAGCTCATATTATGTACTGTAGGAATGTGTGTGAATGGCACAACTGCAGTGTAAATAAGCTTTTTGTGTAAAAGCACTTTATAAAAACACCATTTATTCCAAAACTGTGAAATCCAAACTATTCAACTTCACAATGATAGGTATTCTTTTACAAAACAACAGGCTTGACCTATTTTGCAAACATCAGAGGACACTCATCGCGTTACATGAATGCAAATGTGGCAAAAAAAACAACACAAATTTATACAGAAATCCTGTAATGTTAACTTATTTTCTTCTCTTTGATGAGATCACACAGCAGGAAGGTGATGATGTTCGTGTTGCATGCTTTACAGCGTTGCCTTTTCTTATCTCTCTCAAGTGTTACTGTGTAATTCTGCTTACACAGTGTTTAATGTGAGGGGAATGAGTAACAGTCTGTGTGTGTGTGTGTGTGTGTGTCATCATTCAGTCTTCTTTAGTAGGCTGTGTAATAAACGGTCAGGCCAGATGTTCTGTGGACAGAAAGCGGATTATCAAAAGAGTCACTTTCTCATTATTATGCAGGAATGTGTGTTTTATACACACACACACAGTATTACTAATTCCCCAATTTACCATCAAACAATAACAATTAACCATCAATGTAATTAGCACAATATTAAAAACAATTCCGAATTTGTGCAAACTCAAATTCATGTGTTTATTTTAGAGCAAACAGCTGCTTAGCTCAGTGAGGCTGGTGTTTGGAGATTATCATATTTGAATGACACGTCTGAAAAACTTTTTTCACGTGTCATATTTTCAGTTGACACAAATAAATTAAATGCAATTAAAATTGCGGTAAAGCAGACATCATTTTTGATTGAGCTATTAAATATCGTCAGAATATCATATTGTGACTTAAATATCCTGATTGGAGTGTGACATAAATTTTGTGATAATATCGTATCGTCATTTAAATATTGTGATAATATCATTGTGACTGAAATATCGTGATATATCATATCGTGACTTAAAAATCATGATAATATTGTGTTATGACTTAAATATTTTGACATTATCGTATTTTGACTTAAATATCGTGATAATATCGTGTTGTGACTTAAATATCGTTATTATATCATATAGTGACTTAAATATCACAATAACATCGTACCGTGGTGTCGTATCGTGAGTTTTTATACTTAAAATCATGCGGTTCTGTCCTTTTATTGCAGTGGGAAGAAGTAAATGAACATTTAAATACTTGACCACCTCATTTGTTGTGACATGTGCTCACACACTGCTGGGATTATGGGGTGACTGTGAACTGCAGAAAAGAATCCAGAATCCAGACCAAACACGGGCCAAAATGCTGCAAAATCAATAACAGACAAAACTAGAGTGAGAACCTGGCCGGAACCCGAGGGAGTATTGACCGGTCCTGGACACACGTCTGAGGGTTTCACTCAGGTGGTTGTTAGTCCTTTATTTATAGTTACAGCAAAGAGGAAACATTATGGTTACATCCAGGAGGAACCAACTCATGGATCAGGGAGGCCATCGGGATCCAAGAACCATCAACTGCTGACTCATTATCCATGACTTAAATATCGTGATAATATCGTATCTTGACTCAAATATTATGATGATATCGAAACACGTATCGTTGTACATGTCTGCGGAAATCCTGCTAATCCCGACCCAGGCTTTGGGAACCACTGCTCCATGAGATACTTTTGACAGCAGCAGCGTGGGAGCGCGAGAGAAAGAGAGATGACCTGATGTGGTCCTGACAGGCCAGGAAATCTGACCGGTCGTCCGTCGGCCGCATCATTGATCATGTGGGCGATTAATCAGCCGTCGTGACAAACCTTCAAAAGCAGCTGATGTGGCAGAAATTCAGCCCGATACATTTGGAAATAACAGCCCCCTTGATGCTCGCTGTGATGGATCGTCTACTTCAGCCCAAACGTCCAAACGTCAAAACCTCTCCAACTTTCAGATTAGAGTCGAGCATTTTAACAAAAGCAGAGTGAACATACAGAGCGACTTCACGTCTGCGGGGAAAAATGGCTCAGTCATTTTTCAGGTTGCGCCGAGCGTTTATGTGAAATTACAGCTGAAATTGGAGCCAGAGCTACGTCTCATCCCCACTGTGGAGATTGTGCAGCAGCCATTTGCGCGCATGAGCTTCAAAGAGTAACAGCTCTAAATGACATCATTGTGTCGGTGCCCACTGCGGTACATGGAGTGCCAATTTAGCAGCACAGCCGATGTTTGGACCCTTCAGATCAAAGGGCAGCTGGAAAAGTGAGGGGCGAGTGCTCCGTCCATACGAGTCTATTTTTGTTTAAAAACAACACACATTCTTCTCTGGAGACGTCTGTCGTCCACACTGTCCCACGCTTTAAAGTGGAACTAAACTCGTAAACAAGTTTTTTCAAGTATAAACCAGTGAATTTGTGAATGTAAAATGTTTTTTGTTGATCCGGGTACAAATCTTCAGTTTAGTGTATTGAAATTAAATCGCCCTCTCTGGTCAAACACCAGCTACTGCGTTCACATTTTGGCTTGTCATATTCCACACTTGCATGACCGGTACGATCTTTCGTGACCCTCTTATCGTTGTCCCAGACTCGTCCCTCTTTTATAAACTGTGTAATACATTGACAGGCTCATCTCAGTTGACCACGCCCCCTTCTCTGCCACCACACTCACCCATTTAAAGTTTGAGAATAGCCCGAGAGACCGCTTCGGGCCCCAAAACCTCTAATTATTTTGCAAGTCAGGACCGCTGTGGGCCTCCACCAGAGCTTCCTCTGGCTCCGCCCTGCCCAGGCATAGTTCACCATCTTTCAGGTCCTATTGCCGACATCACCGCCAACCTGCTGCCCCGATTTACGCAGGCCGCTCCCCACCCTGGCAATGCGATGTGGTTGGGGTGTGCTGAGACAGCTCCAAATGACAGTCGCACCAGGAACAGAGGCGAGAGAAGGGCATATGTCTCTGCCCACTTTTTGGCATTTTTCAAAATCAGGCATCGGGCAGAGTTAGCCTCAAAAGACGGGATTAAATTACCCTTTAAAAACATACAGTTCCGTTCTTTGTCACATTCACTTCCATATTTGAGATTATCAATTAGCCATGAACTAAACGCTCTGTTAAAACACTCACCACCAGCTTCACCTTGTTGTTATTCTACTCTAGAATTAAGCAAACGTCAGAGGAGAGAGAATCTACTTCCTTGGCACCAGGCGAGCCGCGGCTAGTTACTGACTTCCTCTCGCTAATCCACACAGGTTAGAAAATGAATTCATCCTTGTTTGTGGCTCCTACCTTCAACGTTGTGCTGAACAGGCTCTTCCTCTTTCTGGCAGCTGCACGACAGCAGCATCCCTGCACATGAATACTGTGAATGAATTTTGGAACAGAGTTACCGGGGAGGCGACCTGGGGGCCCTCATCGACGCCAACGCCGCATTCATCTCTCCCTCTGCTATCAGTCTGAGGAAGCTGCCCTTCAACACTCTCAGAGGGTGAAGCTGAGGAGACATGCAAATAGATAAAGCTCTATTGTGCCTGTCAGCCCGTCGCTCTCCGCCGCACGCGTCCGTCCCCGAGCACCGATAAAGATGAATGAGGTTGCCACGCAAGCTCGCAGACAGCCAAATCACACAGCGATGGAGGCTTTTTTTTTTTTAGGAAGATAGGAGTGCTGTTTTCTGTTTACCCCCCTGTTCCAAACATGGATCCTCTTCAAAAAAACGGGAACCTTTTCTACAGCGTAACCCCAGGCAAAACGGGGAGCCTTGGGGGCCCGACATGAAAAACTAGAAAGTAAATTGCACACACCTGAGGGCAGGGTCACATGGAATTAGATTTGTGTCAGTATGATCAAACAACACTCAATTATTGCATTTTATTTGTTTAAAAAAATACATCAGTAGCATCTCACAGCAGACACTGAAGGACCTCAAACCTCCTCACCCCCAAAATACACTGGTTGTGGAATGGTTGCGCTGCGTCTCCGATCCGTTATAGTCAAGCTGTGCTGATCAGAGCTTATGTTCCGCAACCAGTGTATTCTGAGGGTGAGGAAACACAGTCGGCTCGGTCCTTTCTTCGACAGAGCCTCAGTATTCCAGGTCAAGTCCAGGTGGTCGTCTAATGGCGCTTTACCATTATATATTTTTAGCTCTACTCGACTCTAATCAACGGGGTTTGGTATCGGAACGTGTCATTTTCCTTTACTTCATTGTACCTCCTTATGGCAAACCAAATGAGTCAAATTGACGCCAATTTTGAACACGTTTAAATGAAAAACTGTCATTTTACAGCATCATTTGAGAAAACGCATAAAATATGGTGTAAATTGCACAAAAAAAACCCAGCATTTTTGACTAAACTATAATTTAAAACGCGTTCAAAATTGACGTCAATGTGACTTATTTGGCTTGCCACACCTCCTCAGTGTGGGCGGAGTCATCAGAGCACGGCTGCCGTGACGTGGTTTCATACGCGACACAAACACAGAAACAACAGGCAATGACGATATCGCATATTTTTGCCATATTTTGGGTGTACGCTCGCTGCAACGCTCTCGCCAGGTTTTTAAAAATGACGGGTTTGACGCTCGCGTCTGTGGAGAAGTTGGCTCTTCTTCTCTTCTTCAATAGAACATGATGATTCAACTCCTTTACAATATCATAGATAGCAGAGAAACCTACAGTTCACACAATGAGCCAGACTCTAAGATGTGCAGTATCTGCCTAGACAGGTTGGGGTGAAAGGAATAATGTGGAACAGTGGAGAGGAGGGGGGAGAGAAAGAACAAAAGGGAGGTAGAGACAGAAGAAAGAGACCAGGAGCAGATGAGATTTTGTAAGATATGATTATTATGATCAGATTTAGAGGAAAATAGACGGAAAAGTTGGACACCTGAGTGGACACCGGATGAGCCTGAGGTTGCAAGAGGTGTCTGTGAATGTCTGCTTTCGAAAAAGGTTTTCAAAAAAGTAGTAGTAGAGTAAAAGTACACAATTCATTCATGAATTGGTTACAGTCGAGGTGTGAAGAGGATTTTTAAGTAATACTTTCAAAAGTAAATGATCTCCCTCGCCCCAAGCTTTAATGGAAACCCACATGTTTTCAAAGACTAAAGTGATTTTCACCCAATAATCGTTTTTGTGACATTTTAGTTGGCGTCATTAACTCTGCGTCATCAAACACGCACCCGTGTCGATGAAACAAAAGCAGACCCATTCAACCCTCGGCGCGCCCACACCCTCCATTGTCCACGTCCACACAGTAAAGCGAGACAACTCAAACTGCAGCCGTTAAGATATGCAGCTTAATTATGAATGAGCTGTGTGTGGGTGTAATAATCACTGCTCACACAACGACAGTGTGTGTGAATGAGTTCCAGTTAAAACAGAAATGGGGGAAACACACACACACACACACACACACACAGCACATTACACTTTAATTATCAGGAGGTAATTGTGTTTTATGGCTGCAGGTCACAGGTGGCTGTTCTGTTGTTAACTGAACTTATAAAACGAGTCAGAATCATAATTACAGCTATGACTGTGAGCATGTGTGTGCGTGCGTGTGAGTAAGCACGTGTGTGTGTGTGTCTGTGTGTGTGTGTGTGTGTGAGAGCTCATGATCAGGTCAAAACACACAAACAAAATCACTATATATGAGCAGGTTTATAGAGGAGGAGGAGTCACAATGAAACATGCACACACACACACTTATATATGTACACACTTATACAGACACAAGGATATACAGACACACATCCACATATATACAGACACACATCCACATATATACAGACACACGTATATACAGACACACATGCACATGTATACAGACACACGCATACAGACACACATGCACATATATACAGACACACATCCACATATATATAGACACACACATATATACAGACACACATGCACATATATACAGACACACATCCATATATATATATACAGACACACATGTATATACAGACACACATGCATATATACAGACACACCGCATTATATACAGACACACGTATATAGACACACTGCGTATATACAGACACATACAAATATACAGACACACCGCATATATACAATTACATGCACATATATACAGACACACACATATACAGACACACCAGACACACATCCACATATATACAGACACACATGCACATATATACAGACACACTGCGTATGTACAGACACACATGCACATATATACAACACACACTATATGCAGACACACATGCACATATATACAGACACACTGCGTATATACAGACACACATGCACATATATACAGACACACAGACACACATGCACATATATGCACATATATACAGACACACACATATATGCAGACACACATGCATATATACAGACATATATACAGACACACATGCACATATATAGACATGCACATATATACAGACACACCGCAGTAATATACAGACACATGCTATATACAGACACACACATATATACATATACACACATATATACAGGGCACACATGCACATATATAGACACACACACATATATACAGACACCGCGTATATACAGACACATGCACATATATACAGACACACACATATATACAGACACACACGTATATACAGACACACATGCACATATATACAGACACACACATGTATATACAGACACACGTATATACAGACACACATGCATGCACATATATACAGACACTACCGTACACACATATATACAGACACACCGTATATGCAGACACATGCATATATACAGACTACATATATGAACACACACAGAAGATATGCACATATATACAGACACACATATATACAGACACATGCACATATATACAGACACACACATATATACAGACTTACCTGCGTATATACAGACACACATGCACATATACAGACACACACATATATACAGACACACACATATATACAGACCGTATATACAGACACACCGTATATACAGACACACATGCACGTATACAGACACACATGCACATATATACAGACACACACATACAGACACACACGTATATACAGACGCACATGCACATATATACAGACACACACGTATATACAGTGTTGTTAAAAAATAGTAACTAGTTACTAGTTACTTTGTTAGTAGTTAGTAGTTACACAGACTTTTGCAGTCTGCAGAGACTGTGGACATCCACGGCTCATCATCGACTCACAAATGTAATTTTTCCCTCGTTGTTTTGACAAATGCTGTCAGAGACATTCCTGCCTCTTGAAAACTGTCACGGTTTATTTTGCATATTCACACTGTGATGTTTTTATTTCCTCAAAATCTCATGATTAATCATACTTTACTTTAAGATGACACCTTTTTTTTTTTTCCTGTTTTCGTCGGGAGATCAATGATGTATTGATCAGCGGTGGAGAAAGTGTTTCATCATTATAAATATATCAAAGAAAAGTCTGGGCCACCAAAACAACAACTCTTTAAATTAAAATCAATAATCACTTTAGAACTAATTGATGCACCTATTGTGATTTATTTATAGCCTCTGTCGCAAGATTGAGACGATTACGCGTCATTTTCATGTTGCAGCAGCATAAGTAGGGCTTAAGCTGAAAGTGGGCATATCGCCACCTAGTGTTGTGGAGGAGGCAGAGCAACGTGCTGCAGGAAACTAAATCAGAGTGAATAGGAAAGTTTCAACGACAACGTGGGGACATTTGGTGGAGACTTGTCAGGATCTAATGATTTGTCTTATTGTGAAAGAATAAAATCAGTCTCGATGCTTTGAAAACGTCCCACGTTGAGTTTGGTGTTTATTCTCTGCAACGCTTTTCACCAAAAAGTTGATTTGACTTTTTGTTTGAGTGAAATTAAAGAATAACTTTAAAGGAGTGTGAAAATAATGTCATTTGACATTTTCTGTATTTTTCTTCACTGATATTATCGTAACTTTAACTTTAGCATAAGTTTATTTCATACATCGACAAAAACACAAAAAAGCTACGGTTTCATGAAACAATGAGATATGAGGTTTTCCTGAAAAAAAACAGATTGGCAGTTTTTATCTTAGTGAATGTAGCAGTTTTTCTCAATTAAGGAGTTAATTTTCTTTAAGAAACAATAATTTCATCTGTTTTTCTTAACGAAATACTTAATTTAATTATTAAAAATCTAAATTTATGTTCCGTGATTTTCCAAAAAAATTTTAATAAATTAAAAATAAAATTTATACTCAGTTTTTGTGAATCACGGGATATTTTCCTTCAATGCATTAGAGCAAACATGATGTTTAATTTATTGTTAATTGATGATGTTAATTTATTTCCGTCGTTTTGGGATCACAGAACGTGAGAAAACGTTCAGTGTCTCAACTGGACGTTTCTCACGTTCTGTGATTATTCCGAAAAAAAGGATATATATATATTTTTATATTTTTAAAGGTGAATATAATAAGATTTTATAATAAAAGTGGAACAATGTGGACACAGTGTCTGGGACGTGCTGTCGTCACCGTCTGAGTGTGAATGTCTGGACTCATGAATGTTTTATGGAATATAAGCACAAATTAAAATGCAAATCCACGCTCTGTCCACAAAGCACAATTAGTGTGGCATTGAAACAGGAAGGAGGGATGTGAGCGTGTCGAAGGTCTCGGGTTAGAGCTTGTAGAGAGTGCACGTATTTGAAGTATTAGTCGTATAATGTACTGCATTTTTGATGTAATATGATGTAGGATTATAGAAAAGAGCAGCAGCTTTTGGCAGCCTTTCACATCAGTGAAAATGTTACTGTTCCCCCGTTCACAACGGGATTCCAATCGGCAACCTTCTTGCTGTGAAGCAACACCGCTAGCCATCACACCAACATGTGGCCCCTAACATATTTACCTCTATTCTAGTGTGGATTAATCTGTACAGTTGTCTTTGTGTTAGCAACTTCCTATACTAAAATAATTCTTTTTATTTTCATGGATCAATTTGAAACTTTCCTAATGGGTAGGCGATCACCAGAGTATGTTCCCATTCAATTTTGGTAAGAATCTACCCACTGATGACATAACAAATTATGATCAAATTTCCAAATAGTCCCACTCTCTTATAATGGGCAAAATTTAAAATCAAACCATCATATTTCTGTCAAAATGTACTGGATTTGAATAAATTTTGGTACGTGTATGCAACCCTGTCAACCCCTACCATTTACATAATCCCAACCCTAATCCTGTACATTAGTCCTTTTGTGAGCAACTTCCTGTCCACAGATTTTTTGACAAATTGTTCTGAAACTTTCCTAATGGGTAGGTGATCACCAAAGTATGTTCCCATTCAATTTTGGTAAGAATCTACCCACTGATGACGACACAACACATGATCAAATTTCCAAATAGTCCCACTCTCTTGTAATGGGCAAAACTTAAAATCAAACCATCATATCACTGTGAGAACTTATCTATACTCCACCTAAACATGAAAAACTAATCCTGTTCTTAAATTGCATCCATAATCTGATCCAGATTTCGTATTTGGCAGTGTATAAAACGCAGGTGACAAGGTGTTTAAGCCGTGGTCTCTGAGTGCTCCTGTGTAATGTACAATAATAATAATAATAATGATAATAATAATAATAATAATAATAATAATGATAATACTAATAATAAATGGGATAGACAGACATATAGTGTACGACCGTTGCCTCTGGACTCTAAAAGCATTGCTTTGGCTTCATCACACCATCTGTCCCTGGGCTCTCGGCGTGATCAATAATTCCTTCAGCCCCAGATTCTGCACTGATGACGCTCTTTGATGATGGACTGAAGTGCAGGACAGAGAGGAGGAGGAAGAGGAAGAGGGCGAGGAGGAGGAAGAGGGCGAGGAGGAGAGGAGGCCATTGTCCTGGGGGAGAAAATGTAAGGGAAAGAGGCTTCATTATTTCAGACAGCTGTCAGCAGGTCATATTCAATTAGCTCTAATACGTGTGTCGGCTTGGGAAACAAAAGCAACAACATGTGGAAGATGAAGCAAAAGAAGAGAAAAGGAGCAGGAGGGTGGAAGGATGGAGTAAACATAGATAAATAAATAAAAAAAACAAATAAATAAATAGCAGACTCGTGTAATTTGAGGTTTTGCCTCTGAATGAGAGCAGGATGCTCAGCAGGCGGCCGGAGAAACATCAGAGCAGGAGCATGTTGTGATTCCAAAAAACAAAAAACACTGAGATGCAATCATCAGCTGAAAGGAGGCAGAAAAAAGCAAACATGTCTGACACCCGCAGAGACATGTGTCTCTGTGTCTCTGTGTATCTATGTCTCTGTGTATCTGTGTCGTTGTGTCTTTGTGTCTTTATGTCTTTGTGACTCTGTCTCTGTGTCTTTATGTATCTGTGTCTTGTGCATATGTCTCTGTGTCTCTATGTCGTTGTGTCTTTATGTCTCTGTGTCTTTGTGCATATGTCTCTGTGTCTCTGCGTATCTATGTCTCTGTGACGCTGTGTCTTTATGTCTCTGTGTCTGTTTATCTATGTCTCTGTGACTCTCTGTATCTATGTCTCTATGTCGCTGTGTCCCTATGTCTCTGTGACTCTCTGTCTCTGTGTAGCTGCGACTCTCTGTCTCTATGCCTGTTCTCTGTGTATCTATGGCTCTATTTCTCTTTGTATCTATGTCTCTGTGTCTCTATGTCTCTGTGTATCCATGTCTCTGTGTCTCTTTGTCTCTGTGTCTCTTGAACCACATGTCTGCATGTTCCACCAGAGCTGCTGCTGTTTCTTCATCATGCAGCTCCAAGTGTCAGGACTAAAATCTGACGAGGATTAAAAAGACGAGAGAAGTGTCAGAGAAACAAAGCTCGAATGTGTTGCTTGACGAGAAGTGGAGTTCTCTTCATCGTCTTCTTCCTCCCTCTTTATCTTTGCTTTTCATCTTCTTCTTCAAACTTCATCCCTCTTCTTTATTCTTTATCTTCCTTTATTCTTCGTTTCTCCTCCTTCGTCTTCTTCTCTCTTCCTTCATTGTTGTTGACTACCTCCTTCGTCCCTCTTCATCTTCATCCTCCAAACTTCTACACCTTCAACCTTTTCCACATTGATCATCAGCTTATATCTTTTTCTCTTCCTCTTTACTTTCAAATTGAAAAACTTATAGTATATAAAGATGTTTCTTTAAAAACTATCTTCTTCTTCTTCTTCCCACTAAATCAAGGAGCTGTGGAGTAAAACTGGTAACTGTATAATTTATAGATAATTAAGCAGTTTTGTAAGAAAAGCACCACATTCATCGCGGTCTACAAACAAACGGCAGCTCTACACTGTTTGTTTCTAATGGACGTCAAAGGAGCCAATTAGAAGCGGTGAGGAGCAGCCATTATTCCTCACACCTCGCGGAGCAATTATCTCGGCACGATTTACGAACTCTTGTGTTCTCTTCCCACGGAATGTAAGAACACAGCGGCGGCACATTTCATCGTCTTTACCGTTGCTGTGGAGGTCGATGACGTGATAGATAAGATAACAGCCGTTGTAGAAGAGCACTTACTCGACTTTTATGGACACAACAAAGCCGCTTTATTGCTATTTTTATTTTTTTCTCAGCTCCAGACTGGAATAAAATAAACAGGCCCAGGCTTGTTTTTGTCTTTGCTCATCTGTATGAAGGGGACATAGAGCTCAATCCAGTCGTGCAACGGGCAGAATCAAAATGACGCCATATTTGTCAGGAAGGAAAATCCATAGACTTGTTTGTATTGAAGAGCGACACACTGTAGATGAGCGGTCCTCAAGCTTCTGGAAGAACTTCCACTCCGGTTGTTTCCATACGAGTGAAGAGCACCAGGGGGCAGTATGAGTCAAATATATTTAATCTTTCCGCTTCTGCGATGTTTTGCTCAATCGTTGTCGATATAAATTGTGCAGAGAACTCTGCAGACTTGTTGTCTTTTCCTGACAACATGGCGGTGTAAACAAAACAAACAAAGTCATGTGACGTCCAGACGTGCACAATTGAACAGTATGTCTGATTTTCCTCCGAGTACAACCAGAGGCAGCGTGTGTACCTCTGTGTACTGTGATAGCTATTTATAAGCGTTCTCCAGGGAAGGATGAAGGAAAGTTCCAGCACCAGGGGGCGGTATGAGTCCGATATGTTTAATCTGTCAATTTGTGAGATGTTTTGCTCAATCCCCTAGGATTTAAATTGTGCAGTGATCTCTGTAGGCTTGGTGGATTATTGCAGAATCCTTTCCTGCCAACATGGCGGCACAAACAAACTCCTCCATGTTTAAAAGCACAATCGTTGGTGGCTGTTGAGATTTTTATTTTGAGGTGGGGTGGTGTGTTTTCAAATGTGTTGTAACCATGTATCACCAGTAGAGGGCACCAAAAGCACCACACTGCTTGTGCATCACAGCCGTGTATCTGCTCAGATTAAAACACTCTGCTTGGAATAATGTTCCTGCTTTTCCACAAAAAAAAAGGATCCGCTTCCAATTTGAAATGAAACTTAATAAAAACAGTGAGAATCTGTTTGAGCCAAACTTCAGTCAACGCTCGGTTTCAAAACCAACAGTTTCTTCGTTCTTCGTCTTCTTCATCATATGTGACCGTGTTTTCCAAACTCTTTGAATACAGGAACCCACTTTTTTTGAAAAAAATGATGATCCAACCCAATTAAAACTAAAGTATTTTACTGGCATTTCTGTAAGTCACAGAAAAGTCACAGCCTGCTGAGCTATATGTTTGACATATGGATTAAAATGGCATTTTATGCACGTGTTATTTTATAAACCTTAAATTGAAGATCTGAGAAGCAAATATATTTTGACTTATCAGTGGGTCTGGGTCTGATGTAAGATATTTAAAAAAAAACTGCCAAAACTCACATTTAAGAAGCTGAAAACGTTTGACGTGTGTGTGATCGTGTCTGAGCTTGTGGCTGCTTCTCCTTCACTGTGTTTTTTAGTGACTTAACTGAAATTACTTAAACTTAAATGTTTTTGTCTTCCAACTCTCTTCACACGCTCTGGTGTCTCTTAAAAACACGGAGCGTTGTCTTGTGAACTTTGCATGAACACTTTATAATGAGAGTGGAGCAGGAAACGCGTCGCGCTCACAGTACTGAAGTGACTTCTCTTCAGTGATATATACATATGCATATATATACATACATGTATATATATATATATCTATATATATATATACATACATGTATGTATATATATATATATACATATACATACATGTGTGTATATATATATATATATATGTATATATATATATATATATATATATATATATATATATATATATATGTATATATATATATATATATATATATGTATACATATAAGCTGCTATACCAGGTCAGATAAAAGAAAAATAACAACAATAACTTAAAAGCCATGGCTTTCTTTTTTTTCCTTTGTTATAAGTATTTGTTAAAATCTTTATTTTATGACACATATATTTATTCACGTTTAATGACTTGCAGTACTGTCACGGCCCACTGAGGGGTTGCAGCCCACACTTTGAAGCGTTGTTGCACTCTCTGTTGTGGAAACGTCTGCAGAAAAGAAACCGCCGCCGTGGACGCGCGGGCCAATCCGGAGCGGCACACTACTTGGCACTGTTTGCGTCGGGATCACCGTATGTGTGATACTTCTGCATGAGTGCATCACTCCGGGTGAATCCTGGCATTGATACGAGTTACCAAGTCATGTTGTCTTGTGCGGTTTCTTCTCTGCAGACGTTTCCCCCGAGACGACGAGTGCATAGAACTTGTGTCTCGATGCGATTGCTCGATGAACTCCAGCAAAACCCCGCTGCACGACACATTTGCACGACGTCCGATGCGAACACGGCGTTCTACACTCAGAACATTCGAAATCAAACTTTTTAAGGCAGATTATACATTCGACTCACTTAGTCTTCAATCTCTGAAAGTCAATTCCAAGCTGCCAATATTTCTCTCCGTTCAAGATCGCACTGCTTGTTTTGTCTTGGCCCAAAAAGGAAAATGTAAAGTCTTTTTTTCTTCTCCAAAGATGTTACCTTTCTATGATGAGAACACAGATTCTTTGTGCGATCGTCTGTACTTCCTTGGATGTTTCGTTCAGCCTTTTATGAAAGAGGCAGCAAAGTTTGACAGCGGTGTTATCCGGGGGGGTGGGGGTGGGGGGCTCGGGGGTGAACTTGTGCTCCTGGCAGATCGACTCGGACGCACCGGAGCAGAAATGTGAGCGTCGTCTTCGGTGGTTGTGCAGCGTATCACATTAATAAGCTACCTCGATGCATCACTCTCCGGCCCCCCCAGCCCTCGGCCTGGACCGCTGCCCAGAACAAAGAGATTGAAAGTCATTTGAATCAAAGGGGAGGCACTGCAGAACTTAGATGAAATAAAGGCCAACACACGATGGCTGAATATTAATCAGACACAGAAGGCCACGTTTCAGGTTTGGAAAAAAATCAACAGATCCATCACATCTTGACTCTTTCTGCTCATACTGCCTACTGTCGACAATACATGGAAGGGGAAGCCGGTGTCAACTTTACGCCCCCAAATAATCTGGAACAAACTCCCAGTTGATTGCAAGTCCAGAATCTATTCATTCTTTTAAATCTGACCCCTGAAAACCGACCTGTAAATGACCATCACTGCTGCACCTCACTCACGTAACTTTTAATCTCTTTTAAGTTCCTTTTAGTCGCCTCTTTCTTTTACCTCTCTATTTAAATGTTTTTATTGTGTTTTATTATTATGCCCTTTAATGCTGCTGCTGCATCAGCGGTCACTGTGGGGTCGTGAGCTTCAGCTGACTAAGTGACTGATCCTCTCAGCTTTTTTTCCCGATTCGATTCTATTCATATTTTGTCCAAAAACAAGGGTAAAAAAAAAATTAAAATACGGCAACAGTTAAAAATAGATATGTAATATAATATAATAGATATTTCTTTGTAATTAAAGAATGTTGAAAAGGATTTGGGCAAAAATAAGTACAATATTCTTTGTTTTCAGTACATTTCATGTGGAAATGTTACAGCATATTTTAATGCACATCTTTCAATATATTTCATGTTTCATGTGATCATAATGGTTGATACCATAACAGGTTAATAAGAGGTGAGAGCAACCAAATCCTGTGAAATTAAGTTAAGATTTAAAAGTCACTAAAATACTTAAAATTAACTTAACTTATATTTTATTTGGCCTTTGTGAACAGAAACGATGTATTCGTACTATTTCTTTGCTGCGTCCTTCATTTGAAAACCGGCTCTTTCAGGTTAAAACTACCAGAGCTGACGAGGGAGCGTTTGTGTGTATACAGCAGCAGAGTAGAGGCGGGCGGAGACAAGAAGCCTTTATCTACATTAAACTACTCAACAACGGGGTTTTCGAGCCACAGAATTCACTTTTGAAACTTTTGGGAGCACTTTGCTGTTGATGACTCCGTCTGTCGTGATAGATAAAATGAATCACTTCCTGTGTGCAGCGCTGGAATGTGTGTGGAACCCAGAAACACAAAGAATGTCACATACCACAGCTTTAAAACTATCCGATATTCTTTTTTAAAAATGCAGCAAAAGTCCGGGTCAAGAGATTAAATAAACATAATTTTCCTGGAGGAAACTTTTTCATTTTCTTTTTCATTTTCTAACTTAATACTTTTTTGTGACCTCCCTTGTTTATCTGCCAAACCCAGAGACGGAGACTGCGGCCACAAAGTCCAAAAGCACACAGATAAACGCTGACTCCGTTTGTTCAGCGCATCCAAAGAGTTCTGCCATCAGATGATGAGTAAAAAACACGGACATCATGTTCTCCTGGACGCGTTCCACACAGCGAGAGGCCGACCTGCCGCTCTGTGCTCGTTCCACATCAGTGGACATGAGGACGTGTTTAACGGCAGCAGTGGAGGCCATTAGTGGCTCTGTAGACGCTCAATTAGCAGCCGTGTTCACACAGGTGGTGTTCGCCGCCGAATCCAAGGTGTAACGAGGTCCAGGGGCATCTGTCGACTCTGGCATTTCGTGCCAGAGAAGCAGCGCGAGGACATCTGTTCATCAGCGAGCTCCAAATGAACCACGTCTCCTTCAATGGACACACGGAGAGAGACAGAGCAGGGAGAGCGATGCTGACACTGTCTCTAATCACTGCAAGTGAATATTTCAAAAAGTGCTCACACAGCCTAGTCTCCCAGAGAAAATCGCTGACAGTGGTGAAGTCTATGTGATACGCAGTTTTCCAGTGATGTAGTCTATGTGATATGTATGGTTTCTAGTGGTGTAGTCTACCTGATACGCAGGTTTCCAGCGGTGTAGTCTACCTGATACGCAGGTTTCCTGTGATGTAGTCTACCTGATACACAGGTTTCCAGTGATGTAGTCTATGTGATATGTATGGTTTCCAGTGGTGTAGTGATAGACTACCCGATACGCAGGTTGTGTAGTCTATGTTATACATATGGTTTCCAGTGGTGTAGTCTACCTGATACGCAGGTTTCCAGTGGTGTAGTCTATGTTATACGTATGGTTTCCAGTGGTGTAGTCTACATTCAATTCAATTCAATTCAATTTTATTTGTATAGCGCCTAATCATAACATACATTATCTCAAGGCACTGTACATAGACAACATCAAGGAGAGCAGAGAAGCCCAACAGTTCACACAATGAGCAAAAACTCGGCATCAGTGGAGAGAAAAATCAGAGAAATCTCTGACAGAACCAGGCTCAGAGATGTGCGGTCATCTGCCTCAACCGGTTGGGGTGAAAGGAAAATGGGGGACAGAAGAGAGGTGGGGGACAGAGAGGGGGGAGAGAAAGGACAAGAGGGAGATGAGGTAGAGACAGAAGAGAGATACATGATTTCTAGTGGTGTAGTCTACGTGATATGCAAATTTCCAGTGGTGTAGTCTACCTGATACGCAGGTTTCCAGTGTTGAAATCTATATAATAGGCATGGTTTCGAGGTTGTGTTGTCTATGTGATATGCAGATTCCCAGTGTTGTATTCTATGGGATTTGCAGGTTCCCAGTGGTGTAGTCTACCTGATACGCAGGTTTCCAGTGGTGTAGTCTATGTGATGCGCAGGTTCCCAGTGGGTCTGTAAACATGTCAATAAATAAATAAATAAGAAACATGAGCTCACATTTCTGTGGTTTGCACATGATGACGGTGACTGTGCTGTATCACCAGAGTGGCAGCTGTAGTCAGTGCAACCCCTGGATATATAAGTGGGCTGCAGTGTATGTGTGTGTGTGTGTGTGTGTGTGTGTGTGTGACCCTCAGCGGAGGAAACCCAGATACACCAGTGATAACCTGTATATCAAGCTCTCAATCTGCCACAAGCTGAAGAGGGAAAATAAATAGGCTTCATCTTGGCGACAGCGCACTCGTCGTCTGCAAAGTGGTAAATCTTTGCCTCCCGTGAAAGTGGGACATTCTGAGGCACAAGAGGGAGAGGAGAGACGAAGACAAGGGCACTGGAGCAGGACCACAAAGAGGAGGACGGAGCAGAGGGGAAGCTTTATTAGTTCCTCCCCCCCGGCTCCTTCTCCTTCTCCTTTTCCCTTTCTTCATCGCCATCATTACGCTTCACATTCTTACATGTTTTAACTGTTTAAAGTGAACAAAAACATATGAGGAAACTGTTTATTTAACTGTTAAAACATATTTAATCAACATTCTCTCCACAAGACACATCTTACGAGCGAGGGTGGCTCAGTGGTAGAGCTGTAAAGGTTGTGGGTTTGAATCCCGGCTCCACTAGTCTACACACAAATGTGTCCTTGGACAGAACACTTAACCCCTAACACTGTCCTAGTCTCATTCACTCACCTCTATCACTCATGCAACGTGGCGTTCTTACCCAATGATACATCGGCATGTACTGTAGACTACTGTAGTGGGGCCGGGAATTGAACCACAACCACTGCAGCTCTACCACTGACCACCGTGGCCCTCCAAGCTGAAGGCGCGTTATTGCGTTGCACCAGAAATGAACAAAGAGGAGTGAATGTTGATGAAATACATTTGTACAGTTAAATAAACAGTTTCCTCACGTGATTTAAAGGCTTAGAACATGTCTTTGAAGCAGTGAGACTGTTGTGTAAGTGAAACGTAATGATGATGATGAAAGGAGAAGGAAGGAAGGAGCCATGAATGTTATTAATGAACCTTTAGCAACGCTCCATAGTCAGGATTTTTGTTTTTTTTTAAATAAAATGACACAAAAAATAGTACTAATGATTGTAACGCCGTGTCCACAGCGGGCGCAGCATCTTTACACAAAGTCAACGCAGGAGACATGTTTTTCACGTCATCCATGTTCACGTTTTTGCAGCGTGTTTCCGACAATTCTGCCGTGTTTTTGTTTTGGTTTGTGAATCTGCAGCTCGTTTCTCCTCCTGCGCGTGTTGTGGGTCGTTGTGAGTCTTAGTCGGACTAACACACCTAGATAACTCAACTCATAGTCCGATTACTCATTTCACATGTCTACGCTTAGTAGGACTGGAGTCGGACTTGGCGTTCTGCACATGCACCAGAATGTCCCCCCCGGTCTTTGACCCGGAAGTAGAAGGAGACGACGTCTTTCTTCGGACGAATCGTGTCCAGCGTGAACGCAGCACGACACTGAGCTTGACAGCGTTTTAGTTGTTTTGGGACATTTGTGATGTAATACTTGATGCACAGATTAAAAAACAACCTCTGGTGATTACAAAGGTGTTCAGTGAGTTTACAAACCCTGGTCATACCTGCTGATTTGAATCATTAAAGGTGCAGTGTGTAACGTTTGTTATCGATGTTATTTTTCTTGCCTTTGCTTGTTTTGTTCTTCATGGAAGAGATTATTAGACATTACATTATAATAATCATCATTTGCCACGCACTCCACCTTTAACTGAGGGTTCTGATTCCCCCGTCCTCGTCGTTGTCCCCCCCCCTCACTCTCTCTCTCGCTCTCTCTGTCTCTGTGGACGACCTTCGCCTCTGGTCGCCGCGCTGAGACTAAATGTTAACAAAGCAATCAACGCAGAAACTGACCCAAGTCTTCAAAAGTCACTTTTGTCCTCCCCGTCTGTGTGTGTGTGTGATTGTCTCTCTCTGTGTCCTCACCCCTGAAAGGACTCGGTCATCCAGACCGATTCAGAAGTGTCTATATAATTATAGACTTGTCAGTACTGATTTTCATCAACAAGCGTGCATGTGATGATCGGGCAGGAATGTTAATGAGTCTGCGATTGGAGTTAATCATCTGCTGGCCTCGCATCCTCGCTCTGTGACGAGGACGGCGGCCGGTTTCACAGACGGACTCACCCTGTTCTCCTGTTCCTAAAAAAAAGAAAAGAAAAGTGCTTCCCCAGCTAAATTCTTTTTATTCAGACATGTTTTTCACGTCATCCATGTTCACGTTTTTGCAGCGTGTTTCCGACGATTCTGTCATGTTTTTGTTTTGGTTTGTGAATCTGCAGCTCGTTTCTCCTCCTGCGCGTGTTGTGGGTCGTTGTGAGTCTTAGTCGGACTAACACACCTAGATAACTCAACTCATAGTCCGATTACTCATTACACATGTCTACGCTTAGTAGGACTGGAGTTGACGGACTCGTCCTGTTCTCCTGTTCCTAAAAAAAAGAAAAGAAAAGTGCTTCCCCAGCTAAATTCTTCTTATTTTATTTTTTTTGTCCAATTTGACGTCCGCTCGCTGCTCTCGACTCGCGGTGCACAATGTCTTCACTTAATTAGCAGAGCTGCAGCGTTTCTCCCGCAGACAGGCGTCCCACAGGGTCACGGATTCAGAGAAATCCTCGGGGCTGATGGGAGCCGGCGAGCGCTTTGTTCCGTTTTTACCGTACCTCGGTTGGAAAATCTTTTGACACATTTCCTGCGAGTGCGGTCGGCTCTGCAGCGGCAGACGAGAAGGCCTGAGAGCGTGAAGAGTCACAGACGGTTCAACGCCTAAAAGTCAGTGTGTCCTTGTTGGACAGCATGTCTCTGTAATTACCTGCATGTCCTCGTGCTGCTGAAAGGGGCTCGGGCTCCGTAAATGTCATGTGATTATCGCAGGAGACGAGTCGGTGCAAAGGTGAGCAAATCAGGCCTTTGTTAGGTTAGCCTGTGTGTAAAGAACCTTAAATCCAAGACCTAATAGACCTCAGAGCAAACAATAAAATACTGTAGAAAGCATAAAAACAACACAAATAAACTAAATAAAAAAGATAGAACCAGCGTCTCATGCTGGGTCAAAAGCCAAAGAGTAAAAATGGGTTTTAAAAAGTGGACAGTGACAGAAAAAGCTCAGTCTGCTCCTGAGCTTTGATCTCGACCTCAGGGACCGGGACAGGAGTGTGAGGACAAAGTAACTCAGAGAGGTTTTCATTTCAAAACAGATAAAAGAAAGTGCACGGGCAGTCAGTGGAGTGAGGCTGTTATGTGTTCCCGCTGACGTGCTCCGGTTAAAGGATGCAGGAGCAGCAGGAGCAGCAGGAGCAGCAGGAGCAGCAGCAGGAGCAGCAGGAGCAGCAGGAGCAGCAGGAGCAGCAGCCTTTTGGACGAGCTGGAGACATGAGAAGGGCCGTCTGACTGGGGTCAGCCCAATGGTCCCACAGAACATAGGGCATCCCTCTCTGTGGCTGTTCATCCGTCACCTGAAAGACCACCAGACACTTACTGGAGAAAGCATCATGCTGGCAGAGAGAGGCGATGCACCCCCACGACGGCGACGCAAGTGGAGCATCTTAGAGTCCACACTGGCCCGACTGAAGGGACTGGTGCTGGAGTGCTGTCAGCCTCTGTGTTGTGGAAGCTGTTTCCCTGGCTTGTGCTGTTCCCTGGCGTCATTTTATCACATTCTTTGTGTGACTACTTATAGTAAATTTAGTCTTCAGAGGACATCACTTGCACGTTGCCTGTTTCTTGCACGAAAAAATGCATAAATAGTGAAACGTGTTACTTATTTAGATTGTTTGAATGTGTTCTGTTCATTAAAGAATTATAGAAAGTTAAATGTGCACTGTGTCTACATTGCATTAACTTATGGAGGTGAGTTTCAATTCAGTATGAGGGTTTGTCACTCCACAGAAACCCCATGTTGGAGTAGCGGTGTTGAGTTCTAGAGAGTTTGGAAGCTGGATCACTCCTTCAAATCGCCAGCTGTGGGAATGAGTGGCGAGCCCTTAACTACCAGGCAGGGGTAGAAATGTGGGAACATAGGCACGCTCCCGCCTGACTGACTAAAATCCACTGTCTCAAAGTGCTGTGTTGACAGGAAGAGCTTCACCTTTGTTAACGTCCTTAAACGTAACTGGACTTCACCACTCCACCAATTTAAAAGAACAGATTTGTGACAAGTTTATCTGAACATTTCTCTGCGTGCATCATCGTGATCATCCAGAAACGTGAGCTGTGGACGCCAACGTTCTGTAAATGTGAGTAAATGAAGGATGAAGCGGCAGAAAATGGATGGATGGTACTCGACAGAACAGAGATATTTTACAGAGGGATGTCTTGTCTCTGCCTCCATGAAAACGGCATCAGTCTCGTCCGTCTCCTTCTCCGCGACGTACAGTTTTCCTCTGACTGTGAGAGGGACAGCTGCCAACCGCAGAAAAATCCACGCACAGTTCATCCATTCATGTGTCAGACCGGACTGTGTATCTGTCACAGACGGAGGACAAAAGCCCAGCTGGTTTTATTCAGACCTTGTATTTCATTTATTTATCTCCTGCAAACAAACGTCTGCTTCACCACGTTTTAAAATAACATATGTGTGTGTGTGTTACAGAGAAAAAAAAAGAACGGTTTATTTTGTGAATTGGGTTGTGATCGTTTATCACGTTTGAAAAGTGGGTCCTTGCATGAAAAAGTTTGGGAAACACTTGCTCTAATTTATTCACCACACACACACACACACACACATGGACATGTTGACCTTGTGAGGACATTCTAGCACAGGGGGGGGGGTGATTATTAAGGGGCCACATGGGAAACATAAAATATTGTTGAGAGCCCGAAAATGGGCTGAATTAATTCTGCTCAATATTCATTTGATCTCTTTATAAAAAAGCAGTGCATTGCATGGTTTTGGTGTGAATTGGGCGGCATACAAACAAAACAAATAAGTCCTATTATACTACCGACATTATTTGGGGGCCCATCACTGTGCGGACAGACGCAGATACGTGCGTTCTTGCAGGTCCACACAACATTAACGGGCTTTTTTTTAGGATTAAGACCTGGTTTTAGGCATTTAGTTGTGATGTTATGGTTTGGGTGAGTGGTCAGCAATTGTTGGCCCGTGACTGAACAAACAGTCGTTTATTTTAAAAAGCATTGCTTTATATTAAAAAGTTCACACACTACAGCTTTAAATCAGTGCTCGGAAACTTGGTCAGAGTTGGAGTTAACTTTCGCGTGACCTCTAGATCACTCCACACTTACCTACTGTTTTTTTACCTCACACACACACACACACGCTTGTTTACAAGGACAGAGTTTGGGGACTGGAGTTTGACTTTGGAGAGGACATCTTGTGTCTTGTTAGGAAAATGATCAACCTACAGCATCAGCCATCGCTCCAGAAACATCCGTGCTCCATAATGAGGCCCAGGGCATGGCAGATGTCTCAGAGAGAGAGATGGGGGGTAGTTCACACTGGGGTAAAAATTACGAGATGTCATCCCTGCTTATTTAACACATGTCAATCATCTCATTCCTGGCAGAGAATGTTTGTTAAAGATGAAGGATCTCACGTTTACCTGTTGAGTTAGTTTAGATTATAGTGAACACAGTGAGAGTATTTAGTATTATCAGATGTTTCTTCACAGATCCAGCTGTAAACTCAGCATCAAACTCATTTCTTATGTGTCAACTCTTCTTTTTCAGGGAAAAAAAAAACACCTCTTAAATGAAGAGCTTTGGTAAACGACCATCATCACCACCGGCTTTTGGAAATCAACCGTCATGGCTTGACACTGATGATGATCGTTACTGAGATGTGGAGCGACAACAGGACTACAAGAGACAGGTTTGACCAGGAATGGACGCATCACGACACCACACCACATTTGGCATCAGGGGACAATTTACAAAAAGCATCTTTAAAGGCTGAATAATGTTGAGAAAAACACAGACGTAAATACTCGTAAATTAGTATAGATGGTAGCAGACCCGGGTTCACGACCTGTTCTCTCTGTTTGGTTTGGTTCTCTGGTTTCAAATTGGACGCTCTAAATTGACTGTATATGAAGAGTGTGAGAGTGAACGGTCTCTATGTGGCGCTGAGCTGGTGACCTAACAAGGGCACCATGTGGAGGACAAAGCAGTAGAAGATGAGTGAGTGGTTGTGCTGAGGAATGAGCAGATACAATATTTGGGATATCAACAAGCCGTAAAGAGAGACCACTGCCATGGATGTGGGTGAGAATGAATCATTCAGGCAACTACGGTGGCCCTTACATACCAGAAAGAATGTTGCTATGGCTGGTTTGTCCATCTGGGCTGCTGTTGGTGGCACAACATATGAAGTACATATTAAAGTTTTATTATTTTAAGGCTAAAAAAAACAACTTGATGTTCGAAACTGGTCCTTTTTCAAGTTTCATCGTACAGTTCTAGCACTGCTCAGCTCAACTTGACTCAAGGCTGTGTGAAACGCTTGTTTTGTACACGCCTGTGGAGCCTCGTATGCTCGCTGGAACGCTCTTGCCAGTTTTTAAAAACGACGAGGTTTGATTTTTATGTTGGACGTCGCGCTCACGACTCTTCCAGTGACGACACTCTCTGTCTGTCAGTGGCCGGCCGTCTGTTGACGTCACATTTTAATATCGGCTCAGAACAGGTACTAAAAACACGTACCAGGTACTACCACTGATGGAAAGACAAGTATAGTCGAGTTGAGTCTCGGGATTGATTGAACTCTTTTGTGTGATCAGAAACAAAAGAAACGCGTTTGCAGATAGAAAGTGAAAAAAGAAGCGCCGTGGTGTTTTATTTTGTGCCCGCAGAGTCAGACAGATAACTCCACAGAGTTCATTGTCACAGCCTTTGAGGCGTTAAAGGTAGTAATTACCAAACGGGGGGAAAACAACTGCATAACCTGATTGTCTATTGATTCTTTGTATGTTCTGCCATGAAAAGATTCAGCATGGCCTGCAGCAGATTGTGGAGGAGGCACCGGCTACTGGTGTGTGGTAACGTTAAATAAACACGGCCTCAAGAAAATGACATTTGGTGTTTGTCTCATGATAAATCCCAGTAAATAACTCTTAAAAAAAAACTTGGGTATCGAGAGCTGGTTTTAAATTGATACCAAACTGTTAAAAAGTGTTGGACGAACAACACCACCATCAATATTTATGTTCTGTTAACTTTGTAGTAGGGAATCAGAAAGTGTTTGCGCCGGTTGCTCACATTTTTCTGCTTCAAGAAGATCAAAACTGTGATTATATGCAGCATCACACTGAGATTTTTTTTAATCTAGCCTTTATGGCAGATTAGCGCTCAAAAAATGTCGTCTCACTTTGCTACGTTTAGTGAAAAGAAAGCAGTTTGTATCATGTCTAAGAAATGAAGTTGCAAGTAAGTGGAGAAAAATACCCAAAAAACACTTACTTAAACAAGACTGTATAAGCACAGCTAACATTTAATAAAAGCTAACATTTCAGCTGCTGCTAACAACTGCAGCAACATATATCTGATTACTGTATCTGTTACCACTGTTTTTAACAATTTGAAACGCATGTGCTAAAGAATGCCAAGCTAATCTTTAGTAAAGCTAATGTTTGTGCTGCAACTGCTAACAACACCAAACACTGTTAGCGTAACCTTTAAGAATTTAAAATAAACAGTATGCTAACCTTTATCAAAGCTAATGTTTCAGCAGCATGTTCAGTGCAACGTCCTGACTACGCCACTTAGCATCACTTTTGAGAGTTTAACTGTATTTGCTAAATCATCCCAAGCTAATATTTAGCACACAAAAAAATTCTACTGCTGCTAACAACTCCACACTCACTTTTAAGTTTTTGAAATGATATGTGCTTGATTAGCCCTGGCAAGAATGAATAAAAGCTAACATTTTTGCTGCTACTAACAACACAAATGGAAGGCTTAACATAAATGCGTAGGTAATTACTTCAAACACTGTTTGCCTTACTTTTAAGAGTATACTGTATTCGCTAAATCATCCCAAGCTAACATTTAACAAAAAATTGTAAACATGACGTTCACAATAATGGAGTGTGTTAGCGTTAAAAGACGACGCTGCTCTCTGGTGTCCTCAGCATCAACTTACAGTAAAATAATCGATAAGGATTTTGATAAATATTGGTATCAATAAAAATCCTAATGATGCCGTTGTGTCCTGCGTGTGCTGAGTTTCTCGCTCGCTTGCACTTAATGAGCTGTTGTCGTCGTTTTCTCAGTTCCAGTGTCAGCAGGACTTGGTGATGTGATGTCTGGGTCATAATTTCAGAACAACATTCTTCTCTGTTTTGTTTGTTTTGTTTTATTATTTTTTTTGAGAAGATGAAACATAAGCCCAGTTATTTATGCTCCATTATTATTTACCCGCGCATGAGACTAGTGGAGAAGAAACAACATTTGTCTCTCTCTCTCTCTGTCTCACTCTCTCTCTATCTGCTGTTGATCTAAATCCTCATTCAGCCTTTGAGCAGATCAGCGTCTCTGTATACTTACCAAACAAGCTTTTGTTGAAAAAACAGATTGATCACTCTGACTTTTTTTTGTCTCCTCTGTGAACAGAGGGGAGCCGGTGAATTTTAAACACACGGACCTCGGCAATATTTGCCCCCCCCTCCCTTCTTATTTTTTTCCTGACGTAAACGAGAGTCAGTGCGGTGACGCAGATTGATTTTGTTTTGTTGTGAGGCTGCTGCACGATAAGCAAAGGGAAAATAATGACCATTGTCTGGTTAATGAATGGCGAATGCATTGTGGGTCATACGCTCCAGCTGAATTATGCATGGGGGATAAACGGCATCTGTGGCAGCTGGATACATATCATCAGAGAGGCCCAATCCCTTTTTAAGCAAATGTTTGATCGTGTTGACTGCACCTGATTGATACTACACATGTAATTCTGACCTGGAAATTACAGTGGGAAGGTGGCGCTGTTTGTCTTGAGTGTGTAGGACTTTGTGTAATGAGAAAACATTCAGTCTCTACAGAAATACAATTGTTTTCATGTGAGATTTGCCATGGAAATCAGCTGTTGAGTCTAACACTCAATCCTGTAAAGGGACAGTTTAGGTTGTTTTGATGTGTCTAGACCTCTGGTAGCGGATGTCATCCAACCAAAGCAATGCCATTTTGGCAGGAAGTGTTGCTGCTCACATCCTTAGACATTTGGTATATAACCAGAGGCGCATATACCAGGAAATAAGTCATGACATCTCGTCTCTTCACTGGCTCCCAAGCCAGCATGTCCAAGTGGGCCCCATGAGGGTCCCAAGTAGGTTTGTCCACTTCAATCCCACTTATTACTCTTTTCAGGATACCTGGGTACTAAGTGGGCAAATTATGCAGGTCCCATGTGATTTCAGTACAAGGAACCCCAACAAACCCGCATGGGACCCTAACTGTCAGCCCGGAATAACCCTTGGACATGTTGTCTGTGCTGGTTTCATAAAAAGTCACGTTGGTGGAAAGATGTTGTGAGCCAGGACAATAAAACTGTCAGGGACATGCTCACGGGAGAACATTTGACCAGATCAAGTTCCTGAGGTGAATATCTGCTATAAAACACGCTCACAGTGACTGTAGGAGAAGCTTCCATGTCGGCAGTTAAGGGTACACTTAAGTAAAGGGAAAGTTAAAGTGCATGTATGTAAAGCCGTTCTGTATTTTGAGACACATAATGACATTGTGTGAAACTTGAAACTTGAAGGAATGCTTATTTCAACCAAAACCTAAAAAATGTTACTGAAAGCTAATAGTAGAGTATTTTTTTGTGTGTTTTAGAGTGGAACTATGCAGCTTTTTTCCCAAAGTGAGAGAATTGAAAAACACAGAAGCATGGATGTTGACCAGCATGGACAAGGACATGGACATATCTCCACAGCTTGTGTTTAACAACAGAAAGGATAAAGGCGATGGATGGATGGATGTTTGCAGTGGTGTTGTAAAAATATGTACTCCGAAACTGTAGGGGGGGCTCCGTAGGGAAAATAGATGCAAAAGCAACCAGACTTGCAAAGTTCCATTTGAACTGTGTGGAATGTGGAACCTATCACCCCCAGTGGACTTTTATGAAACTACTAAAACTAGGCAGTCTCTATGACCTGCCATTCTTCAGACATTTCTTTCTACGGTACTTCCGGAAGTTACCGTATCGCATTACTTTTGCACTTTCTTATTTTTTGTAACGGGCCATTTGAAGAGCATTCAAAGTGGATCTAAGGCCAAATTGTGCTCACAGCCCTTTCATGCACTTCTAGGCTGTATATTTTGAACTCCCACGTTTGAATGGATATCCAAATTTTGGATAAAACCATTATCATCCAAATGTGACAGCATCATCATCTGTGTCTACAGTGTACATCCAGTATCATGTGTGCAGTACAGTGTGTTGCAGCTTTGCAGACATCATTGTAAACACGTCACCCGCTCACGTCCCGCTGTCTTGCACCAGCCACCGTTTGATTTTTCTCGCGTCTTCTCCGCGTTGTCTGCAGATCGAGCTCTGATTGTCTGTTTCCTCCACCGCGTCCTGCGGCGCGGGGGAACGATCTGCAAGCGGCGAGGACAGCAGGCCATTATTCAGTCTCTGGACGTGCTGCTTCTTATCAGCGCACCGGGTTGACTGAGGCAGCTGCTGGTGTCAACACGCCAGCACCGAAACGTCCTCGGGAGAGGAGGAGGAGGAGGAAGGAGGAGGAGGAGGGGACAGGATTTGACACTCAACAAACTCCAGCAAAATAAATAAATAAGTGAAAAAAAAACAATATCTTCCAGACAACGAGTGCCCTGCTCTTGTGAGTGCACCCATCTAACCTCGCATCGTCATCATCATCACCACCCATATCTGGCTGTCAGTGGGGGCTGATGTCAGTGGAGATAAGGCCGTGGAGGAAGGTGTTTGACAGCTGCAGAATGAGGGTGATGATCTTTGGTCTCGTCAAACAGACAAACAGGCGATTATCTCAATTTCCCTTTCTGTTGATGACGATGAGGAGATACTAGACGTGTTTACCCCCAATCTCCCGGCGCTCGCCGACCGAGTTTAAGATCAATCAAATAAGATCTGCTCGAGCGCCGTAAATGGCTGATGTGTTATGGTTCGTTCAGACTGGACGCAGAGAGAATTTCATGGTCACCAGATCATTTGTGTTTACTCACCGAGGTAGGAAATTAGCAGCGGCTCAGGGCAAAATAACCTTGAAATGTTTGAAATTGGCCTTGAAATTTACATGACAGGGAATTTTAATGCCCCCTGTGATATGTAGAGAGTAAACTTTTGTAAAGTCGGAAAATGGCCAGTGCGGGAGGGGAACTTGGCTTGTAAACAAAAGGGTTGCCAATTCAAGTCCCTGCCAGGTCAACGGCTCAAGTAACCCCTGAGCAAAGTACCCAATCCCTATTGATCATTGTTATTTGGACACTCTATATTGACCTCAGCCACTAGGGGGCCACATCCTCTGTAATCCTAGTGTTGGTCCAAAGCCCAGATAAATGGAACATTCCGTGTAAAAACCTCCAAATCAAAATGCGTTGACTGTGGCGACCCCCACGGGGGGAGATGCAAACGGACTCTCCAGTCAACCAAAGATCGTATGTTGTGCTTCTTGTGAAAAACCAAATAGGTTTTAGCACCAAGTGCAAACAGAAACCCCAAGACTGCATTCATTCATTCATGCATTCATTCATTTGGTGTCACTTCATTGTTTGTTTCTGTCGTGAACGAGTGAAGGCTCATTTGTTCTTCCTGGTCAGCTGTTGTAACGGTGGGACGTTTGGTTGGGTCTGCATGTAGTGTGACATTCTCCACTCTATCCTGGCCCTCATTTTCCAGAAGAAGAAGAAGCTTCACTTCCTCTCATTGTCCTCCTCTTCTGCATCTGTCACTTTCATGTCTGTTTCATTTTTTCTTTTTTTGGAACAGAAATACAGCCGCAGCAAAACAGAAATACATGAATCAAGAGACGTGATGGCACCAAACCAGGACGTCAATATTTATGATACACGATCTGAATGACGATCGACGTATACCAGCCTTCGCGTTCAGAATCAAATACGTTTCCAAATCAGCTGTATCGGATCAGACTTTTTACACAACATCTTTTTATTCCACTCCTCTGGTGTGTGTTTAGCCACTGATACTAGTATCTGAAGTATTTGTGCGTTAAATGTTTCATCAGAGATGTGGAGGAAAACAACGAGGCAACATTTGATGTCGACTAAAATGAGCTAATGACGAGTGCAAACTCGACAGTTTTAAAACTTGTAGGTTATTTCATGAACATATTCCAGAGCCAGTTCCTCAAAGCCTGAGCCTCGACCTTCTTGAAACAGTTTCCTCAGGTGTGCGACTCCAGCTCTTGAGCTACAGGAACAAGCTCCACATTATAACGTAACAGCGGTAGAAATGACTGAGATTATGAAAAGAGATTATGCTGGAAAGACAATTAGCTTCATGCAGATGTAATTTCCTACTTTAATGTTTTTAACTTGAGCCGGCAGCTAAACCTACAGTATATGATATTCAGAATCGGCCAATAGAGATTTTGTGGTAATTGATGTGAAATCAGGCTCTCGCTCTAAAACCGGGGAATCATTGAAAAAAATATTATGTTTGATACGTTCAATCAAATGAACTGTGTTTATAAAAATCCAGTGGGTGAATTAAAGAATTAAAACTGAGCGCTGAGATTAAAGCTCTCACAGGTCACATCTTATACTGAAGTGAACGTTTGGGACATGTTTGATTAGTTTTATTATCTTTGCAATACTTTTTTTTTTTTCCTTTAGGCAGAAGTCGACTTTTATTGACTTTAGGAGGATATTACATGGTTTACGGCTGGTATGTAGCATTATATTTGAAAATAATCTAAAACTATACATAAAAACATACAGTAATGATGAAGGGTTTTGCGTTCCCCACTGATGCTGATTAAAAACATTACTTTCTGAGGCACTTTTTGGATTTAATAAGTTTTCAGTAGAAGTTTCTCATCTCTATCTCTTTTTTCCTCTCTTTTGGCACAGACGGGTCTGTCGCTGTTATACTTGTCCATTTTAGTCCAGGATCGTTGGTTTTATGTCATAACTCTTTTAATAATTTTTTTTCATCTTTCAAAATGAAACAAAAAATTAAGAAAAAACAATAACGAACTGTGAATTTGATTTTCAAAATAAAAAAATAAAAAATGAAGAAGAAAAAAAACGGATAACAAGCGTTTCCCAACCCCAAAGTTATGCGACCCGAAGGTCCCGGAAGTGGGAGGAGGGGAGGAGCCTCACACGGGACAACGATCATAAAACTGTCTGTAAATCAACAAAAACAAAAAAGATTTTATGCTTTTCGCTGGAAGTAAGAGGGTTTTCAAAATAAAGTCCTATCAAATCACACTATACATATTTAGGGGGAGAGTGAAAAATAGCGTTGGTTTCTTTTGGAAGCACAAAGGTACAAGTCACATCAATATCCCTCATGGAATCAGACATTTTAATATTCCTGCACGCCACAGTCATTGTGTATGTGTGTGTGTGTGTGTGTGTGTGTTACACTCCATTAGTGTGTTTCCCTGCATCGACATGAATATGTGCACACGCTGAGGGACGGATTGATCTTTCCTCCTCCACCATTACTCACTGCCCACTTCTCTTAAGGCGACCGTGCTGAGTGCATATCAACCATGTTGTCGTTCTCCGCCGTGGCAACGCGGCCCCCTTCCTCAAATAGTCAGATTTCACAGAGAGAGAGAGAGAGGCAGTTGAATAATGGAACAAACGTGCTGGAGCACGCTCCTCTCTCTCCCTCTCTCTCTCTCTCTCTCCCTCTCTCTCTCTCTTTACATCCAGACAAGACTTTTTCCTCAAATCAAAAAACAAACATGTTGCATCTCGTCAGCTTTTTCCATGACAACGACAAGAGGACAGGAAATGCTGAGGCCTGCGCTTCGTTCTCTTTTCATTTTGTCTTTGCGTTTTCACCCGGTGATGAAATATGACACTTGAGGAAGTCAGAGTTTTGCTTCAATATTTTACAGCGCGTGTTTCTCCAGGTTTCCCCGCGGCTGCACGCAACGTGAAACTGTGCCATTGTTCTGCTGAAAAGTCTCGCTCTTTTGCATCAGGCTGCGTCATGAAGTGACGGAAGCTTCGGTCAAATTAAATAAACATCGGTCGATGACAACGCCGTCACATTCTCACTTTATAAAAAAACAAAATCAGACGTCGTTTCTCATTTGTTTGTGTGTTTGAGAGTCGTTGGTCAGACAGGACTCATTTGTTGCATTTTAACAATAAGTATTATTATATTATTTAACGAGTTTTACAGTAAAAGGAAAAAACCAGACAAGATCGTCCTAAACAGACATGGATGTTGTGCACGCTGAGATTCAGGTATTTCAATGTCTTCCTCGTGTTTGCAGGTAATCTGTTGAGTCAGGTACGGCCGGATGTTTCTTATATTGAACAGTGCAAAGCCACAGAGGCGATACGTGAGATCTGTGAAGGTCAACTGGTCGTCTCTTGGAAGGATCCAGAGAGACGGAGTCAGACTGGATCTTCTTCTTCTGATTGGTTCCTCTCCCACTCAGTTTATAGTCGTAGTTTTTGTCAACGGAATCAACAAAGACTTGAACAAACACACTCATACACTGAGTCTGCAGTGGTTGGTGTCTCCGTCCCTTCGTCCGTCCCTCTGTCTCTTTGCCCCCCCGCCGCCCGCTGACAGTCTGACAGCAGCAGCATCTGCGAGAAACGCGAGCGGCGCCGTTGACGACGCTCTGCTCTGAAGTGTCACGGGAGCAGATGGTTTATCAACTCACAGTAAAAAAATAAAAATAAACAAACCGAGCAGAGCTGTGATCAAAGTATCGCTGGCCTTTGGATCCGTTTCCTCGTCTCAAAAATGCATGAAAGGAGAAAAAAAAAGATGCTTTCCACATGTACGGCAGTCTGGGAGTTAAACATGTTTTATTCTCTTTCACACTGATGTTGGGAATATTGCAGTCATCGAGTCATCTGCAGGGTTTTTCTTTTCCTTCTTCTTCTTATGATGCAAGACAGAGCAGTGATGGAACAATGGAAGCACAGCACAGAGTTTAATGGGATTAAATGTAAAACGCATAAATCTCAACTCAAATATACTTATTTGTAAAACTGGTAAAATACACCGGCAAGTTTATTTAAACCACACATTTAAAAACAGCCTCAAAGTTCTGTATGGAAATAATACACAACTCCTTATATGGACATCCTGGGTGTGTGTTTATATGTCATATCTTGTTATGATTCATTTTATATCTCATATATTTTGCCTATACTCATAGATTGTACTGAAAAAAGGGCATAAAAGGCACATATACTACACATACAGTATATTCTTATAGTCTCTGTATATAGACGTTTTTGAGATGAGAACTGAGGCTTTTTTAGGTTTGGTAACTTTAGCTATTTCTGACCCAAAACATGCGACTTTTCGACTTGTAGATACAAATGTAAACATATGCCAGCACTGTAACAACCAGTGAGTTATTGTTAATAGGAAACTTGGACTTAATTCACTAATTTTAGTCATTAAATGTCATGTTTTTCACGTTCCCCTCCTGCAATCAAGCAACAAAGAAACGGATGTTTAAATATAAGAGAGAAAACTTAAAGGAATTTTTCACCGATTTGCGTTTAGCTTTGTATTACGACAACAGAAACATGTTTACAGACATGGTATATGCAAATAATCTGTGATAATCCAGTGTGTATAACATTCAGCAGGGGTTATTGGCAGAAATTGACTATAGCACACATACATTTGTTAATGTAAATGTATTTATTGTATTAAAGACACATTACTGCATTAAAATATTTTTTTTACAGTAGTCATGTAGCCAAAATGTTTCCAACATTCTTTAAAAACACAGAAATCCCTATTTTTATTTGAGGAAATTGATTCTTTCATTTATTTCTCTTGCCTTTTTATGATGTTATCTGCTTTGTGGAGATGCAGAAATGTGTCTTTGTTACAATAAATGCAGTTAATACCTTGTGTGCTATAGTCAATGTCTGCCAATAACCCCTGCTGAATGTTATACACACTGGATTATCACAGATAATCTGTATACACCATGTCTGTAAACATGATTCTGAACCTACATTTTTTCTTAGATCACGTTTGTGCGGTTTGACACGGTTTTAATTGACTATATTTGGGTGTTTGAAGGTGAAGGTCAGCGTTAAAATGCCTGAACATCTGTTTCTGAGAGTGAGAGAGTGTGGACTGACACACTTTCCCCTCACAGCCGTCGTTAAAATCCACTCAACTTTAATCTGATCTGCATCTGATTTAAGAGACGCGGGACAAATCACTGCACGTCACACACACATGCGCGTATGAAAACTGGCTTTTTTTAAAAACAAAAAAACACCAAAAAAACAACAACAACAAAAAAAGCAGCCTCTCCATAGCAACCAGGCTGACCAATCACATCCCAGCAAACGTCCTCTCAGCCCCGCTGTGGGGGACCGTTGTCACGGTGAAGGGAGATGGACAGCAGGGACAGAGGGAGGAGGATACATCGCTGTGGTTACACCGGGAAAATCCAAAAAAGTGGCCAGTGATGTCATTTCACACACATGAATTTATCATTCATTTATTATTAATTACTTACATATTATAATATTTTTTGTGGATCTCAAGCTGAAAAGAACATTTATTTATCATTTTTGTGTCCACCAATATTCAGACAGGATTATGACTGAAAAGGAACCGAGATAATTAAAGATAATTAAAGACAAAATGACTCTTTTAAGTCGAGTCAGGTAAATTAAAAATATGAAAATGTATCTGAGAAACATTTGGCCTCATTTTAGTTTCACTTTCTTGTGTTTTGTTTATTAACATCTTGTGTAACGGAGCAGATAAAAATAATAATAATAATAATAACATAACAAGATTATTCTTCAAAATAAAACGGACACGATAAACAATCACAAAGTGTCTCTTTGTAGCGTTTCTCAAAATCTAATTTGGTCGAATTGGTTTTTGTTAAATTAGTTTTTTTTTGTTCCACTGAGCAAATTTAAATCTTTATTTAATGACATACATTTATTTGCTAAAAGTTCCTGTGAGTATAAAAGAAATGAATCATTTCAAAATCACAGAGAAGATTAGAATTATTGAATTATTGAATTATTGAATTATTGAATTATTTCCTCGTGTTTTCTTGTTCCTGTCTGATTAAAAAATAGTTTTTCTCACTTTTCAAAAACAGATTTTAAAATCTACATCGCCTTAAGCTTCTGGTCTCTTACAAACATGTTTGCTGCTTTATTTTACTGTTTGACAGCGTTTTCAGACTACAAAAATGTTTAAGTCATTCTGAGAAAATTTTCACAATTCTTAGAACACATTTTGACCTTAGGCCACGTTTAAAAAATGTTTGAAAACAAAATAAGAATAATAATAACAATAAAAAAAAATCCTAAATCTGAATCACAAATTTAATCTAATTTTAATTTAATTTAATCTCACTATTCTGAATTAACTCAGAATGTCTGACAAAAAGAAAAAATGGATTCTGGCTTCAATTCAGAATTCTAACTTTTGATCTCAGAATTTGATTTCAATCTCAGAATTATGACTTTATAATCTCAGAATTAGGACTTTATAATCTCAGAATTAGGACTCAGAATTTGACATTTTTCTCAGAATTCTCACTTTTATCTCAGAATTCTCACTTTTATCTCAGAATTATGATTTTTAATCTTAGAATAATGATTTTATAATCTCAGAATTATGTTTTATGATCTCAGAATTATGACTTTATGACTGTGTGCAGTCCTAGTTGTTATAATGATTTTCCACACAGCTGTCACCTCCCACTCTCTGTACGAGGAGAAATCTTTGCTGTCAACTCCATGTTCTGTTGTCTTTTCCAAAATGGACGCATTTTACAACAAAAAAGGAACAGGAAAAAAAATCTAATATCAGCTTGAATTGAAATTTAAATTCCACCGTGTTTACGCTCACAACTTCAAACTAATGTCGTTTAGCAAAAACAAGAAGTGAATTCCGACTGATGTTCACTTTCCTCATGATTAAAACAAACACACTGTTTCCTGCCTCACACTGTGATTAACGCCGCGTTCGCCGCCTGACTCATTTCACTTGCACCTCACGCTCACCGAGTGCGAGTGCGTCGCTGATAGACTGCCGTTGTCTTTGTGAGTCGGTGACAAAGTGCTCTCCACACCCACCTCCCTTATTTCACCGGCTCACGGTTCATTGCACGCTTTACTTACAGGTGATAAATGATTTATTTTCCTCCAGCAGTTCCTCGACTTGGCCCGGGCCAGTTCCTCTCATAACGGCCGCGTGATTTATGTGGGAACGTTCGCCTCTCAAACTTTTATTCAAGACGCCGCGGCTCGGACCGGCGCTGACGACACAGTGTACGCTGGTCTTCACGGGTGACTGTGCTCTGCGTGACCTCATTGATATTTCTTTTGTATTCTGTTAAATATGACCTGGATTTATTCTCGGTTTGAAATTGTGGCCTAACTGACTTTGTAGTTAAATAAACTGTGATGTAGAGCAGACACACATTTGAAGATAACTTTCACTTTCCATATCTGGAGGTTATTCAACCGTCTAGGAATTATGGGAATGATAAGCATGCATGCCAAATCCTGTCGTTAAAGATAGGCATGTATATGCTTAGTCCAACTAAAATTGAGCTTGTCTTAGTCGGACTAACATACCTGGATAATGAGATTCATAGTCCGATTACTCCTGCATGTATACACTTGGTCGGACTGGGGTCAGATTTGGCGTTCAGGGCACGAACGAAAAAGTCCTCCCCAGTCTTTGACCCAGAAGTAGAAGGAGACGACGTATAGTCGGCAGCGGCGTCTTTCTACGGACAACACGACAACCACAAATCCTGTTGGTGAAGACAGGATGGTAACAGAAGAGTTAACACATAAAGCAGGGGTCGGGAACCTTTTTGACTCAGAGAGCCATGAAAGCAAAATATTTGCAAATTTATTTCAGTGAGAGCCATATAATATATTTTAAGACTGAATTTAACTAAATGTGAGTATAATAAGCCTCTGAATTTATTCTTTTAAATAATGTTGTTATAATACTCACCATTAATGCGACTTCTGGTTCTTGTGGACCCTTTTATTGGCAGAACAGCAAGACTTTCTTCGCGCAGTGTGTCACCAGCAGCATATCTTGCAATCACACTGAACTGCGACAAATGACTTACGTCTGTTGATTCATCCAAAGCCAGGGAATAGAACGGTGCTGCATTTATGTCATTCACTTGCGTTTCCTCCACTTCCAAAATCGATGGATGGATTAAAACAAGTGATAATATTTTATGTTTTATCTGAAAAGCCGAAATCTGCGAGCCAGATGCAATCATCAAAAGAGCCACACCTGGCTCGCGAGCCATAGGTTCCCTACCCCTGACATAAAGAGTGTTGTTAGCGACTGGATACTAGTCCCCCCCCAGACTTCTCAATAAGAATGTAGTCCACTCACAGGTGACGTCAATCCCACTTCTGGGTTCTGACAACTACGCTTCAAAGTGTCAATTCAAGTTCAACACTAATTTAGATGCAAATCTTGCAGTTTATCTGTGAGAGTGGGTTTTGCAAGGAGACGCTGCTGCACAACAGCTGCCTGTGTGTGTGTGTGTGGGTAGAAAAACAGCAAATTACTTCTCAAAAAACACGTCAGTCATTGTGCAGTGTGGATGCAGGTGTTCTGAACAATGATGATGTTTCTTTTCCTGAAACACAAAGAACCCCCAAGAATGTGAGATTGTCTCCGTTTGTCTCCGTGTCTCCATTTATAAGACGCCATTTATTGTACATGTTGTTTTGTTTCTCCTGCCGTGATTGAAGCTGCTCTCAGACCCGACATGTGTTTGTACAGTGGAAAATATACACTCAGTCCAACTAAACTCGAGCTTGTCTTAGTTGGACTAACACACCTGGATACCGTGATTCATAGTCTGATTACTCCTGCATGTATACACTTAGTCAGACTAAAATCAAGCTCTTCTTAGTCGGACTAACATACTGACCGGATTCATAGTCTGATTACTCCTGCATGTATACACTTAGTCAGACTAAAGTCGAAGCTCGCCTTTGTCGACTAACATACCTGGATACCGTGATTCATAGTCTGATTACTCCTGCATGTATACACTTAGTCAGACTAAAATCAAGCTCTTCTTAGTCGGACTAACATACCTGGATACCGTGATTCATAGTCTGATTACTCCTGCATGTATACACTTAGTCAGACTAAAGTCGAGCTCGCCTTTAGTTGGACTACACACCTGGATACCGCGATTCATAGTCTGATTACTCCTGCATGTATACACTTAGTCAGACTAAAATCAAGCTCTTCTTAGTCGGACTAACATACTGGATACCGTGATTCATAGTCTGATTACCCTGCATGTATACACTTAGTCAGACCAAAGTCAAGCCTCGCCTTTGTCGGACTAACATACCTGGATACCGCGTGATTCATAGTCTGATTACTCCTGCATGTATACACTTAGTCAGACTAAAATCAAGCTCTTCTTAGTCGGACTAACATACCTGGATACCGCGGATTCATAGTCTGATTACTCCTGCATGTATACACTTAGTCAGACTAAAATCGAGCTCGTCTTAGTCGGACTAACATACCTGGATACCGTGATTCATAGTCTGATTACTCCTGCATGTATACACTTAGTCAGACTAAAGTCGAGCTCGTCTTTGTCGGACTAATGTACCTGGATAATGTGATTCATAGTCTGATTACTGCTGCATGTATATGCTTAGTTCGTCACAGACACTTTGTGTTTGTGTTTAAAAGTCATGTACTGGAGCTTTAAGGTTGTCGGATCCGAGCTGCTTGTGTGCTGCTACAATTATCAGGACGATGAACTTTGATCTCCTTCCCTTCAAACACCACTAACAAGCTGTATTTGCAGACAGATTTGTCGGGAACTAACACGACAAACCTCAGCATTCTGGAGTTTCTATGTCCACCTCCGCATTTTTCTTCACCCTCAGGCCGTGGCGGTCGCTGCTGCTGCTGTGTTCTGGTTTCCCTCTCACTCACACCTGTAACATGGAGATGGAAAAACCATGCGCGCTTCATCACAGTGAGTGTGTCCTTGTTGCTGTAAGTGAAGTTGGAAACGCTGTGAAATACGAGGTCTGTGATCTCCAGCTCTCCTGTGATAATAAACCTCCAGAATGAAGGACGGACGGGAGAGGATTCCTTTTTTTTCTGCCCCTTTTTCTCTCCTCACAAATGCTAATCAGCACTGAAGAGCAGCCTGCAAAAGCCCAAGGAAGGAAAGTGACAACATTTCTTTACTGCTGAGCCAAGAAGAAAAGGATAATCACACTGTGCAGAAGTGGAGATGAACGTGGCGAACCTCCCGGGACAACAGCCAGGCGAGGACAGAGTTTCCTCATCGTCTTAAACGAGCGACGCACATGCGACAGACGGTTGATTTAGGAAGTTGTGAGATAATTGGGACCTCGGCCTCCAATCAGGAGGTCCTAGAAGACTGCACTGTAAAAAAAAAATAGCCCTGTTACAAAATCAGTCAAATATTCTTACATTGATTTAAAGTGACTTATTTCTAAGAAATAGAATCTAAAATAAGCATTTTTTTTTATTGCTTGGCTAGAATATTTATGACCAGCTTGTGAATCTACACTGCAAAAATAGATTTTCAAGAAAGTATAATAAGCATGATTTTTAGAGTGAAGAATTTGTCCTACACAGATTGGTGTGTGTGCAAATATAATAAAGTTTAATCAAGTAAAGGAAGACTAATTTTAAGTAAATATTTATTACAGGACAAAATTTATTTGCTTTAAAAGTATAATTGTCAAATTTTGTGCCAGTTTTGACCCATTTTCCCGTGTTTTAAGGAACATTACAGTCCGAAAGTAGTTAAATTTATGAGCTAGTTTTAAATTTTTCCAGCCCAAAGAATTTAATTTACCCGTATTGGCAGATTATTTCCCTTAAAACAAGAAAATGCAAATAAATGTAGGTTTGTGGGTTATTTCTAATATGACCTTTTTCACATTTTCAACAAAGTATAAGCATTATTTTTAGTTTTGTACTAAAAAAACAATTTCATTTTAAGAAAAACTTTGTCCTAATAGCTTTTATTACCAGTAACAAGCTAATACAATTTAAAGAAAAATCTCTATCACTAGCATGGTAAAACCACGTTCTCTCCAGAATGGTACATTTTGACTTTTGACCCTGTGTGGAATAAAAATGATCAAATAATTCCCAACGTTAATTCCTTGACTTTTGAATTTTAATGTGAGAGATCAATATTTTCTCAAGTGGTACTTGGTATAAAAAGATGGACAACCACTGTGTTAGAGTGATTACTTTTGTTTTTATGTAAAAATATGAATAAAGTGCAGTGTGTGTGTGTAAACGGCAGCTCACAGTACAAATGAACAAGAGCAGTCGTGTGTTTCTGAAAAGACTCACAGATCCGCGGAGGAAAGCGATTGTTTCTGAGCCGAGGGAACTTTCCATTTATCAAGAAGAGGAATCGGAATGAGGAAGAGGAGGGAGGGAGGGAGGAAGGGATGGAGGTTGAAGGTGTGAGAGACTGTTTCTATTGAGGAGAGATGGAATGAATGGAGACTTTAGCTGAGGTAAGGTTTTCCTGGCTGAGGTGATGAATTGGTGGAGGCGCATTATCATTGTACAGTGTGGTGATATAATCTCAGTGTTTCCATAAATCCCTGACTCTGTCCTTGGTTTAAATTTACTATATGCTACAAACTTTTTTGTACGTGCGCGTGTGTGTGTGTGTGTTATAGACCTTATGGAGAGAGGACATTTTGAGCAAGCACTTGGCGTCAGACAGAACCAGAGTCAAACGTGTGCAGCAGCATCTGCCAAGGCTGGTTGGGGTGTAAGACAAAAATCACGGACAGTAAAGGGGGCCAGAAAGGGAATGTTGAAAAGTGAGGTAGAGACAGAAGAGAGGAACATAGTATTGATAGTATTTAATTAAAAGGGGCTTCTCAAAATAGTTAATTTTTGTGAATTTGTTTTGATTTCCACATTAAATTTCAGAAAATGTTTGGAAAACTGGGTTGTTAGCATCTGCCAAGGCCGATTGTGGTGAAAGACAATGATCGGGGGACAGAGTAGAGGTTAGATACAGAAAAAGAAATGAGGGAAAACCAAGGTTGAGTAGAGACAGAAGAGAGAGACCAGGGATAGATGTAATACAGCGGGTATTACATTCAGTTAAGATAGCTCTAAATTGGTTGTGATCATTTTATAGTTCTGTCTTCTGCTATCCGGGTCCGTAATCCCCTCCCACAAGAACATACCCGAAAACACCTTTAGGAGGTATCTTAACCAGATCCCTGCATCACCTCAGCCGGCTCTTCTTGACGTGGAGTAGCAGCGGTTCTACTCTGAGCCTCTTGTGGATGTCTGAGCTTGTCACCTTATCTGCAAGGCTGGGCCTGGCTACCCTGCAGAGGAAACTCATTTGGGCCGCCTCTATTCACAGTGTCATTCTTTCAGTCATTACCCAAAGCTCAAGAACATAGGTAAAGGTTTGGAACGTAGATCAACTGGTAAATCAAGAACTTTGCCCTTCCGGCTTAGCTACCTTTTGACCACAACAGACCGGTCTCCCGATCCGCCTGTCAATCTCCAGACCCCTAGATATAATTTTATAGTATTTAATTAATGTGTATAGTATTCAAATGAACAGGCAGTACCGTAATACATAATCCACACTAGCTATTAAATATTTATATTACACTTTTCTGTCCCACAAGGTACTGATCTTGGCCTGTTGCTATTTACCCTCGACCTGCTTCCACAGAGAGAGTTAATAAACAGCTTCAAAGATATTTAATTCACTGCTATGCAGATGATATTCAGCAATACTTGTAACATCTCCAAACAGTCCATTCTTATTAACTGCAATGATTCTGATGATACCCTACAATTAAATGTGTATGAAACAAAAACGCTGCATTTTGATATATTTGGGTTTAGTTATAACTCATGAACAACAGTAAGTAGAAGCAGAATTATTTAAAAATTCTATATTTTCTCTCACCACAGGCTGTAGAAGAACAGTTTCACTGCATGTGATTAAAATCCTCCATTTCCTCCATGAACAGTCCACAGAGTAAATATGATCATTCTGCCTCATTTCAATCCACAGTGACTCTGCCTCAGTCTGCACTCTCTCCTGTTGTTGTTGTTGTTGTTTTCTTCTACAGTCGCTGCATAGAAACACAGCACAAACCAGATGAGGCAGATAAGGTGGACTCACCCACTGACATCTCTGACGTCCAACATGAGCTCCTTCAAGATGTTATTGGCCGATTGCAACAAAGTCTGACTCATGCTGTTTCAATTATTGAGGGAATTTGACCCTGTATAATCTCAGCAGATTCATCTCTAATCCTAACAACTGTCAGATCTGATGGACTTTCTCTTATCGGGAATTTGATTCCGGTCTTTTCCACTTCAGGACCTCAGCTTGTCCAAGTGGAACCATCAATTTTCTGTGGATTTATACACACCACTGTCAGGTGTGGATTAGGGTCCTATCTAGGCCCTCTGGACCCTTCAACCAAACCTTCATTTTAGACCCAAATTGAAAAGCAATAGCTTTAATTTTTTTGTGGACATTCATTTCCACATCAAATTTTAGGAAATGTATAGAAAACTAGGCAGTTGGTGGTATCTAATGTAAAGTGGCTTCTCAAAATTAATTTCCACATTTCCAGAACTGAAAATGTTTGGAAAACCAGGTTTTTGATATGATTTAACATAAAGGGGCTTTTCAGAAATTATTTTATTATTAATATTTTGTTTCTACTAAAGTTGATTTCCACTATGAATCTTAGAAAATGTTCATGAGGACTGAAGTTGATTTCCACAATACATTTCAGAAAACTGGGTTGTAATTAATTTAAAGGGGCTTCTCAGATTTCTTTTTAATTTTACGGACATATGTTGATTTCCACATTTAATTTTAGAATTACTTATTTTTTCCGTCCAAATAGCTGTGAGACAAAACATTTGCAGACACTTTTCTGTTCTGTGGAGTCCCGCATGGTTCTGCCCTCGGCCCTTTGCTAATTACCCTCCAGCTGGAAGCTTAGAGTGTTAATAAACATCCTCAAAGATATTTCATTCACTGTTATGCAGATGACATTCAGTTATACACGTGACATCTCCAACAACATGTGTGAACAATGGTTTTTTAAAATCAACTCATTCTGATGATTCAGTTACACCCAAACCAACTGCTTTATAAGTCACTAGTTAGCGTGTGTTTGCGTGGCAGTTAAACGGAGAGGACGAACTATAGCAATGGAAATCCATAGAAGAGCCGAGGCAAGGCGTGCCGGGACTGTGTAGTGGAAAATATCATGATGAACTGCAGGAGGATTGTCAGTGAATGAAAACTCCTTTGCTTTGTTTTTACCTCACCTGTAATTTATCTGCAGTGTGTGTGTGTGTGTTTGTGTGTGTGTTTGTGTGTGTGTCATATTCAGCCTCCAGTGCACATCCAGACTTCCTGTGCTGTGAGACAGCTCTGTGATTACACTGGACAGGTAATCGTGTGTGTGTGTGTGTGTGTGGTGATTGTGAGGAGCAGTGATGAGGAGCAGGAGGAAGAGAAGAGGTTTGTAGAGGTGGTGATTTACTCCAATCGTGTGTCTCGGTGGAAGTTGTTCTTTCACTCTCCTGCTTTGATTCATTTTATCTGCAGGAGCCAAATCAGTGATTTTAATCAAGGCTCCTATACAGAGAGAAAACACACACACACACACACGGTGTTATCGTGAACACAAACACTGTCATTACAGCGCCAGCATCACCTGTACAATTTAAGACCCACTCATTACAGAGCAGAACGATGCTGCCGTCCCCTTTTCGATGACTTTTTAGTTTGATGTGTCTGGTACAAACTGGCATGTTTTTATGTGCTTTATGTTCGCTCCATGGATGTTCGCTCCATGTGCTCGTACACAGCTGTGACGTCACTCTGAGAAATAAGATTTTTCTGGGCTTTTTATGGCCTTTAGGAAGGTTTTTCAAATATGAAACTCCATGAATTAAAATTATAGAATATAAAGATCTATACATGCCTATGTCCATGTCTCGAGGTGTCCTGTGGACAGTTTTAGAGCCATCTCTTTTACTATTGTGGTCAATGGGAAAACATTTTTGGGCCCAGGAGTATTTTTTGTTGTAGTACATGGAAGTGGCCACCATGACACAATTGTCTTCAAGGCAGAGGGGGCGTTGCTCTATCCAGTTCTTATAATACATCCATGGTTTCCTCAGTTACGTAGGGTGCAAATTGCCAAAATGGACACCAAAATTCAAAATGGCCGACTTCCTGTTGAGTTGAGGCCATGGTTACAGTCGACTTTTTTGTTCGTCTTGGTCTATAACATCTTCCCAACAAGTTTCGGGAAATTCGGTGGAACTCAATTTTGCCTATAGAGCCCTTGAGCAACACACGGGTCCGGGAACTGTGCTAGTATCACATTTTCACCAGACCTGACCTCCATGCCAAGTTTCAAGCCTTTTAGCAGCCTCAAAAATGACCGCAAAGCCACCGATATAATAATAATCGGAAGGATAACAATAGGTTCCTCGCACAAACTTGTGCCAGGAGCCGTTTCAGCCAGTGCCATTCGTGGTTTGGGTCCTGCTCCCCAGTGGAACTCCGTACAAACACACGGGAACATTCTCATAGGACCGTGACAAAATCTATTGCGACATCCTATATTTGTTATGGCAATTTTTGTGGGCGTTTCCACCAACTGTTACTGTATGGTGAGCAAACACCGTTGTTGGTGGATGTTGTAATTAAAGACAGAAAGATTTGTCTTCATCGCAGCTGATCTTGGTCTTCAAGTAGCCCCCGTTTTTTTCTTTTTTTCCGTCAAGTGACTCTGAACTCTTAGCTCCGTGACAGAGTTTCTCTCCGCTGCCGCCACTGTTTGCATCTGTAATTGGACTGACCCGTCGTTCCCAGCAAATTATGTTTGTGCACTCTTAGGGAAAACACTTTTGATCCAGAGAGCTTGTTTTCTCCTTCAAAGAGCTCCACAGTGGTTTCCTTAAATGGAGCTAAAAGATGCAGGAGACATGAAATGAGGAGAGGAAGAAGCAGAAGCAGCTCATCACCTCCACTTGTTTCTGAGATGACGCCGGCGTCATAGCAGGTGCAGTTTCACTGAGTTCACACCTCATTAGAGTATTTGTCAGACGTCCTTTTGTTAAAATCTGTGTCAAATATTCGGACAGAGCATTTGGTCTCTCCATTTTGTTTAACTGAAGGCAGGGGGGAGAGGGAGTAGTATTTACACCGCCATGTTGGCAAAATTAAACGATACCAGTGTCAATTTCAAGCTTTAAAGAGGAACTATGCAGGACTTTAACAGCTTCAGTGTCGTGATGGTTAACTGTGTTGTTGTGGGGAGATGGGGGGGTGCTCTCTCCATCACCCCTACTGTCTGTTAGCAGAAAACCAGCCTTGCAAGATCAGGTCCACTGGTCTCTAGTCCTCAGAATCAGCAGGTCTCGTACCGACTATAAGATCAAGGCAGTGATAGTGTTATTTTAGAAGATCGTCGAGGGGAAAAGGAAGCAGAGAAAAATGACTTTGCTTCTTTGGTTCAGGCCAACAAGTACCAGGAAGCAATTTTGCAGTAATTCTTGACACCTATAGTTTGTGTACATTGCAGTAAAAAAAATAAAAGCTCATTACTATCATTTAAATTAGGATTTTATTCCTATGAGAGATCTAGAAGTTGCTTCTTCTGTGTTTGTCCAGATTTATCTGCTCTTTATTGTGACTTCATTCTAAAATCAGAGACGTCCATTTGTGTGTCTGTCCCTCCTCCGTCCTCCTCAGAGCTCGAGCAGAGTCGTATTGTGGAATGACTCATCCACGTTAAAGAGCGACAGAGTGGAGAGGAGAGGAGCGAGGGAAACTGTGCTCAGTGATATCAGCCCCGTCCGTCCTCTCTAACTGCTCGTGTCTCCACGCCGTCCTAATTCACGGTGTGGGTGTGCGTCTTGTTTTCTCAGGATAATCGGGGGGGGCGGGGCGGTCCGTGCAGAGGTGCAGGTCAAACGGTTCTGCTCTCTGCGGAGATGGAGGGCGAGAATCTGTGGAGAAAACAGAATCTAGACCGAAGCTTTTCCCACATGTGTGCCGACCTCGTAATTAAATGGCCAGATTAATGGATGAGTTGATGAATATTCACCAGGCTTTGGCTTTAGTTATCGCGGTGACCTCATCGTCACACTTCACACGACCTTTTTGCCCCACTGATCGTCAGGAAACTGTTTAATTGTTGGTATTGAGCACATATTTAAAGCTGTTAAAGCCCTCGATACGTTAGATTGTCAGCGGGAAAGGAGCCAGCGCTGCGCTGTAATGAACGCAACCAATCACTCTGTCACAAACCCGAGCGTCACATGAGCAGCGTCACATGACGCGTAAAAAACTGCTAGAGCAGCAACACAAGAGAGGCATTTGTGTGAAAAGTGACACAAACTTCACACCACACATTTTCTAAGAAAAGTAAAACAAGCTTCATTTCTGGCAAATTGTTTCTTATTTTTTTTGCAGAAAAAGAAAAAAAATCTTTAGCAAGCCAGTTTTGCACGTTGTCGGAATACGATATTTACGGTTTGCTAACACAATGCTCACCGCTGGTTTGTGTTAAAGTAAAATTCATAATCCCAGACTGGCAATCATAAGAAATTCTGAGGTACAACTTCTTAAATTCATGCTTAATCAAGTAAAGGAAGACTTGTCTTCAGTAAACGTTGCATTTCTTTGACTGTTTAGTACAACTTTCTTTAATTTTGGGTAAGTTTTGTCTAGTTTTTGGTCTGTTTTCCTCATTTTAAGGAACATTAAGCCCCAACATTAAAGGGCTTTACGGGAGTTAAGATCTGGTTTTAGGGTCAGGGTAAGGCACTTAGTTGTGATTATTAAGGTTAGGTTAAGGGGCAAGGCAATGCAATATGTCAATGACGTGTCCTCACGATGATGTAAACACAGGTTTATGTGTGTGTGTGTGTATGTGTGAGTCGCCTCCTTGTCTTCATGATGTCATTATTAGCGTCAGGCAGTCATGAGGCTCCGTGCGTACGCTGGCCTCAACCCTTCCGCAAAGGCAGGTCACGTGGAATGTGATTTTCCCACTGTTTGAATGCGATTACACTGTGACAGACAGACAGACATACAGACAGACAGACAGACAGCGGAGGGCAGGACGAGTTGCAGCAAGAAAGCCATTGCTAAGACGTCAGAATAAGAAGAAGAGGCTTGCCTGGGCCATGAAACACCACCAATGGACTACTGAAGACTGGAAGAAGGTGTTATGGACTGATGAATCAAAGTTTTGAAATCTTCAGTTCATCAGGCAGGAGTTTTGTACGCCGTCGAGTAGGCGAAAGGATGGTTCCTCAGTGTGTGACATCAACTCTCAAACATGGAGGAGGAAGCGTGATGGTCTGGGGCTGTTTTTCTGGATCCAGGGTCGGTGACTTGTACAGAGTGAGAGGCACCCTGAACCAAAACGGCTACCACAGCATTCTGCAGTGCCATGCAGTAGCCTCTGGTATGCGCCTAGTTGGTCAGGGGTTCATCCTACAGCAAGATAATGACCCAAAACCTACGTCCAAGCTATGCCAGAACTACCTCAGGAAAAAAGAAGATGGTAAGCTTGAAAACATGGAGTGGCCAGCACAGTCTCCACACTTAAACCCCATCAAGCTGGTTTGGGATGAACTGGACAGAAGAGTGAAAGCAAAGCAACCAAGTGCCACACATTTATGGGAACTTCTGCAACAGAGTTGGGAAGAACTTTCTGCAGAATATTTGAGAATGCCACGAGTGTGTTCAGCTGGTATATCTGCCAAAAGTGGCTACTTTGATGAGTCAAAGTATAGAATACATTTTGGTCTTTTTTTACTAAAACAAAAGTCAAGGTTGATTAAGAAAGGGTTAAGAATCTTGAAAATGTGCTTTCACCTGCTCAGAGCCAATAATATAAAGATGAAATGATCCCTGGCCTCTTCTCCTCCATCTGTACAGCACAAGTGGACTCTGATGGTTTCATTAGTGAAGAAGTAGCAGGGGGGGGGAGGAAACGTGTTGTGTTTTTCGTATTTTTTGGTCCTGACACTTGAAACAGAGAGTCTCACTTCACCTTCACGTACGTCCGCCTCTGTGGATGTAAAGTATGAGGTTGTTACAGCTTGTCCTTTGTCATTTTCTCCAGTATCGCACGCTGTCCTCTGGAGCATGTGGGGCTTTTTCCTCCACATCTGTGTCACTCACCGGCTCTCAAACACGGAGCCGAGTGAAATCTGGAGCAGCAGCTGCCATGTTTTTCCCCTCCCTGAACAAAACATCGAGAAGAAGAAAGAAGGAAAACGAAGAAGAAGACGACGGCGGGTTGACCCAAAAAAGGGGCGGTGTTTTAATCCTTGAAGCCTGACCGATATTTTGAAGAAAATCCTTTTTGCTACAAACTCTCAAGGGAACGTTTTGAATGTGTAAATTAAGATAAATGGACAAAAAGCATCTCTTAATTCTCAATCCCTTAATCCCCTTTAGAGTCGAGAGAAAAAGATCAATGTTAGTTTATCTATCTCAGCGTAATCTAGTGTCCTGATACTTAATTGTATAATCTCACATGACAAATTCTTTGCCAGTTTAAGTCTACGTTATTTCAAAGGACAGGTTAGCTGCTTTTATCACTACATTAGTCTGACTTGTCAGGTTTAAAAATGTCATTTTGTCCATAGAGAAAATCAGTAAGTTTAAATACATAAGTATATATAAGTATATAAGTTATACTTCTGTGTTTCAAATCATTCGGTTGAATTTACTTCAGTGAAACAAACTTAGCAAATGAGGCAGTAGTAGATCAAAAAGCTCCTGTGTCCTCGCAACTAAAAAGGTCGATTTTCTCTATGGAGTTTGGTGTGGGAGAGTGAGTGGTTTACAAATTTCACTTTTCAGTCAGTAAGGACAGATATTCTTAGATCGGCTGCATCAATTGGACAAAACAATATGGCTTTTGTTTTATTTAATCAGTGAAACCCAAGAAATGTAACGCCATAGTAACGCCTCAATGTCGTCAGAGGTACATAAATTTGACAGTCGTCTGCATAGCGATGACATTTATCGCCATATTTCCTTAAAATAGAAGGAAGAAAGTAGAGCAAGAAAACGAGGGGTCCAAATGTCGAACCCACAGTGGAGACACGCCCAAGTCCAAGGCTGGTTTCAAGGCCACCTAGTGCTCAAGGCAAGGAATTACTCTTGACCTAAGCTACTTTGTTAACTAGCTAAAAATCTGCCAGTGAACGCAAGCTGTAAAACAATTGGCTTGGTGGTAAATGCTAACAGTAACCATCTTTTTGGTTGTAGGTTATTGGTTTATTCACACTTTTATCAATAAGTCATCAGAGAAAAATGCTAAATTCAGATAGAACACACGTGCGTCCTCCTTGTCCTTCTGTGCCTGGTGACCACGGTGTACTGAGTGTTTTCTATCTTCACTTCATTCAGATGCAGGACCAGGTTGCGGCAGAGCTTTCACACTCAGACAGTGTGTTAATGCACAGCAGTGGATGAGGGTGATGTTAGTTTGTGTGTGTGTGATGTGGCGGGGGGGGGGTAATACAGGCAGAGCCACATAGAATACCAATGCCGCGTGTGTTGCTCAGCTTCTCCTTTACCATGTACAGAAAAAGGCTTTTTTCTCTGTCAAGTATTTTTGAAAACGTATCAAAGATCTTTGATCTCGGACTTTTCGCCTTCTTCATGCTGCCATGTTTGGGAGGGACAGGCGAGGCTCTGGATTTGTCCCCTCTGGCTCTGGAGTGCTTTACAGCTGATGGATGAAGGTGTCTGGATGAATACGCCTCGATGTGAGGTGACAGCTTGACGGACAGCGATGTGGGGAATAGCCGCTCGCATCAGTGGGGAGAGATGATCTGCACACAATTACTAACCTGTCTGTGTGACGCTCCTCCGTTGCGGCCAGGAGTGTGACCTCCAATCTGAGAGGCTCTGGGCCTCCGTGCCTCGTCCCCTCGGATTACCTCACACTTTGATTCCTGCCAGAGCAGAACCAGCCTACTGTCTGAATCAGCAGCTGGGGCAGAAAATGTGAAGGGAGGGTGAGGGTTGAAGCGGACAATTCAGGTGGACGAGGCGTGTCTGATTAGTGGCGTGCCGCTCCGTTCAGGTCTGTCTCCCTTCATTCCGTACCAAATAAATAATGACAAACATGAGCGCCGCAGCTGCCGGCGGCTTTGATAATGTTATTCCCGGGGTTCAGTCCCAGGACAGTCTGTTTATATCATTACTCTTCCTCTGTTTGGTCTTCGTCAACAGAAATGATGTCAAAATGATTTGTTTGCTGCTTCCTTTCATCTGACAACAGACTTAAATCTAGCAGACGTGACTGAAGGCCCCCAATGTGCACCGTTGCGTTCCAGATTTTGGAACCTCGTGCAAAGAGCGCGTTGGGTCCCCTGCCCGACGGGCCTTTCAGCTGTGAGCCGCTCATACCAGACATGTCAGAGGCAGCTGTAGCATCGTCCTCTTCTTCTTTGGTAGGGCCACATGCTTGAGGGTGCGTTTGTGTGTACCTTTAGAGGGCAGTGCCGTGCACCAAATTGAAGGCATAAGCAAACATTGAGGAGGCTATTTCATTGTGCATAATCAGAGAAAGACGGACACAGGAGCGGATTTTTCGTGCCGAGGGAATGTAAGTCGCTGTTTCATCAGATATCCTTCAAACTCATATCCATACAGACTCTTGTTGACTCTATACTGCCCCCCCGATTTCTGGTGGTATTGCTTCATTTTGTCCGCCATCCGTCCGTAAATGGACGCAAAGTATGGACTAAAGGCTTTGTTTGTCTCCTTAGAATATACATGATATCAGGTTTTTTTTAAGTATTTTTAACTCATCTAGCGTTCGGCATTGTCTGCTTTGATTCTTGTGTCGGATGTCACGCTCACTACTCTTTCAGTGATGACTCTCTCTGACCAATCAGTGGTCGGCAGTCGTTGGCGTCACAGTTTTTTATCGGCTCGAGCTGTGCTAGAACTGTATATTACAAAATTGCCATAAAACATTGCAGGACAGTGAATCCCCAAGGACTCGGATTGAGAAACCCTGACCTAAAATGTGAACTGTTCAAATTTCCTTACCTTCAAATAAAGAGGTTCTCTGTCGATTTGCTTAATGTAAACTACACTTAACTACACTTTAAATCTGTAATGTATTATCAATACAATTACATTGTAATAAACGTAAAATGTTCTTTATAGAGAAAAAACCAACCTGACATTGAAATTATCCTTCCAAAAAGAAAGAAAGAAAAGAAGACGCCACCCATTGAATGCTCCGATGGGGTTTTCTGAATGCAGCATTGTGCCTTCAAAATTCATTTGCCGTGGTTCACTGCTGGTCAAGTGATGATTAGGTCTATCAGTCTACTATTATGACTCTGCGACACTTGTGTCAGAACTCATCTCTGCCTCCTTTTCCCTGCTTATCAACCACGCCTGCTCTGATAGATGCGACCTCGGTGGCGGGCAAAGGCTCCTAAATGGAGTCGGTGCGTCTTCATCTCGGCGCTTCACACTCCATTCAACCCCACTAATCTCTGAAAAGTCACATTTACTTCAGAGTTCGGGCACCTGTCTTATCTGCAGAGAGATGGAGGGAGTCATGACGGTTTCCTCTGAGTGCAGAAGGCTGTTTCACTTTTGGCCTTGAATTCGCCTCCCAGGAGTTTCCTTTGAAATAAAATTTGACCGTTTAAACAAAAACAGCGGGACTCAAATTGTAATGCAAGCAAAGTGCTGGGAAACAAACAAGGCAGTGGTAAATGTTTTTGTTTTTTTCTCTGAGAGGCTGCTTCCTCCCTGTAATTGAAAGGTCAGACTTCTGAAATCAAAGTGCACCCATGCCTGTAGACGGGCGTGTGGTTGGCATCTGTTATATGTCACATCAAAAAGGCTACGAAAAAGAAAACAAAACCAAATTTAAGATGCTCCCCCTCACTGTGCACACATCAAGGCGGTGTCTCTAAATCTCCCAGTGGTTGAAACAATACACCTGACCCTTCTAATGACTGAAAATCCTCACTGTTTTCTTCAATGGGGCTGTGAACGGGAGGATATCCATGCAGCCATTGCTCCCTCCACTGGTTCCCGATGATAAGTCAACTCCTCATAGGCTTATTACCATGTTGAGAGCATCGGCAGCTGCATGGTTGGTGATGGCTTACTGAAGCCCCCATGTGGATTAAAGTGGAATTTTCTTTCTCTACCACCTACAGTATGTCATAAAACTGGTCAAAGACCTTTTTCACTGCAGATATTTGTCCACATCTTGGTTGAGAAGTTGTATTTCGTGGTGATCTAGGCACAAAAAGAACTGGGAAATGACTAGATAAAAAACTCATTGTTTATTTTCATGATGTCACAACAGCCTCTCAATAAAAAAACATGACAAAAAGTCCTCATAACGCCACAAAAATCTCTGTTTCAAGAGAAAGAATCTGACAATGCGGTGAACAAATTTTACCTGGATAGATGACGTAAAACTAGCTTGTAAATCTAGCCACTTGTAAACTGTAATGTGCCTTAAAATGAGGAAAAACAGGCCAAAGTAGTACTTGCAAAGAAAATTCTGTCATGTAAGAAATGTTCACTTAAAATCGGTCTTTCTTTAATATTTAAACTGAATTTAAGAATGTATACTTTAGAATTTCTTAAACCTGTACACACACCAGTCCATGATAGTGAATTGTTTTGACTTGTTACTTTAGCTAAACCAAGCTTTATTACCTCATTAAGACAAAATTAAACATTATTTTTCAAGTGAAAAACTTGCTCAAGTTATTTTAGGTCTTTATAGGTCAAAAATAAAATGAAAAATAAATCCAGAAATTAGGCCTATTTTACTTTCTTGCAATGGAGGACAAATACAGGTCACGTTAATTAGACTGCAAAAACAGCTGTGTTAGAAACAAGCCAAATATTCTTAAATTGGTTCTAATGTTCTTGTTTGAAGAGAAAGAATCAGCCAACAACTTTTACCTGGGTAGAAAACATAAAACTAGCTTGTGAATCTAGTCATTTTACACCGTAACACACGTTAAAACAAGGAAAAAAAACACAAAACAGTACCAGTTGTACCAAAACAGCCACATAAAATAAGTGACACAGACTGTATTTAAAGGGCTAACATGCTTATTTGTTAGCAGTCACTTTGTTTATATAGGCGTCTAGCATGTTAGCGTGGAGTAGCATTTGTAAATTAGCACACAAAACACATGAAGCTACTTTGTTGAACCACATTCCTGTTAACACATGTTTTAGTTCCTTTAATCTGAATTCAAGAGTCTATCAACAACTGTGTGCTGTGACGCAAAATCACACATTTTCTCTATATTTGGAGTGGGAGAGAAAATAGTTGACACAATGATAGACCAGCTACTGCTGCTGTCTCTTTCGGCAAATATGTTCTGTAACAAAGAGTTTAAACTTTTGAGCCGATAAAAGATCATCAAATTTATTGAGAGTAAATCATTCACGGACAATGGCGATCATGGTTATTTTTTTTATTTAAAAGGGATCAACACAAAATGAAACCCAGTCTAAAATTCATAGTGCGTTCCACGACTACAACTGGAACTAGGAAACTCAGAGAAAACCCCAACATAGGCTTCCAAGATGGCTCCCACTCATGTAAATAGTAAAAGCACTGCTAGTTTTACTATTAAGTACACTTTAAGTATTACTTCTTTAGCAGTAAATGTACTGTCCTATGTTTAAATGTTGACATGTTGCCACGCTGTTACGTTTTTTTGTGCGACTTCTCAACTGGAACGCGGTTAACGGCGTACATTTAACGCAGCATGTCGGTAAACTACAGGCATAGAGGCAGGTGACCCAAGTTATTTTCTTAAGAAATAACTTATTTAATCCCCAGAATCTAAAAACTAACCTAATTTCTTGGAGTTTGTAGAGGCTGTTTACATCATGTTTTTCAAATTGGACAAAACTACAAATTGTGTGGTATTTCTTTATTCATTTCAACAAAAATCCAAAACCTATAGTCATAGCTTACTAATTAATGTACAACGCAAAAAACAATATACATTGCGTTTTCTTCAGTCAATCCACACACAAGCCAAATTAAACAATCTGAAATTCATTTAAATAAAATGCCTAAGTCATTTCCTCTTAGCTCATGTTTCATAAAGTTTCTGTCTCTTTGCGTCGACGTCAGCCTCCTCCTGGTTGCGTTTGGCACCACGGGCGTCAGCCTCCACCGTGGCAGTCATGGCAGCGACTGCTGCGCTGTTCACCTCGTAGCCGCCGCCGCCGCCTCTTGGATTTTTCAGCTCCCTCCTCTCTCTTCTCTCCTCCATCTCTTCGATATCGTTGGCAAAGAGGGTTTTAAGTGCGGGGATGAGTCTGGGAAGGGTTTTAAAGTCGCCGAAACGAATCTGAGAACAGGTGATGAGGAGGAAGGTTTAGAGAATGCACCAAATCCATGATTGCGATACATCACGATATTGACGTCACAATACGATATTAACACAATATTGCAATATATATATATATATGTATTGGGATTCCCCCCCAACTGTATAATCATGGCCATAAAGTAAACTTTCATCCAATAAAATAAAAGATTTAGTTTATACATCTTGTTATAAACATTTTTATGTCAACAAAATAGACCACAGACGGTATCTATAAATGTGCAATACAGAAAAATATTGACAATTAAGATATAAAAATTGTCTTTTTGCTGCATATGATTACCCCATCACTAGTGTAAATTAGGTTGACTATTTTCTCAATTAATCGAGTAATAGTTTGGGTCCATAAAATGTCAGAAAATGTTAAAAAAACATTGATCAGCTGGAAATGATGTTGTTCTGGAATGTCTTTGTTTTGTCCACAAACCAAAATGATTCACTTTTAATGATTTCTTTGTTATCTAGAGCAAAGAAACTAGAAAATATTCACATTTAAGAAGCTGAAACAATTTGGAAATCTTGTTTTAATCATGAAAAAAAACTTCAAACATAGTTGATGAATCATTTAATAATCGAAGAATCGAGTAATTGTTTCAGCTCTAATGATTTCTTTGTTATATGGAGCAAATAACACCAGAAAATAATCATATTTAGAACTTGTTTTAGTGGCTTATAAAGCACTCAAACCAATTAATCGGTCTATTAACTGGTTTATTTGTCCATCTGTCCCTCATAACTGTCCAATAGTTTGCTTGACGGGCTTCAAAGTTGACAAGTGTGTCCTCTGCCGACTTTAGCAGAGTTTGGACGAGAGATATCGGTAAAAATAGGACAGTTAAGAAATTTCAAACTGTGATTCTGAACTTCAAAATGCGATAGGGGACATTTATTGTTATTGTGGACCGTATAGTGAGGTACCCTGACACCCACCCTTACCCTTGGTTTTTTTTTTAAACACGATAATGCAGCGTTACGTACTCTCATGTGGTCGAAGGATATCCCGACTTTGTCGGTGAAGTCCTCGCTGAAGAGCGGGATCTTGGCGTAGCGTTGGCTGAAGTGGTTGAGCACGATGAAGTCGGCGTTCATCTTCACGCCGATGCCGATGGCCTGGGACGTCGTGCTGCCGGGAAAAATAAAACGAACAACAAGTCACGTTTAAGCGAGAGACTCTCAGGGGAAAACGTTCCGGCGCTGATATCGTTCACCACAGACATAAGAGACACCTTTGTGGAGACGGATGCACACTCTGCCGCCGTAAAAAAGGTGAAAAGAAATCAATGGCAATCGTCTGTGGAGGGTGAATGAAATTTAACAAGCTACTAAAACCACAACTGCAAACCTCTGACAGCTAATCAAGTTATTTTGTCTTTACGTCGCCGACAGTCTGCAATTTTTTTTTAAATAATTGTATCCATTTGTGCGAATTGCATAAAAAGGGACAGTTCAGGATTTTTACACAAAATCTAATCCAGTTTACGTCTACGATATTACAGGATTATGTTTTTGCCACTTCCTTTTGCCACAAGATCACTTCTCACACCAAACTTCATAGAGAAAACGAGTGATTTTACATCAAGAGTAAACATGAGTTGTTGATCCATCGCTGCCTCCATCAGTAACTTTAAATGTGTTATTTGAAAAGTTTTGTCTGTAAATGAGGCAGCAGTAGACCAGCAGCTCTACATGTTCCCACAAGTTAAAAACGCTGATTTTCTCTATGGGGTTTGTTGTTTTTAATGAGGTAAAAGCCTTTTTAAGTGGCTATAATCTACTTTTTACCTTGTGTACCAGTTGGCAGTTAAATACATTTGTGCAAATTACATTAATGAAAAAGTGTAGTTCTATGAGATCCTGGCACATCTGTGCTTTGAGCGCCCCCTGTGGCAAGAAGCTGTAACTATCTACACTCACGTTTGTCTTGAAACCACTTAATTTCACAATTTAAAAGCAAAAAAACATCAAACTTTAGACTTAATCAGACGTAATTGTCATGACGCGAGCCTTTTGTTAAGTGGCAGCCACGTTACCACGCTAATAAAACATGAACTGTTTGGGTGACGCTGTTTTCACCTGTGCCTCTTCTCCACGGCCTCCTCCTCTAGCCCGTCCTCCAGCGTCGCCTCGTGTATCAGCAGCGTCGCGTCCCTCCCTGCGGCAGACAAAACAGACAAGCACTTATGGTCTCTTTCCTGGTCCCACAGGAAATCAATCAGGTAATCAAGCCCTGGCACGCCCCCGTTTGTCTGGCGAGCATGAGCCATTTCTAATGAACCGGCGCGGGCTGGGATGCACGCTCGCTGCCGTTCCTCTTGGACCGAATCCAGTCAAGCAATTTAGGAGGAGTCAATGAAGTGGGATCTCACAGGAGCCATTTAGAGGGAGCCTGCCAGCAATGAGAGTGATCCAGAGCGGCGAGAAATATCGCATAAATTATTCAGATCGGGCCCCGTTTGGCGACGACGACCCTACGTGCATCTCTGGAATGCATAAAGTGCACGCTCAATTTGCCATTAGCTACAGCGCTGTCAGTGTGGAATACACTTCAGTGGGACGTGCTCTCTAATCACTGACCGATGCGTACGAATCCATCGCAGGGCATGGTGTCGCCAGAGAAGGCCAGTTTCCAGCCAGACTGGTGAGTGAAGCTGCAGGCGAAGGCGTTCTTGCAGTGATGCACTGTGCACGTCTGAAACTGAGGCACAAACACAGGGGGATTATTGGGATTATTGGGAAAAAAAATGAGGGACGTTCGTGCTCAGACGGACGCAGACCTTTGTCAGGTTGTTGTTCTTCAACACGGCTCTGATCAGCGACTCCGTCCACTGTCTGGGCGACTCGGCGCCATCGCACAGACACGCGTTCGGGATGAGACTGAAAGCAAACGAAAGACGATGTCAGCAAATCGAACTCGAGCAGAAATATCAGTTAATTTTAAGTCCATTTCAAATTAAATTCAAGACAAAAGAATGAAAATATAACCCACACACTGTTCAAAGATAATCTAAAATAACAGTAACATTGTACAAATGTGCACAAATACATTGTCCTCAATGTTGTTTACTTTTGGAATATTCTAAGAACAATAACACGTGCAGACAATCATCGAGATCAAACGCTCACAATAGCACCTTTTCCTTAAGGATCATCTTTGTTTAATTATCGTCTTCTAGCCGTTTGTCATTAAATTTGCATTTTTCCCTCTTCTCTCAAACCAAATTTAATACAATTTAATACTTTTCAGGGACTTAAATTACTTAAATTAAATTTTTATATGACTTTTAAAGGATCTCTGGGTTTGTGAAGTGAAGCCTGCATTCTCTTGAGTGGCCACCAGGGGGCAAACTCTACTAGTTTGTATGTATGTCTGTGAGAAAATGAGCCAACTTCAGTCTTTGCTCTAGTTTTTAAGACTTCATTGTCTCAGTGACGAGTTTCAGGTCAAAACAGCACTTTTATTTTTTAAATGAAGATCCCATTTTAAGTCAAATAAGTCTAAAACCATGGTTCTCAAGCTGTGGTAAATGGAGCACCAATGGTGCGTGAGCTTCCTCTGGTGAAAAGGAACTTCACGACTCATCAGACAAATCAGAAATAACCACGTCACCACATACTTGACGTGGCTGAGGATCTCCTCACAGTGCTCGTGGTACCGGTTGAGCCAGGTCATGATCTGGGACGGCGCGATCAGGGTCACGGGGCTGAACGCTATCCCCAGCGTCATCTGGAGGACAGAAATGTGACGGCGTTAGAGGCTGACATTTGAACGCACAAGAAGGTGACATTTAAAGTACTTTATAGAGAAGATGTTTGATGTAAAACTGGAAAAAACAAACGGAAAAGATGAACTAATAAGCGTTATATTTACCAGTGCTCTTTTCCTCTGGTACAGCAGATTCAGCAGACCCTGAAACAAAGGTATGGAGGTTAAATATGATGCAGAACCAACTATGTAATCCACCAAACCACTTTTGCATGGATTCACTGAGGAAACAATCGTTAGTCAAAGACCTATCCGAACGTTCTCTGCGGGTGCTTTTACCGTGTGATGGTCGGCGTGCAAGTGCGAGATGAAGACGGTCGACATCTTGGACAGAGCGACGTCCACGTCCTCCCCGTAGTGTCTGCAGAGCTGACCAAAGGTTCCCTCTCCACAGTCCAACAGCATGGACTGACTCGGGCTACGAGGGCATGAAAACTATTTAGTAAATTGGTGTAGAATGAGTCACCTTATAATATTTTAAACTCCTGGTTAATAGGAGATTAACCAGGAGTGCACATAGTCATGATAGGGCCCCACGCAAGTGGGGGAGAGCAGCAGTTTCCTGACCTCACTTTGAAATCCGCGAAACCATGTCTAGCTTATTTTACGTAGGGTGCAAATCGCCAAAATGGACACCACAATTCCAAATTGGCCGACTTCCTGTTCAGTTGAGGCCACGGTTACAGTCGACTTTTTTGTTCATCTTGGTCTAGAACATCTTCCCACCAGGTTTCGGGTAATTCGGTGGAACTCAATGTATGCCGAAGTCATAGAGCACTTTCGTGGCGAAGGGTCGAAATTCATCAAAACCAAAAATTCTGCAAAAACCGTCTGACAACTTTTCACCTATGATGCGTCTTGTACAAATTGGAGTGTTCTTTAATGTTGGTACGATAAACGCGATCGGACGACTTTGCTCATTTTACGTAGGGTGCAAATCGCCAAAATGGCATAAAAAGCAGAGCGGAAAATGACTTTTTAGGAAAAAAAGTAACGATTAATTCAGAAAAGCTGAGCAAATATGACATTTAAGAAGTTGTTTTTATTTTAAAAAATCTGTTTTTCATACCTGATATTCACCAAAGTGCCACTGACATTTCTGATCTTCATCGGTTGAGCTGATCCCGTCCCCAAGAAAACCACCTCTGGATATTTTGGCTCTGCTGTCAAATTTTTTTTTTTACAAATTACACATTTTTAAAATATCTATAACTCTAAATCACAGTGTTTTTACACACACACACACACACACACACAAATCCACAATCTCGGCTCTGTAAAGCTAAAAATATCCGCCCGTGTTTGGCGAGGAGAACTGACCGCAGGGATTTGCAGCATCAGTGGAGCAGATCCTCCTGCACTTGTCCACTTCGTCCAGAAAGTTCGGGACGTCTGAAGCCTCTTTCACAAACTCCTCCGCGCTGCAGGAGGGAATCGCGTCTCTGTAACGAAACCAGAGACACAGAGTGAGGAGGAGGAGGAGGAGGAAGCAGACGAGGGGCGACACACATCACTGCCCTGCAAAAAGCACTGGTGAGGAAAACAGGGATTCTTCTCACAGTGATGATTCTACAGCGTTTGACAGAAACAGAGCGGGAAAGAGAAAGAAAACACGCCGACACTTGTGAGATGAGTTTTTAAAAGTAGACGGAGGTCGAGTGCAACCGTCCGTTCTAGTGATGTTGCTTAAATTGGGGGGGGAATTGAAGGACAAACTGACCTTTGCCACTCCATCACAGGTCTTAGCTGGAACTTGAGCAGACACTCGGCTCTGACGTTGGGGACGTGGAGAGCAGCCCGAGGCTCCTGAGGGCGAGAAAACACTGTCACTGTCACCACCAGGATCTTAACAGTTCATCATGATTAGGGCCCGATATTATCATATCTGTGTCTTTGCTTTTTATTTTGTTTTATTTTGAAGTGCGTTAACGTGCAGAAGAACTCTTGAAACGTGGCATTTACCGAAACTTGGTGGGAAGATGTTTTAGTCCAAGATGAACAAAAAAGTCGACCGGAAACATGGCCTCAACTCAACATGAAGTCGGCTATTTGGAATCTTGGCGTCCACTTTGGTGATTTGCACCCTACGTAAATGAGCGAGACGCAACAAAGGCGAAAAGTTGTCGAAAGGTTTTGCGGATTCAGGGAACTGCTGCATTCCCCGGCACGCGTGGGGACGCGAGGGCGAATTTGATCTCCGAAAGCAAAGGTGGAATTGCAGATTCAGCCACAGGGTGAAAAAATGTGTTTCGGGTCTACTGCTCACATTTATGTCTGACCTTTGTTCTGAAGGACCTGAGCTGAGGGAAGATCTCGGGGTGGATCATGTTGAGCTGAGCTTGGATCTTGTGGCTCCTGATGTTATAGTCGGTGCACACCTGCTCGTTGAGGATCAGGTGCTCCGTCGTGGATGGGAACCTGCGTGAACGCGAAGAAGAAGAAGAAACACTCGCTCTGTGAGAACGTCTGTAAAAATAATAAAAAGGAAGGTAGGCAGGCGTCTCTTAGAGAAGGAGAAGACTCTCAAACCTGTCCATCCACCCTTTGTACTGATCTGTTTTCAGAACAGACTCTGGAGTCATGTGGACCACCAGCACGGCAGAGTCCTCTCCGGTTTGGTATCTAGAACAAAAGAGAGAGAAGATACTTTAAAGGTACTATGACTTCCTTAAAGGAGACATATTATACCCTATTTCTCCAAGTTAAAATAGTTCTCTGGTGTCCTAATGAACATGTCTGTGACATGCTTTGGTCAAAATACCATAAGGATGAAGCTTCATAGTAGTTCAATAACCCTGCCAAAACCTCCCCTTTCAGAACGCTCGGTTTTTTGCATGGTCCCTTTATATGCAAATGAGACACAGGCAAACACACACCCACTTCTTCCAGGGGGTTTCTGATTTGTCCTCTTTACAGCGCTCAGCTCCTGTTCCCTCCCCTCATTCCTCTCCCCCTCCCTCCACTAGTCCTACATAAGGATCAAGCCGAACAGTGCCGAACTGTAAATCAGTTAAAAACACTTAGGGACAGCACCAATGATCACCGGTGGCGAGCTGCATAAACTGCCGCTGTATGTGACTGTATCAGACTGAGTCTGTGCGCTGGTTATGGAGGACGTACTGAACAAACATTTTTAATTAGGACGTGTCAGAATGGTCAGTTATGAGCTCTGTGTGACCTTTTCTTAAAAATGTGTGTGTTTGTACGTCAGTGAAATACAGTCGCTGACTAAATACGGCGACCGCTGGTCGCAGTCTGATGTGAAGTGGTGCGAACACACGAACACACGTTTGCTGACTTTATCCAGCACATTAGCTTCATATATATAAAATCCTCTGTAAAACACTGTGCTCCACTGTGCAGCCACCAACAGCACACTTGTCCCTCCACGTTGACATAATACCGCTCTTCCTCCCTCGCCTGCACTCTCGCAGGGACAAGGTGGAGCTAAGGTGGAGCTAAGGTGGAGCTCTCCAAGTAAACTTACTGGTGGGGCGGTAACATTCGCGATGAAATGCGCATGCTGCCGTCATAAGCGCAGGGAATTCAACATTGCGTGTTTTATTGCCTATACTTACACTAAGGGGGACCAGTATTCTTTTTCCATACTTTGGCCTCCAGAGTCCCAAATATAAGTATTAAAATGATTAAAAAGTTGATTTTGCATAATATGTCCCCTTTAAGGGATAGTTCAGGGTTTTTTGAAGCATGGACGTTTGAGGTTTAAACACATTTACGTCGGAACTCAGAAGTCGGCAACCGAGAGTGACATCACCTCCGGGTTCACCGCACTCCAAGAAGACAGAAGCAAAACCAGTCGATAACGACGCTGGGTTCAATTTCTGGCTCTGCTCGTCTACATGTGTCCTTGAAGTGTCTTGCACTTACAACTGTCCCGTTAAAAAGTGTCCACTCACCGTCTCAGTTGACCGTTGTTGCAAACGGCGGCGACAAACTCCTCAGACGGACACTCGACAATGATAAAGACGGGTCCCGGATCAGTGGGAGTGCACACCTGCTCGGGACGAATCTACGACGACAACAACAACAACAACAACAACGCTGTCAGACTCAGGAGACGCGACACAGCCACAGTAAAGGTGTAACTTAAGGTAAAAAAGGACTCTTTCCTCTCACCTCTTTTCCTTCGTACGTGACACTTTTCCCCGCCTTCAGTTCTGCGATGAGTGGACCGATGGCTGCTGTGCCTCTGCAGGGGAAAAGTATAGAAGAAGTATGAATTTATAAAACTCCACTTAAATACATCCAACGTCTGGTTATGGCGTCAAACAATACAGAAAAAAATTATAATACTAAATTAAATTCTGGACATTTTATTCACTATTCATAGTCATATTTCTTGCCAAACGCATAATTCTCGTCACATTTGTTTCATGTTAATTATACAGATTCACCCTGTTGTGTTTTAATTATCTTATAACTTAAATTTTATATCCAGTTAAGTGTTTGTGTTTCTGAAGGAGTAAGCGTCTCCTCTGGGATGAATAACATTAATAAATGCTGTATTTTACATTCAATTGAAAAATTAAAACAGTTTATATTACTTCTTGTTCCCACAGACACAAATCTGTACTAATAATAATAATAATAATAAAGAAACGTATGAAATTCCAAGTTATATATATTATATTATTATATAGCAATAACAGACGTTTTCTGCGACACAAACATCTACTCACACGGGAAGTCCAAGCTCTCGAGCCTGAGCCACCAAGAAGTTTCCTTTCTTTGGGTGAAGCTGTGACCAGAAAAGAGAAGAGAAGAAGATGAAGATGTTGTGATTCAAACACAGTTTTAAACATCACATTGCAGTGTGAGGATATTCAGTCTCTTACCTTACATATGAAGGCGACCACCAGGTGAGACGCGTCTCTGGTGACTCTGGTCTGTCTTTCGCCTTAAAAAAAATAATAAAGCTGATTTATTCTCTCATCATCGTCATCATCCTCTTCTTCATGTAAACCTGAAATTAGATGTTGTTAATCGTTCAGATTATTATTATATCCATGGCTTTGCAGTCGTTTTTGAGGGCGTTAACGTGCATAAAAACTTGTCACAGAAGGTCAGTTATGGTGACAATGCGAAATTGAGTTCCACCGAATTTCCCGAAACTTGGTGGGAGGATGTTATCGACAAAGACGAACAAAAAAGTCGACTGTATCCATAGCCTCAACTCAACAGGAAGTCGGCCATTTTGAATTTTGGCGAATTTGAATGAACAAACTCACGGCATAAATAAAAGTATTGTCATAAGGTTTTGCGGATATAAGACGGCATGGCCACGGCAACTCACGGCGACCATTCACCACGAAACAGGAAGTGCCCTATAACTTCGGCACAAATTGAGTTCCACGGAATTTGCCGAAACTTGGTGGGAGGATGACGAACGAAAAAGTCGACCGTAACCATGGCCTCAGCTCAACAGGAAGTCGGCCATTTGGAATCTTGGCGTCCATTTTGAAGTGAGGTCAGGGAACTGCTGCACTCCCCAACTAGCGTGGGGGACACTTGTGTGGAGACACGAGTTCTAGTTATTACTTTATTAATTTCAGGGTCAAAATTCTCCTATCACATACCGTGGTATATACAGTATTTCTGATTTAGTACCACAGTTTGAGAACCATGGACGTACAGCACCAGTTCATGTCTAACCCTAACTTTGACCCAGCTACTTAACCGGTCCCTCAAAAACGTGGCTCTGCCTCATTCGGACCAGGTTTTGGCTTCCAACGAGGACTGCTGGTGACACGCTCAAATATAAGAACCTATTCTTGTTTCTTAAATATCAAATTCGTGAGTCATAGATGGACAACATGGAAACGTAATCCTCTTTAATTATTTGTCTGGTTGACTTTTTCCTTTGCCCTCAACTCTCAGGATCAGTTAATCCCTCAGAGACGCCTCCAGGCTCAACAGGAAACTGGACTCACCTGGACTCGTTCTCCAGCTGTTCTGGTCCACGTCGTCCGTCTGTGACGCAGCAGGACTTGGAGGACGAAGAGGAGGGCTGCTGGACCTGGGTGACGACTTCCTGCCAGGACTCTTCTGACCCGACTGGGCTGAGGAGTCAAGTGGGAAAAGAGTGAGTGGACAACAGACACACTTTTAAAAAAAAAAGCAGAAGAAGACACTCACCGAACACTGGCACCTGATAAACTGTCATTGTTTCGTCCGAGTACGTCTCTGCGGTGTACGGTCGAACGGCTGCGAGAACACGACACGGTAAATAATCAAATATTGTCATAAAATGACCATGATGTCTCACTGGACATTAAGAAAACAACAACACAGCTCAGAGCACAAGTATACTAAATATCACGTCACTTCTTTCTGCCACAAGATTCAAGCACTTTCAATAACCCGTGCCTATTTTGGGGGCAATTTTCAAAAACTTTCAAGGACCCGTGGGAACCATCGAAATATCACTTTTGACAAATTCAGTAGAGTAAAGTGAACGTACACAGCTTGATGTTGTCCAGAGGTCCAGAGAAAGACTTGATGGCGTTGATGTAGTTGTCCTTTAAATGACGTGACAGAGAGAGACAGAGAGACAAAGAGACGGTGGACATTAATGTGTTATATGTCAAACTCCTGCAGAGTGTTTATATTGGGGGTTGAACATGATACAGTTTTCTTTAATAGCAATTAGGGTTGCAAAATCCAAACAAATTAAAAGGAATTTTTTTTTAATTTAAGATAATAACAAATTTTTTTGTCTCTCACCAGCTGTGGAGGTCCAGAGAGGACACACTCGGGGACACCGGTGTCCCTCAGGGTCAAGATCATCCCTGCAGTTATGACGACAACACACAAGAATCACATTTATCTGGTACAAAAACATTTTAACACTCGTTTATCACAAAATAGTTCAGAAATATTGTAGTCATCAGCCCGACTCACGTGATGCAGCAGCAGGTTTATCAATCGATCACTAAATAGTTTTTTTCAGTAATTTAAAACAAGTTTCTGTGATTTTCTGGGGATTTCTTTGCTCCATAGAACACAGAAAGTCATGAAAACTGAATCATTTTCATTTTGTAGAAAAAACAAGACGTTTGAGAACGTTGTCATTTCCAGGTTTAGTAAACGATTGACATTTTATAAACAAAACAAGTACTCAGACAGATTAATTGATGATTTTAACTTGTTTAACGACTCTATAATATAATACCTTGTTGATTAAGGCTGAACAATTCATTGAAAACACCATTCTCAGATTAAATATTGTCCTGGTCTACCGAAAAACTATATTCTACAGACAGGCAGAAAGAAAGAAAACACCTCTGCACACAGTAGTTGTTATTTTAAATGTGTTTTTCAAACCCCTCCAATAACAATCGTCACAATTAGACATTATTCACAATCCTGCTTCCCTACTGCTGTGTGTTTTTCTTTTTGATTTAAGTGTCACATATTCTCTATAAAATATTACATTTTGTATTAGTTTTAGGAAATTTCTGATTTTTATGTTTCAAACCTGCAGTAATAACTTATTTTAGCCACTTGGGGGCGGCAGACTCAAACACAGCACAGGGCATTAATCCATATCTACCTTCTCTTCAGTGGACAGAATGAATGACTGGAGCAGATAAATGGCTCTGTGACGCTCACCGGCTGCTCTCTGACTGCGTCTGCCTGTCTGATCCTCACTCACTGATTACTGCTGCTTTTTTAAAAAACAAAAAATTTATTATTTGTGTTATTTTAATCTCCCCCAAAACTGATCAGAGAGATGTTGCTGACCTGATAAACCTCCCACGTTCGCCCAGCTCAGTCTGGTCAGGAAGATGTTGTCCAGACGAGCAGCTCGAAGTCTGATGGGGGCAAATAAATCCATGTTATCTCTCGAAAACAAATCAGACCCCAGACGAAGACCGGGATGATGTTTTTGTTTTGTTTTTTACAGCGTGACGGACGACGTGGCTCACTTGTGCTCCTGCATGAGTCGCTGAGTTCCTTCACCACAGTTGAACAGGTACCTGCAGCAGAGAAGAGTCCAGGTTTATTTCTGCAGCACATTTCAATCAAAACAACCTCCGCTCACCAAAGTAATACAGATAACTAAAACATAAAAAAACGCTAGCGTGGCGATAATATTGTACATCCCTACTTATTGGACTTTTTACAGGTATGTTGGGAATGCTTGGGCTGATAACAATACTGATATATAGGCGTTTACCAATATGTCATCTTAAAGCCAATATCTGTCAATATCAGGCCAATAACATGGTGCATCCCTACTTCAATATTGGACTTTTTGCCAATATCTGATATGTTGGGAGTGCTTGGGCTGATAACCGATACCAATATATGTGTTTGCCAATATGCAATAATATATTGTAGAGGCAATATCTGCTGATCCGATACCATGCCGATAATATTGTGCATCCCTACGTTAATACTGGACTTTTTGCTAATATGTTGGGAATGCTTGGGTCAAAAAACCATACCAATATATACAGTATATGTTAGCCAATATCCAATAATACATTTCAGAGGCGATATATGCTGATACGGTGCCGTGGCGACAATATCATGCATCCCTACTTTGATATCCCTACTTTGAACTCAAAGGACCTGGAGGTCCAGGTGTTGACAATACCTGTTGTACTCAGAGAAGACATAAAGGGACGCGGACGTGTCTCTGCTTCCAGCACCGACCACCTGCAGGTAAACCGTAGTCGGTCCGTGAAAGTCCCCTCGTCCGATCCGTTTCTCCTTGGTTTTCAGTTTCCGCAGCGGTTCGTTCTGCTTGACTTTCCTCGTCTTACTACGGTCACCACTGTTGTTGTCCCTGCTGTGGCTGTTCGTCGCCATTCTACGTAAAAGGTGGGAAACAGTTGGAGAATCCCGGCGTGAAGCAGCGACAGCAGCAGCGGAGAGAGTGAAGCCTTTCGCAAATTGATACGTAAACCACCTTAGCTTCAAATGGACCGTATTCATACTAAATATTTAAAATAATCTATACGTCACACGTCTGTACATCACAACTCTGCTCACTTTCCACGCATGAAAGTCATTTTAGCAGGAGCTTTCATGAAGAAACACATGTACCGCGGTATATCCGGCATCTAAAGATGACGTAGGTACTTCTTTATCCGTCATTGGCTTGTGGGGATTTATGACGAGCAGGCGGGCTCACCAGTCATCGTAGGTTTTGACGAGAGAAGGCGTGACCATTGCTGTTCCGACTCACTCGAGGTTGTGATTGGTTCGCCGCTTACTGGGTGACTCGACGTGGGAGGGGCCTTGCGTGAGAAGGAAGTGTGACGTAATATTTTGTTGTGGTGGTGGAAGAAGCCGAGCATCGCAGTGACTCGAGCGACAGAAGAAAATGGAGCAAAACGTTGAAGATTACAAGGTATTGAGACGCTTTAACTTAACATATGTGCCGTATTTAAATATGTGAACGCTGACAGCACTTCCCCCACAGCTGTAACTTGATATTTTCCCTGAAATTCCTCGAGCTTTCCGGCGATGTTAGCTACCGTTAAATGCTAGCCCTAGCCTTCTTCTCGGTAACGTTAACGCTAAAATAAACCTGTCAGATAAACGTTGTCTTCCGGTTAAATATAAGACATGTAACGCTCGCCGATATATGTATCTACCACCAGGGAGTAATATTAGCCGTCTGGTGTCATTCGAAGATATTTTATTACGATGAAGTTTGTGTGAAGTTTTTCTTTTATACTTTATCTCTTGTCTCTGGTGGAGTGACCTGTCAGACCGGATCATGTGACAACGCTGTCATTAACGATCTGTGGTCCGTGTTTTACACAATTACGTCACACATAAAAGCTCTCTATATCCATTACCGATTAAATTTGCTTAATCTGTGATCGGTAATGTTGTTGTTGTTGATCATTTTGGTGACATTTGATGAGTACGTGTGTGTGTGTGTGTGTGTAATGTAGGGCTGCCACTAACGATTGTTTTCATAATCGATTGTACTGCAGATCATTTTCTCGATTAATTGAGTCATCATTCGGAAAATGTTGATCGTTGTTTCCCAAACCTGGAGATGATGTTTCTCAAATGTCTCGTTTTGTCTAAAACCAAGATGATTCAGATGCAATGATTAATTTGTTATATGGAGCAAATAAACCAGTAAATATTCACTTTTAAGAAGTTGAAAAATGGTAAGAAAAAAGAAATGGTTTTAATCATGGAAAAAAACAAAATAGTGTCCTAAATATATCTAAAATTATTTTTTATGACAGGGACAATGCTTATTTGTCACCAATATCAAAATCACGTGACATACTTTCTATAGTGAAACATTAATATTTAATGAATTAGGAAATGTGTCATCCTTGTGATATCAATAATAATATTAGTTTTAGATCATTCTTTTTTGTTTTTTTTGTATTTAGTAATTTTACCTCCAAATGGTGTCCAAGCAAACTTTTACTTAAATCCTTCTCTCATACACCAACTAATGACATGGCATTTCCTTTTGTTTACATTTATTATTAAAAATCCAACTTCTTATTTCATAGTTTTTGTTAGGAGTAGCAGAACATGTTTTATGGGAGGCATAAAGAAAATGATGGTTTTGGTTTGGAACTAAATGCTTCTATTTATTTATTGATTTATTGTTCTGTGTTGGTTACTTGTTCTTTGCTCCATGTAACAAAGAAATCATTCAAACTGGATCTTTTTGGTTTGTGGACAAAATGAGACTTTTGAGAACATCTTTATGAGCTTTGGTAAACACAGATTGACATTCATCAATATTTCCTGGCATTTTATTGACCTGGACCCTGATGTGCCTCTTTAGGTTTGTTCGCTCGCTGCAAACACAGACTTAGACAGCACGTAGCCAACACAGAAAAATAAATAAAGCATTATTTCCTATCCGAAAATATAATTTTCCTGAATTTTCTTACATGTGATGCTAAAATACAAAGGAAATTACAGTCACTCACCCCAGTTTGAATTAGAGTGCTTGCTGCTAATTGCATTGTTTTAAATCATGATTTGAAAATGACCCTAATTCAATCCATGTTAGAAAAACACTTTACCATTCCTGTTTCTGTGAGCTCATATTTACTGTTTGTGGGATTTTCTTCCTCCTCAGCTGATTTTTGAGAAGGAGGGCGTTTACCTCCACACAAATGCCAAGAGGAGTAACCAGGAGACCACCATCCCGGGGTTTATCCGCATCGTGGAGCGGGTAAGTCAACACGTCGGAGACATGACTCGTGCAGTTGTAAGAGCGGGGAAATCAGGAAAATCTTTGTCATCCTTTGTTTTTTAGGCTGGAGTGCCTGCTCTCGAGTGGAGCCCCCTGGAGTATGAAGGTCGCAGAGCCCCTGCTGTTCTCTACTCCAAAAAGGTCTGTGATTGATTATGTGTTTGATATGATGTGAAAATGTTATTCTCGCTCAAATGAAAAATCTGACATCATCAAGCATATCTTGTCCGATTTAGGATGGAGAAGCAGGGGAGGAGGACACAAAGTTCGACCCTGGTTATGAGCCAGACTGGGCGGTGATCAGCACTGTGAAGAAAGAAAGGCAACACGTTCCAGTACAAGACTCAGGTGCAGTTTCACAACTGATACTTTATCCTAAACCAAAGTCCATAGAGAAAATCATCAATTTTACGCCACAGCACAGAAGAGTTTTAGATGCACTGTGGCCTCTGTTAATTAGTTAAAATGTCACATTTTTGCGACTTCTGTTTGTTTTGTGATTGACCTCAAACTTTTTAAACAAGGCAGCAGTAGACAAGCAACTCCTGCAACTGCAAGCTTAGTGGTGCAGGATAGTGAGCATTTTCCAAACTTAATTTCCATTGAGAGAAAGTTGTTTAATAGCAGGATTAAGTGGGAAATATCACATTTTTGGGTCTGCTGATACTTGGGCCAAAGAAGTAGGTGTGAGTGGTCTTTATTCACTTTGAAACAAACAAAATACTCATCATCCTGTGGACAAAACAAGAAACAATCAACAAATTAATTAACCATGAAAATAAGGAGAATAATTATTGTTTGCAAAAAACTTGTTTAGTTGCATATAACCACACCTGAAAAGGATATGTGAAGTTAAAATATCCCTTTTTCCACTTGGCACAGGTCAGTGGTCGTTCTCTCTGCCGCTCTCGGAGCTGTACTCTCTTCGGAGGGCCCGCTTCTCTTTGGGTCGAAACTTCTTGGTGCTAACGAGTCGAGGAGGACACCCGCTGCCTCCCCTCCACTTCCACAGAGGAGGAACCAGGGAACTTCTGCGGGCCATGCATCGCTACATTGTCCTGGATCCGTGAGTGTCACGTCTTTATTGATGCATCACATGAGTGGGGAAAAAAGAAAACATCACATGACTCCTGTTGTTGTTGTTGTTGTCTGTAGGTCACCGGTTGACGGGCGGCTCTTCCTTGCTTACCCGCATGACTCGGGTGCGCTCTCTCAGTCCTTTGACAAGCTGCACCTCTTTGACGACAGCACCGATCTGGTCTCGGTAATTAAGTCTTATTTACTTTTTAATGCAGGGAACATGGAAGGAGTTAATGCACGGTGCATTTAATGTTGTCAGTGTTACACACAGTAGTAATGTCATTAGTATTGTAATATTGAGGGGTGCTGCCCCTTTATGATGCATTTTATTGTTTTCAAAGCTCCCACTTGTATTCTCTCGCAGTCTGTGAGTAAAGGGTAAACACAGCTCCCCTCATTTTAACAAATGTGATGATGTCACAACGTCAAACAGTGGAGATTAAGTCCGATCAATGGATGGACAAAGATCAAAATGCCTCCGTACGCAATGAGATCGAACGACAACCAGGTGATCAGACCAGAGATCTGGACGATGTATGCATCTAGGATTGATGCCTACCGAGAGCCGCGTTTTTCAGTTTTCAGCGATTCAGTTTGGTACAATACAGTACGAATAGTACCAAAATAACCAGCCCCAACCTTTCCATTCTTTGGCACCTTTTCCTTGGGAGTACCAGAGTTAAATGGTACAGGTAAGGGTGGCGCTAGACCAGCTTGAAAGTCCAAAAACGTCGCTCCCTTGTGATCGCTTGCATCGTCATACAAAGTTTGACGTCTTGTTAAGACAAACAGCCACAAACCGAGCAGGTGTTGTGTCATTTCGTAAGTTGTCGGTGCGATGTCATGCCACGCACTGAACCGTAGCGTGGCGGAAACACAGCGACGTGTGCTCCGTTGCTCGTCACTCAAAATGGAAGCAACAACCAAATCGAAAGACATCTGTCCTTCTGTGGCAGTCATGTTGGACGTATACTTTCTACATATTTCTGAGATTCTGTAGTTGACCAAAAGCATCCTTGCTGTAACTGTCAAAGAACTAATCAAGAATCGCTGTGTGTTCAAAAGACCAAAATGAACAAAGAAGCTAGAAGACAAACCCACTGCTCACTCAAACTGAAACCTCTCCTCCTCTTTTCTTTCTTCCTCCTCCAACAGAGATTTATCCAGGACCCGTATGCCACCACATTCGGCGGATTCTCCAAAGTCACCAATTTCTTCAGGGAGGCTCTTCGGCCTCCAGACTTCCCCGCCCACTCACGTTCCGCTCAGGATCCTAATCTGCCGCTCCATTCTGACGAAGAGCCCGGATTTGAACTCATCACCTGTGTAAGCGAGAGTGACGCCAACGGGGGTGTGTTAAAATGGACCGTGCGAGTCCACGGAGACATGAGAGTTGCTTATGTTTGTTAATGTGTTTCCGTCAAGGGGGTGGAGCTTGGCCCCAGACCTAACGTAAACAGAGGGCGTCCTATGGACAAGTGGGAGGAGTTTCTGGACCCCGAGGGCCGTGTGATGAACCCAGAAAAAATCAAAGATCTCGTGTTCAGAGGGGTGAGACTGAAAATACACCAACTGAGAATAGGTCTGTTGTCCTGTTTATGGCTTTCAACGGTTATATTTATGTAGTTGTGGCCTCTTGCAGGGAATCATGCCGTCACTAAGAAGGGAGGTGTGGAAGTTCCTCCTGGGTTTTTATCCCTGGAACAGCACAGCTAAGGAACGGGAGGACATTCTGAGGGTCAAAACGTCAGTCTTTTCTTTATTTTACATCCTTTTCATGGTTTAACAGTTTGGAAAAAATGTTATTGCCACACTTTCTTGCCGTAAGACAGCATTTTACAACTGGAAATGAAAGGAAAAAATTGCTGAAAAATCCCCTTTAATGCTCATTCGTATCTGCAGGGATGAATATTTCCGGATGAAGGTGCAGTGGAAGTCGGTCAGTGAAGAGCAGGAGATGAGGAACTCCCTCCTCAGAGGCTACAGGAGCCTGATAGGTCAGTGTTAAGATCTGCCACAGAGCAGTCGATCCATCGTCAGCTGCAGGAGACGCTGAAGCTGAACTGACTTCTTATTTTCCTTCTGTGACAGAGAGAGACGTCAGCAGGACGGACAGACACAACACGTTCTTCTCCGGGAACGACAATCCTGGACTGACGCTGCTGCACGATGTCCTGATGACGTACTGCATGTACAACTTTGATCTAGGTATTATACAGCTGGACAAACCTATTGCTGCCTTAATTTTACACTCAGATTATATGATTTGCTAATCACAGGTCACGCTTCTCTCTGTTTGCAGGTTACGTGCAGGGGATGAGCGACCTGCTGTCTCCTCTCCTCTTCGTCACTCAGAACGAGGTGGAGTCTTTCTGGTGTCTGACGGGCTTCATGGAGCTGGTGGTGAGATAAGTTTTCCTCTATTTCTTAGGATCAGTTGCCTGTGTGCAGCCTATGAAACCTAAAATAACGAAATATGAGTTTATATTTATCTGAATCGCTCTGTGGCTGAATATTGACTAAGGGCATTTCTGATTTTTGGGGTTGCCATGGTAATGAAAACAAAGTTTTATGATATCCTAATCATTGTTGTACTGTTGTCAGATCATTGACAAAGGTTTCAGACTCACCAGGTCTTTTTTCACATGTCCACGATACTGTCCCCCAAGTCTAACCGTCCTTGCCTGGTTCTGCTTCTCTGCAGCACCAGAACTTTGAGGAGTCTCAGGAAGCCATGAAGAAGCAGCTCCTTCAGCTCAGCATCCTGCTCAAGGCTCTGGACCCCGAACTTTGTGACTTCCTGGGTAAGTTTTCTTCTTATCCTTCGATTAAAAATAAACCTGTGAGGCAAAACTGGACAAGAGTGTTAAAATAATGCAATGAAACATGGTACAGAAACAAGAGGCTGTTCTATAAATGCCACTGTAATCCTTGAGCTGCTCCTCAAAGCTCAACATGCTGTGAAGCTCGCAGAAGTGATGACATTTACGAGGTTCTTTGAATGCGTCTTGTAGCCACATCTATTAGTCTGTCACGTAGGTTTGGCTGGAACACTTGAATGCTTTTTTAAAGTTAGTTAATAAAGAAGTTAGTTTGAAGGAAGCACAACCGCTGCTGCAACTTAAAACTAACTTCACAACTTAGATGTGTTGATGTTTTTAAATGGTTGTTTTCATTTTTAATCATCAGGAGAAAATCATGTGCTTAAAAGATGAGTGGGTATTTGCTTCGGCTCGTTATTATTGCTTTAGCTCCAGTTATGATAAGATGTAATGTATAATGGAATTATTGTGAAAGACATAAAGATAAAAACAAAGCCTCTACTTTAACTGGAATTCATGACTTTCATTGACAGGGACGCAGGGTGGGTAACACGTGTTTGAATCTGGGTCTTTATCTCTTTTACAATGAGCTCATTCTTCTTCTGCTTTTGTTTTCCAAAGTGAAAAGACAAACATGTTTTTGTCCCGGCAGATTCTCAGGACAGCGGCTCGCTCTGCTTCTGTTTCCGCTGGCTGCTCATCTGGTTCAAGAGAGAGTTTTCCTTCGAGGACATCCTCACACTGTGGGAGGTGAGTGGTACAAGAACACAGGTTATATCGCAGGCCAAAGACACGGCACGGCACGATTATAAAGATCAGGCTTTAAGTTAGGTTTTAAAACATCTGTAGATGATGAGATGGGAGATTGTTCCAGAGCTTATTTGGTTAGTTTAGGATTACAAATGATGGCATGGCTCTACCAGGGATTAGGTGTTGGAGGCTACTTCAGCAAACCACAGATTCTTGTGAGAAACAAAATGGCACTCGGGTTGTTTCACAAAATGTCATTAAATGGTAAAAATGTTCCCATGATGTTTGCAAATGATGATGTATGAGGGCCTTTGAATCCATCTTTTAGCTGCTGAAGGACTGAAATTTAGGAGGTTCCTTGAATGCATCCTGTAGCTGCTCCTCTGAGCTTATCATACTGTGAAGCCCACAGAGGTTAGGACATTTTCTATAGTCCTTGAATGCATCTCTTAGCGGCTCCTATCAGCTGAACATCCTGTGGAGCCCGCTGAAGTACTGAAATGTATGAGGTTCTTTTAATACATCTTGTAACTGCCCCCGTGGAGCTGGCAGAAATACTAAAATGGTCCTTGAATGCATCTCATTGCTGCTTCTATAACCGTAATGTCCTGTAGGGCTTGCTGAAAAAGTGAGAATAAAGTGTTGGAAAATGGATGGCAGTAAAGTTCACATGCTTCCACCTTCATGGCACTAAAGTTTGTAGGTGATCTCGTTCTCTCTCGTGCTTGATGCTATTTTCTTCCTCAGGTCCAGTGGACTCGCCGTCCCTGTGACAACTTCCACCTGCTGATCGCCTGTTCCATCCTGGAGTCCCAGCGGGGGGAGCTGATTGGCTCAGACCACGACTTCAACACTATTCTGAAAGTGCGTGTGTCGCGGGATCACTTCTTCATCGGCAGGCACAGGTTTCACCTGCGGGTTCACTGTGATTTTATTTTGTTTTTATTTTATTTTGCAGCACATCAATGAGCTGACAATGAAGTTGGATCTGCAGAGCGTTCTGTGCGGCGCAGAGGCGATTTTTCTACAGCTGGTTCAGTGCAAGGTGAGACGATGACAGCGGAGTTACAGGAAATTCTCAGTGAAAACAGCTGCTTTTCTGGGGAAAAACAGTTTTTAGCTGCGTAACAAAAGACTCACTTAATAAAATTTCCATAGATAACTTAAAAATATAATAAAATAAAATATTTTTAGTGAATCACAAATAATGCTTTATCTCATCATTACGCAGCCTTTTCTGACGGGAAATTTAAGTTTTTGTTGCTGTATAACCTGCTCACACAGAGAAAAACAGCGATTTTACATCACAGCATGCAGGAGTTTTTAATCCACTCCTGCCTCCGCCAGTAAGTGCAAGTGTATTATTTCGTGTTTTTAAATCCTTCAATCAGATTTACTGCAGTGACACAAACTGACCACATGAGGCAGCAGTAGACCAGCAGCTCCTGTGTCCCTGTGAGCTTAAAACACTGATTTTTGTGTGGGAGAGGGAGATGGTTTACAAACTTTAGTTTCCTGTTCCTTTTTTCAGAGCATTTACAGAAAAATTTAAATCAAACATGTCTGTATTTCCTGCTCAGGAGCTCCCCCTAAAGGTGCAGCAGGTGCTCGGCCTCTACGTTCCCTTCAGCTCTGAGGACAGCAGTCCTGACCCCGCCCAGTCCAGCGAGACGACACAGCTCCTCAGCCAATCACACGCCGGCGCTGCCTCCTCTTCTTCTAATGCAGCAGCACGAGTTCCCACTTATCCTTAAATCATGTGTGTATGTGCGTGTGTGTGCGTGTGTGTGAGCTGATGTATGGAAGATATTTATATATAAATATTAAAAAAAAGAATACATATATTCATATATACTGTATATGATCAAATGAAGGACTAGACGGAAAGTGTAGACCGGGGTTTACTGTTTGTCAGGGACAGGGGCCACTGTTGAGGCTGTTTTCTTTTGATTGATTGTGAATGTTTTGACTCTGTCGTCGTCTTTTTTGTTTCTTCTTCCTCCATCTTATATTTTCATGCGTTATTTAACGATTTAACACTTTCAAGTTTTGTTTGGATGTCCCCTTGTCCCCCTATGTCCTCCGTCCCCCCAGGGTCCAGGACCATGGATCACATAAATTGAAACTGGAACTTTCACCGACGTCGCCTGCTACCTGTCAATCACCCTACTGTCCACTGAGGGGGTGAAATAAAATATAATGATACTGATATGCAAATATTCTGGAGGGTAGTTGTCTTTGGGTGGTTTCTGCCTTGTAGTTCAGCCTCCGACCACTAGTTGGGAACAGGCTTTCTCTCGTCCTCCCACTCATCCCACAGGATGAAGAAAACTGACTGAAAACTGTTGAAAATATACAATTTTGGTTGGGGGGAATTGAAATTTATCACCTTATTGTCAAAATATCTGAATATTTTTAGTGAAATATCTTATCATTATGCCTGTATTACGATGTATATCTCAGTCTCCGTTAGTCAGTCCTCTAACGTCTACGTAAATGTGCCATACTTCATCATCTATTTTCCCTCTAAATGCGAATATAATTTTGACTAGAAGATCGCGATTTTGACTATTATCTAACTAAAATCAAGTGAGAAGTTTTTTTTCCCATAGCATTATTTTTGTGACCAGCAGAGCAGAGTTGCTGCCCTCTAGTGGTTAACTGCTTCTTCCTAGTTTTCACTTTTCAAATTGTTTTTTCACCGGGTTTATCGTCATAACCCACAGATTTGTCGCTTATTTCGCGATCATTTGTCACTTTCAAAAAGTTGGTTTCTGTTTAGCGTAGCCGATATTACGACGGGCATCTTTGTGTTTTTCTCCTCCTTTTTTGTAAAGTTTTACCATTTAATAACAAATAATACACACATTTTGATTTCTGTTGTTATTTTTGTGCTTTGTTTTTTTGTTCTTTGCAAACAGAAACGATGTAGCGTTATTTGTTTGCTGCCTAAAAAACACAGGTTTTGTTGTCACTGGGCGACACCAGATCTGAACACTAAATACATTCATTTGACAAAGTTTAGAACGAAAAACTCACACACTGCAGCTTTAAATAAACTCTCCACCATCTATATTTTGTCTCTTTTGTCACCTAAACGTTCTGAGAACATAAATAATGTGTAATATTTGCCTGATTATGACCGAAAAGTATAAATATTGACGTGATTCATTTTCCCCTGTCCCCTGTCCCTTGTCCCCTCGTCCCACTGGTCCTGAAAAAGGGAAGAAAATGAAGTTTTGAAGAATTTCTTTTGTTTTTAAAAGTCATTCCTATGCAAATGTTACCGCATGCCTTTGTTTGAGATTATATTTTAAATCTCAAACCTTGTTATTATCTGTTTTCATCACTGATTGTTGTCAAATAAATGGTCGTCTCTCACCGATTTCACAGGACATTGATTTCTTTCTTTTATTACTTTTATTTGTTAACATAGGATTCCTTCGCTCATGCAACATGCTAAGAATTTCTTTCTTAGCACGTTGTGGAGCTACGGTGGCCCTCGCATATAATATATATAATAGGAAGGTAGTGAAAGAAAAAACTTATTTTAGGGTAATTTTCCTGATTTTTTTCCTGTTTGTTTTTCTTTTCTTTTTACTTTTGTGCAATTGTTTTTATTTATTTATTGTTAAAGTTTAGCTCCTCATTCAGGTCATTGTATAAAAGATCTTAAAAGAAATTCACATTTAAAAACATTTGAAAACTTGCACCAGCAAGTGTTTTGGGAATCCGCAGCGTTTGTGAATATGCAGCTTGTTTCTCCTCCTGCATGTGTTTTGGGTCGTTGTGGGTCAGTGTGTTTGCACCCGTCAGCCGCCGTAGAAAAGAGAAAAACAGCTGTAATGCAAATTAAAAGTTGTATTATTATTTTTATTTTAAACAAAATTTGATTTTAAAAAAAGTCATCCTTAAAAGAAATTCTGGTCTAAAAATATGTGTGACCCTATCCTTTACTCAGTTTGTTTTTACCACAAAATAAATTGTGTTCCCCTCAGTTGCCTTCATATGTTTTACTTTTGCTTTAGATGTGGGGAATTTGTCAATGTCCCTTTAAAAAAAGAATTTTTTTCTACAGAAGAAAAACGATCTCAGAATTGTTCAGTGTTTGTTTTTGTAGTACCGACCCTGACCTTTAGAGGGTGCTGTGCCACAGTGGTCCCTCTCTAAAGTGTGTTTTCATGCGTGAAGAACAAACAAAGTTAAATTAAAATGACAAAATCACTTTATTTACAAATGATTTCACTTAGAAAACACAGAATCCTTCATATTTACTGACTTTATTTCTCAGTGAGACGCTGCAGACTTCTTCCCCGGTCATGAATAACGGGACATTTTTGTCCCTCAGTGTGTGAAATGTTACATTTATGTGTTTAACTTTGTGAACTGCTTGACCTTTGACCTCCTGCAGTGGGAGCAGCAGGTGTCTGACTGAGCAGGGAAAATGGATCCTCTGTCCTCTTCTGTTCTCTTCTGTTCTCTTCTGTCCCGGGAAATGAGCTGGAAAATGAGGGGCGGGGCAGCTCCGCCCACTTCTCAGGACCCGCTGCACTCCTCCTTTTGGCTGGTGGACGTGTCTCTGCGTCTCTTCGTCCCCCGTCCGCCCTCCGTCTCTGGTGTTGTTTGAATACAGCTGCGATGTTATGAATTTAAGCGGCTGTTTAAACAGACACTGACGATCTGTCACTCGTGTGCCATCGCTCTCCGCCTCCTTCTCCTGACCCCTCCTCCTTCTCTTGACCCCTCCTCCTCCTCTTGACCTCAATCCAAGTGTCAAAGTGTCCTCTCACTCGTGCGTCGGCAGATTATAATCTCTTCATGTGGTCATTATCTGTGTCTGATGATGAGACACAGATGTCTGTGTGTGTGTGTGTGAGATTGTTATAATCTTGTTTCCCCCCCCATGTTTACAAGTTAATCCCCAGAATTAATCCCTGACATGAATCTGTTTATAATGTAATCACAGGGAACTGGATTAACTGGTGCTTTCATGGGATTTAAGTCAACATTTCTGGATTAAATCTCAAACTTTTGATCACATAACTATTAATGGTATGTCTTTAGGTCAAAATATGACTTTTAATTATACACATGTGTGTTGTTATGTCAAATATTTCACTTTTATATGATAATTATGGACATTTACCGCTTCTTAATCTGAAACTCTGTCGATTTATGAGTCATTTCCACTGTTTCTCTCATAATCTGAACCTTTTTATCACCACCTGACACTTTATCATATAATTCTGTATTTTTATAGTAAATTCTGTCGTTTTATCTCATTGTTTGAACCTTTGAACCTATGAATATTTATCTCAATTTCAATCTTTTCCTCGACTTTTATGATTTTGTTTTTTACCTTAAATTGTGTTTTTCTGTAATCATTTTGACTTTCCATGAAAAAAAAGACTAAGCCAGAATTTTTTTTTTCTATTTTTCAAAATAAGCAGAAAAGTTAAAATCACATTTTATGAGACGTTGTGTTGAATCCATGACTTTTTACTCGTGTAATTATGAATATTTATCTCATACATGTGTCTATTTATTATTATTCTTATCTCAAACGACGTCCCTGTCTCTCATCATTTTGACTTTTTGTTTTGGAGAAAAAAAATCCAATCCAACTTTATTTATAAAGCACGTTAAAAACAACAACAGCTGAAACATCAGAGATCAATAAAACAAATAAAAATATCTTAGACCATAGTATGAGACCTAAAAACAAACAAGTTTTTGTAGAGAATTGACATATTTTTTAAAGTTTATATCAGATTCTCTGTGACAGGGTGAATCCCTGCAGGCGCTGACGTTGAATGAATGAATGAATGCATGAATAATTGATGCTCAGTCATTTAAGTCTCATTTGAAACGTGAGCCGTCATTGAAAACCTTTAATGTGTGAAACCTGTAACCTGTAACAAGTGTGACACACACACACACACACACACTTATGGGTGAGCGAGTGAGAGAGGGGTGGGGGGAGCGACCCCACTGTGACCATCAGAGGAATCCTCCGGGGAGTGTGTGTGTGTGTGTGTGAAAAGTGTGTCTACAAGTGTGTGTATGTGTGCGTGTGTGTCTGTGTAGGAAACAAAAAGATGTTTAAATTATGACTTTTCATACAAAAGAATCACTTTTTTTAGCTCTTAAATCCCATTTTTATTTCACAATTTTTGACTTATTTGTGTTTTTCAACTTTTTTATCTCATAATTTCAGAAGTTCACAATGTTGACATTTTTTTTCATAATTTAAACTTTTCAATTCAACATTGTTTAATTTTAGCTCATCATTTTGACGTATTTCGTCGTTTTTCCATCTTTATCTCATTATTATCACTTTTTAATCTCATCATTTCAACATTCCTGCTCCTAATAACTTTGAGATGTCATCATTTAAAATACTAATCTAATGATATTAACATTTAAATTCATAATGTTGAAGTTTATCTCCAGTTTCTCAATATTTGGACTTTTTAATTCAACATTTTATCTCATAATTTTGATTGAATTTATCTGAGTTTTTCAACTTTGTATCTCGTCATTTAAACTTTTTAATCTAACATTTTTTGATTTTTGTTCCAGAATGTTTACACATTTTGTAATTTTGAGACTTTATCACATGTCTCATAAATGGTGACTTTTGTGTAATGTTTATTCTCATGATTTCCAGTTTTGTCTCTCATTATCATGACTGTGTGTGTGTGTGTGTGTGGCAGCAGCAGCAGAAGGTCAGCCTCTGTTGTCTGACACTGATTTGTAAAGAGAGACAAAAACGTCTCATTGAGCTGCTGCGGCTCCACTGTCTGCTGCACATACGTGGCCCCGCCCTCCCCTCACTCCCTGCCCTCCCCTCTGGCTGCTTGTCCGTCCTCTTCATGTCCTTTAAACACCAGCAGCAGACTGACACGAGAGTGACGGGACACAGGTTGTTTTGACAATGAGACAGAAAAGACATAAATATGAGCTTCACGCAGCAACATTTATTTACCGTCCCTCCAGAAAATGGACTTCATTCCAAAAGTTCCCACAAGTTAAATGAGTTTGAATCTTTCAAAACAAAGTTACTGTTGAGTCGACATGATATTTCTGAGGTTTCTGACACAATTATAAGATAAACGGTCAAATTTATGAGACACAACGTGTCAAAACTGTGAGATTATGAGATTAAAAACTGGAAAATTGTGGGAATAAAGAATCAAGGTTTAGGAAATAAAATGTCAACATAGAACACAGAAACAGTCGTGAAATCAATATAAAGTCCTAAAGTCAATGAGCTCAAAATGTTGAGATTATGAGATGGAAAATGAAACAATCAGATTAAAAAATGTGAAAGATTTCATGAAAAGTTCGAAATGAAGAAATAAGTCAAAAATATTGAGCTAAAATGTTGGAATGATGACATCTGAAAAAAAGGCTCAACTCTCCAAATATTGAGAAGAAAAACCAGGAAACAAAACTTATGAAATAAATCAAAGATATGAGATTAAAAAAAGTCATAATAATGAGATCAAAACTGGAAATTGTGAGAATAAACATTAACATCATTGTGTAAAAAGTCGGCATTTATGAGACAGAACTGTTTCAAAATAATCGACAGAAATCAAATGTTAGATTAAATAGTTTAAATGATGAGATACAAAGTGTCTGAAATGTTTGAAAAAAAGTCTTAATAATGAGGTCAAATGGTGAAATAAGATGAATCATAAAATAATTTGATTTACATTAGATTAAACATTCGAAATTATCAAACAAGTCAAGTTATTATGAGCAGGCTTGATGAAATGATGAGATAAAAACAATAAAATGATTTGAAAATAAACAATGTTCAAATCATGAAATAAACTCACGAAATGATGAAAAAACTCAAATAAAAGTCAAAAACTGTGACACAAAAAATGTGATTTAAGCTCTAAATAATTTAAACATCTTCAAATCAAACACGTGTTTCACACACACACACACACACACACACACACGTAAACAAACACCACACCGTCATCCCATTGTCATAGTCATCTCTCTCTCCCTGTGTGTCTCTCGCCCCTTCTCTCTTTCACTGTCGAACACAAGCTGTTGCTCCGTCCCCTCGGGCCACTCCCTCTCTTGTCCTCTCGTCTTGTCCCCCTCCCCTCGCTCTCCTCCTCTCCGTCCCCACCTGTTGTTGCACCGACCGCATTGTTGTTGACCCTCTTGTTATTTTACGTCCCTCTCAAGGTCCCCGCCCCTCTCTGAGCCTCTCCCTCTCTCTCTCCTCCTGGGCCCGGGTATAAAACCCAGGGTGGAGACACTCGAGCGGGGACACACTCTGGTCTCAGCTTCCACAGGAGAGGACAGCGTCCCGGCACGAGCGAGCGTCAACGACAGAAAAAAGGCCCCCACATTTGGACATTTGACTCATCGGGACATGCACATGGACGGAGACGTGGCCGTGTCTCTGTGGTGTGAGGAGGTGGAGGACGAGCAGAGTCGGGAGCAGGGCCGCACGCATCAGGGCGATGTCCTCAGGGCGTCCCCCCCGCTGCTGCGGGCAGCGTGGGACCCCACAGTGTCGGGACAGCGTGTCGTCCAGAGGCTGCTCCACGTGGAGGAGAGGTATACGCCGTCCGCGCTCTACGTCGCCCTCGTCCAGAGAGAGCCGGCGCGCAGGGAGGAGCTCGCCAAGTGGGCGCTGGAGGTATGACACTCTCCGTCTCCGTCCACTCTGTCCCTGAACCCGTGCGTCCTAGTGAAGACGCTGACGTGTGTGATCGTGTATGTCTCTTCTCTTCTTCAGGTCTGCTGTGAGTGCGGCTGCGACGAGGCCGTCTTCCCGCTGTCCGTGTCTCTGATGGACAGGTTCCTGTCCGCCTCGCTGTCCCTGCCCGTGTCCCCGTACTGTCTGGTCGCCGGCTGCGTCCTCATCGCGTCCAAACTGGCAGAGTGCGACAACGTCAGCGCCGACACTCTGTGCGCCGCCGCAGAGTACGACTTCACGCCCTCGACCCTGCGGGTGAGTCACCTGACCTCACCTGACCTCATCTGACCTCACTTGACCTCAGCTGGACGTGTGGACGTCTTCACTGTCTCAGAGCAACATCACTAACCTGAGTTCGACCTCTTTAGAACCAGTCAAACCTAGATTTTTAGTCATATCACATCAAGTTTTACTCATTTTTGTGCCGTATAATCTTCATATGGAAACATTAAAGGTCCCGTGTGGGATTTAAGGGGCAGAAATTACGATAAAAAGTCTTTAAAAACTGTGAGTTAAGAGTCATAACTCAAAATTGTGGAGAAAAAAGTGAATATTTCAAGATTAAAAGTCCTAATTGTGAGATAAAATTTAATTGTTACAGATGAAAAGTCGAGATAATGTTGAGACAAACTCGTCGGTGTGAGACAGAAGGGAATAATTATAATATAATTTGTCATAATTATAAAATAAGAAATAAAAATGAGATTAAATGTCAAAGTTAAGTATATTATTAGAGATTAAGAAAAAGGTCACAATTTCTGAAATGAAAAAAAGTCAAAAGTTGTGAGTTAAAAAGTCTTCATTTTTAAAATGAAGTGAAAATATGAGACAAAAATGTCAACAAACAGTGAAGACAGACAAACACCAACATTTTTCCGTCTTCTGTCAGGAGATGGAACGCGTCGTCCTCGCCACCCTCAGGTGGGACACAGCGGCGGTGACGCCTCAGGACTTCCTCCCTCACTTCCTGTCCTCTGTGGAGCAGCAAAGAGGAGGAAGAGGAGGAGACAGCGGTGAGGACGAGGACGAGGAGGAGCTTCTGTCCACCCTCAGGAGACACAGTGACACTCTGGCTGCCATGTGTGTGTGTGACTCTCGCTTCCTGGGAGCTCCGCCCTCTCTCGTCGCCGCCGCATCACTCAACTGTGCACTGAGGGGCCTCAGCAGCAGCAGGGGCCACAGGGACCCCGCTCAGCTGACTCTTCTGAGGGACCAACTGGCAGAGCTGTGTCACACTGACCCGGTGAGGAGACTCTTCATTCAGAGGAGACTGAATGAATGAATGAATGAATGGATGAATGAAGGAAGGAAGGAATGAGGAAAGATTTATTTGAACAAACTAACTCAGTTGTTCTTTGTCTAAAATCATACAATTGTAAAAGTGCACAAGTGAGTGAATCTTTTAGGCACTGGGTATGAAAACTGCATGATAAAATGTCAATATTGTAAGATTTAAAAAGTTACAGTTCTGAGAGATGGTCAACAAGATTAAAAAAAGTAACAATTGTGAGATTAAAGTCATAGTTATTGATATAAAAAGACCTAAATAGAGATAGAAAACTCAAAATAATGGGATACAAAGTAACTATTTTCAAATAAAGGGGTATAATTACGGACAAAAAATGTGAAATTGTGTGATAAAATGTCAACAATATTATTATTTTAAGATATAAAGTCAAAATTCTGAGATTTTAAAAGAGACAGTGAGATAAACAAAAAGAGTCAGTGTTGTGAAATAAAAACGGTCACAACTAGAGATAGAAAATGGTGGCATAAATAAGATAATAAGAGATTAAAAGTAGACAAAAAGTCAGTTGTGACATAAACGAGGTTTAACTGCGGACTTTGTGGGACCAGAACGTGTCTTTGTTGGAAGTAAATGTGTAAAAAAGTGTTGCCTACAGGCGTGCGCTTGCCACCAACCGCTAGTTAGCATTAGCCTCTACCCCGCTAGCAGTGGCAAGCTAACCACTGACTAGCTTATTAGCCTGCTATGGGAGCAATTTCAATGAAAAGAAGTCATAATTGTGAGATAAGTGGAAAAAAAGGCATAGTTATGCTCTTAAAAAGCAATATCACAACAAAATAACAGATTTAAACTTTATTCTGCCTTTAAACTTGAATATTAAACATTAATTATTTTTATTTTTTTCACTTTGGGAGACTTTTTTATGAAGAATAAAACATTTGAATGAAGTTTTACTCATGGAAACATTTGTGTTGTATTTTCCATGTCTAACACAGAGAGATATTTGCGTTTTAACCCTGTGTTTGTTTGTCGTCGCTCTCTTGTTTGTCCTCAGCTCGTCCTGCAGTCTTACAGTGACATGATCGAGTGCGGCCTCAGGCAGCGGCTGAACAGTGGCATTCAACAGAGACATGCGGACAAGGATGAGGACGTGGAGGACGAGCGCGCCGGGACGCCCACAGACATGAGAGACATTGATTTCTGAATCAAAAGTGTGAATCAATCAAAAAGCTTCACGTTCATCAGTCAAACTGATATAAATTGAAAAATGACCTCAAAAATGCTCAGCCGTGGTTTGACATGTTTTAAAATTATTATTATTATTATTGAGTGTTTCTATTAATTTATTTCAACTTTATTTATTCCTCAACTACGTGTTTTCCATGTGCCATATTTTTATTATTATCTATTTTCTATTTGTTATTTTATTCTAGGATTAGATGCTGTTTTTCTATTTATATTATATTTATTTTAATATTATTATTATTATTGTTATTATTATTATTATTGTTGTTATTATTATTACCACGTGCAATTGTGTGATTTTTTGTGACCTTTCAATGCTAATTTATTTCAACACGCCTTGACTGTGCTTTTTTTGTACTGAATTTAATATACAGAAAATCTATTTTTCAAACAATTAAAATGTTTTGTACATAACAAACACATTTGGTGTGCTTTTTATTTCTAATGTGTGTTTATTGTGTGTTTATCTATGTATTCATTTAGCTATTTATTTATTTAGCTATCTAGCTAGCTATCGTTTGATGATGCCTTCAAATGCTATTCGGAACATTTTGCGAACTTGAAATGGCAGCTTTCAAGTTTCAGAAAATTTTGAAAACAATTATATAAAATATATGTTTTCGCTCGTAAAATAGGTAAATGTATGTAATAAAAAAGTTAGCATCCGGTTTACGTTCGTTTTCATGACAAATGAGTATTTTACTACTGTCCCTGAAAGCGGCACACTCGCTGCGTCATGACGTCAACATTTTGCGACACAAGTACACGTCCGAGATTGCAGCATTAGGAATCAGGAATTAAAAACTGAACGCCTGCGGTAAGTTTATTTTTTAAAAGACATTCCTCTGCAATGACATATTTAATTTTATGGATTTAACTACTACTCAGTATTTCATGTAAAGTATTAAAATGATAAGAGAAATGGCGCTGGAAGAACGGTATTAGATGTTTTCCCTGCAACAGCCACGGCTACAATTAGCCATTTACGTCGCTGTTAAAATTAAACTCTTTAAGAACGAAGGAGTGCTTTAAATGTTGTTGAAATCCCACGTTAGTTTTCACACACATCTCACGGGTGATTGCCGCCACAGAAATGTCCAGGTTTCTGTTCTAAAATGTTGTTGTCAAATCATCCCCCCAATTCGTGAGCTCGTTAGCTATAACCACCTACAAATAAAAAACAATGCCATGAAACCTTTTTATTCTGATTAAAATGTGCTTCTATAGGTTCTATACCTAATATTGAACACTCCAGGTGTCCCACAGCGACTGTGTCCTTGTCATATTATGTCAAATTTCCAGTAAGATTTCATACTTGAAACCGCACGAAGAAATTTTTTCCTCGGTGTTTAATGTTTACAAAAGTGGTGACCTTTTCAGCTTATATGAATCTCTAAGGTCACATTGTGCATTCGGCTTATAGTTATAATAATAGTAATAATAATAATAATAATCATCAACAGCCACTCATATTATTAATGCTAAATCTCGTTGTCTCAAGCCAATGCACTGTTAATAGTGATACATATAGGAAATTTTGTCTCATGTTTATCCCCTTATACATTCTATTATTATATGTATATGGGTATTTAGTAAATTATATCACATATAAGGTTATAAACATGAGACTCAAACCCATTCATAAGCAGTTTTGTGTCATGTTTATACCTTATACCTGATGTTATATTCATGTGGTTTCGAAAAGTGAAAGTGTCATCTAGAACTGCCTGCAACCAATAAATAATTTTCATAATCGATAAATCAGTCAGGTTTTAATGATTTCTTTGTTATATGGAGCAAAGAAACTGGAAAATAATCACATTTAAGAAGCTGAGAAATCAGAAAACTAGTTTTAATTATTGAATAAATACTAAAACCAATTAATCCAGGGGTCTCAAACTCGTGGGTGAACAATATTTGGATGTAATTTTAATTTCTAATCACCACACAGATAGATTTTTTCTGAACTGTTGGACGTTTTCCACCTGACCAGCCCTTCACCCCCTCCTGACCAGACTAGAAGTTCACTGGCCCTCAGGTCAGTTTGAGTCCCTCGGATTATCAAATAATCATTGTGGCCCTAATGTCATGATGTGACTATTTTAATCAGTCCCTAGTGTTCCGTGTTTTATTGTGAAGGAGGATGAGGCTGCTGCTGCTGCTGCTTCTCTCCGTCTCTGCCAGTGTGTGGTCGGTGCCCATCGAGCGCAATGGAGGAAACCAAGAAGTCAAAGAGGAAGAGCAGGAGGAGAATGGGGTAATTTGTACTTTTTTGTTTTTCTGCCACACATGATGAGATGGGTTAGGGTGTGTGTATACATATATATATATATATATATATATATATATATATATATATATATATATATATATAAAATATGCATTCACACTCTGTTGCAGGACACCGGTCTTTACTACGACAGGTATCTGAGAGAGGTGATCGAGGTTCTGGAGACAGACCCTCACTTCAGAGAGAAGCTGCAGACGGCCAACACAGAAGATATTAAGGTATTTATTTAAGGGTCTTTCTGTGTTGAACCTGTTTCAGTCACACACAAGCTTTTCTCCTTACCTGTGTGTGTGTGTGTGTGTGTGTTAATGTGTGTGTTGTCCATCAGAACGGTCGTCTCAGTAAAGAGCTGGACCTGGTCAGTCACCACGTCAGGACTCGCTTGGATGAGCTAAAGCGTCAGGAGGTGTCTCGTCTCAGGATGCTGCTGAAGGCCAAAATGGACAGCACCAACACACAGAGTGAGTATGTGTGTGTACGTTTGTGTACATGTGTGTAATGGGCTGTGAGGACAAATTTTGATCTTTAAAGGACTTTTTGAGGGTTAAGACTTGGGTTTGGGTTAAGCAAAGGCTTAGGCATTAACTAGTTACAGTTAAGGTTAATACTTTAAGACTGTCTAAATGAATGATGTTTCTTAAATGTCTTGTTTTGTCCAAAAAAAAAAAAAAAATTCAGTTTTAATTTTATTTGTGATATGAAGCTAAGAAAGCAGAAACCAAAACCTGAAAACTCAGAGAAACTGGTTTTAATTATTAAAAGGGACATATTATGCTAAATCAACTTTTTAATCATTTTAATACTTATATTTGGGACTCTGGAGGCCCTACCAGTCGCCAAAGTGTGGAAAAAGAATACTCAGTCCTTTTTTCGTGGTCCCCCTTAGTGTAAGTATAGGCGATAAAACATGCAATGTTGAATTCCCTGCGCTTATGACGGCAGCTCCACCTTGTCCCTATAAAATGCAAGAGTGCAGGCAAGGGAGGAAGAGCGGTATTATGTCAACGTGGAGGGACAAGTGTGCTGTTGGTGGCTGCACAGTGGAGCACAGTGTTTTACAGAGGATTTTATATATGAAGCTAATGTGCCGGATAAAGTCAGCAAACGTGTGTTCGCACCACTTCACATCAGACTGCGGCCATCGGTCGCCGTATTTAGTCAGCGACGTACAAACATACACATTGTTAAGAAAAGGTCACATAGAGCTCATTACTGACCATTCTGATACGTCCTAATTAAAAATATTTGGTCAGTACGTCCTCCATGACCGGAGCACAGACTCAGTCTGATACAGTCACATACAGCGCCAGTTTAGGCAGCTCGCCGCTGGAGATCAGCGGTGCTGTCCCTAAGTGTTTTTAACTGATTTACAGTTGGACAGTATTCGGCTTGATCCTTATGTAGGACGTCTCTTCCTGTGACGGCACTCTCGCTGTTTTCCGCGCACGCTGCCATGTTGATATTGTCAGAGAACTAGTGGAGGGAGGGGGAGAGGAATGGAGCAAAGGGAACAGGAGCTGAGCGAGTGAGCGCTGTAAAGAGGACACATTAGAAACCCCCTGGAAGAAGTGGGTGTGTGTTTGCCTGTGTCTCATTTGCATATAAAGGGACCATGCACAAAACCGAGCGTTCTGAAAGGGGCGGTTTTGGCAGGTTATTGAACTACTTTGGTGCTTCATCCTTATGGTATTTAGCATGTCACAGACATGTTCATTAGGACACCAGGGAACTATTTTAACTTGGAGAAATAGGGTGTAATATGTCCTCTTTGAAAGAAGAACACAAATAGTTGATTAACTGTTTCAGCCCTAATTTAAACTATAATATAGATGTAGTCTTTGAAGTCAATCCACCCTGCAAAATGCCCAATTTAAATGATTTATTCAGTGGAAAAACACAAAACAAATCTCTGAAACCAAAAATGACTCTGTTTTTTGCTTGATTTACTCAGTAAAATCAGTTATTTTCATACAGACGTTTTTCTCTTACGTATCATGTCATACAGCGTGTTTGTCGGTCGTCCAGTGTGTTGTTTAGTCATAGATGTGTTGTTGTTGTTGTTTACTGTGCAGGAGAGCAGATGGACCACGCCTCCCTGCTCAGGCAGTTTGAACATCTGGATCCACACAATCAAAACACGTTTGAGGCCAAAGACCTGGAGCTGCTCATCTCCACAGTAAGAGCCCAGCAGTCAGTGATGAAAGCCGTCCATGATGTGTTATGATCTGTTTTTTTTAAGCTATAAAGATTTTTATAAAGCTTCCTGCACCAAATTCCATAGAGAAAATAAGCGATTTTACATCACAGCCCATGGACGTTGTCGATCCAGCGCTGCCTCCATCAGTAAGTTTAAGTATGACGTTTCCTGACTTTAGTGCTTGAATTCCTTCGTTCAGCGTCACCTAAGTGACACAAACCGACCACACGAGGCAGCAGCACACAAGCAGCTCCCTGTTTCCACAAGATTAAATCACCACCTTTCTCTATGGACTTTGGTCTGATGTCAGGTCTGATATATTCAGCATTTAAATATGATGGGGTTGGACAATTTTTTTCTAAAAGGAATGAATTAAGATTACAGTTTAATTTGCTGTGACTAGGGCTGCAACTCATGATTATTTTCATCATCAAGTAATATGTTGATTATTTCCCCAATTAATAGAATAGTCAGAAGAAATGCCTTATTTGCTCAAAAAAAATAAAATTATCCCGTGATTAATGATTTCTTTGTTATGTGGAGCAAAGAAACCAGAAAATATTCACATTTAAGGAGAAGAAAAGTTCTTGGTTAATTGTTGCAGTCTTAGTTGTGATGTAATATTTTGAGTCAAGCTTCAGTTTGGTCTTGCTGTGTCATTGAGTTTAAACATGATTGAGCATTAACCTCATGAGATATTGTCACAAAAAAACGTAATTCAGAGATGATAAGTAGATTTTTCAGAATTGGCATAAGAACCTAAAACAAATCAAAAACAGAGTGTTAATTCGCAGCCTTGGCCACTCATCAAAAACCTCTCTGTCCAGGCCACAAAGGACCTGGAGAACTACGACGCCGAGCGACACGAGGAGTTCAAGCGCTACGAGATGCTGAAGGAGCACGAGAGGCGGGAGTATCTGAAGGGCCTGGACCAGGAGAAGAGGGAGAAGGAGGAGAGGAGGATGCAGGAGCTGAAGGAGAAACACCGCCAGCATCCCAAAGTCAACGCTCCGGTGAGCAACAGGGAACTTCCGAAAAAAAACAACGTGTTTGTTTTTTGGAAGGAAACGGGTGAAGGAAAAAAAATCAAGATTTTTGAACGCATTTTTCCTGCTCTGTGTTCAGGGTAGCGTCGCTCAGCTGCGGGAAGTTTGGGAGGAGACGGACGGACTGGATCCGCAGGAGTTCAACCCTAAAACCTTCTTTAAACTGCATGGTGGGTCTCTAAATTCAACAACTCAGTGAGATTTCTATAAAACATATTTATCACACTTCTCCTCCCTGTTTTAGACACAAATGAAGACGGGCTTTTAGACGAGCAGGAGTTGGAGGCTCTCTTCACGAAGGAGGTAAAAAAAGAAGAGCTCGGAAAGATCTCCTGAGGGAACATGACAAGTGGACGATCGTCGGTTTTAGCTCGTCCTTTAAGGAATTAAAGGTTTTAAAGTTGATGCAGAGAGCGTCCCTGCTGCTGCCCGCTAACATCTCTTCATCTCCCACTTCCTCCAGCTGGAGAAAGTCTACGACCCAAAGAACGAGGAGGACGACATGATGGAGATGGAGGAAGAGAGACTGAGGATGAGGGAGCACATCATGAACAACGTGAGTCTTCACTACTTTCTCTCATCTCCCTGCTCTTGTCTCCATCATAACTTGGTACTTGCCGTTTCCCCCAAGAAATTCACTTTCTAAACGTCTCACTCTGCCACACCAAAGTCCATAGAGAAAATCAGCGATTTTACGTCACAGCACACAGGAGTTGTTCATCCACCGCTGCCTCCATCACTACATTCAAATGTCTTATTTTGTGACTTTGGCATTTGAAAACCTTTGTTCAGATTTTCCTCAGTGACACAAACTGACCACACGAGGCAGCAGACGACCAGCAGCTCCAGTGTGGGATTTGGTGTGGGAGAGTGAGTGGTTTAAGAAAGGCTGAGTAAAGATGATATAAAGTGGCAAACACAACCTTAAGATATTGTGGACTAAGCCTGACATATATTTAATGAGGTGAGCCTTTTTTATTTGCTGTTGTCCCTTTTTTACACGCATACAACTCACCCAATTTCCCACCAGGGGTTAATTTAGTATTCTGATTATGAAAACCTTAAAAAAATACTTTTTACTATAGCAGGCAGTTTGGGAGGTCAAAGGTCAAGAATATCTTATTGGCCTCTTGGACATTAAATTGCTTTTAAAAAAACATGTTAACATTGTTTTAGTTTAGAGAAACCTGTGTAGACGGAAACTTCCATGGTCAGTGGAGGCTAAATAAACATTGTGGTTGTGATTCTAATTTTCTCTGTACAATAAGTCAAATGTATCCGTATTCATTGGCGATATATCTGTAGCTGAATAAGCCTCATTCTTTCCCTCCAAGTGTGTTGGATGAATTGATGTAGCCTTCAGTTAAACATTAAAACTCCAAATATGTTTAGTTTTCTGTTGTAAAAACCTCGGTGGCCTCAGCTGACCCCAGCTCCTGACATAAATATAAAACCTTTGAACTGATGAGAACGTCTTCATGTCTGTGTTTTTGAAGGTGGATACAAACAAGGACCGACTGGTGAGCCTGGAGGAGTTCCTCAAATCCACAGAGAAGCGGGAGTTTAATAATCCTAAAGAGTGGGAGGTAACGAGGAGTGGATCAGTCTTATTTTTATGTGTGTTTATATGTGTGTGTATATATATGTATGTATGTACATATATATGTATATACACGTGTGTGTGTGTGTGTGTATATGTGTGTGTGTATATATATATATATCTATATAGATATATATATAGATATATAAATAAATAAAATAATGTGTGTGTGTGTGTGTGTGTGTATATGTTCAATGTGGTTCAAGTTGAGGTGTGCCTTCTGCCCGCGGGGCGTGTGCTGCAGCAGGACTGGTTTGTTCTCAGAGAGGCGTTTTAAGTGCCGTGAAGAACATTGTGAGTGTTTATGAACTCTGTGGTTGTACAGTTTGTCCTGCTGAAGAATAAATGATATCACATGAATGTTTTGACTGTAATGAGGGCAGCTGCAGCAGAAAGAGGCTGTTGGTGTGTCAGTCCGCTTGATTTGGGACATCCCAACGTAGACGGTACATTTGTGGCCCAGGACTCTGAAATTTGAATTCACCTGTGATGTGAGACCTCAGCTAAAGTCTGTTGTGTATATTTACCTGATAATGTCACTGTTAGACAGACTTTAACAACAGCAAACTGACCTTTCTCTCCCGAGAAAATTGTCGATTTTACCTCACTGGGGCACAGGTGCTGCTGGTCCTCTGCTGCCTCGTGTGGCCAGTTTGTGTCACTGACACTGGAGTTTGTTGTGGGAGAGCGAGAGGTTTACAAAGATTCACAAATGTCCTTTTGTTCATTCATGTTTTTTGTTTTGTTTTTTTTCCTCCAGACTCTGGACGCCAAGCCGGCGTACACAGAGGAGGAGCTGCAGCGCTTTGAGGTGGAGCTCAGGGACAAAGAGGAGGAGCTAAAGAGGAGGGTGGAGACTCTGCGCCAGGAGCAGGAGCTGCTGAACGAGAGGGGCAAAGCGCTGGAGGCCCAGAAGAAGGAGTACCAGCAGGTAACTGAGCCACAAGACCTGACCGTGTTCAGATCCACGTTTTTGTTTTCTTCACTCAGTCAAATCCTGGTCCTGCCTCTGTTTTTCCCTCATGTGACCTTTTAATAAATAAAATGCACCTAAATCTATGTAAAACTGCTGTTATACACTATAATTTATTCTTTTGTCTATATTACTATCGTATTTTTCAGGCGGTGTTAGAAATGTCTCAGAGACAGAAGGAGGGGGCAGACGCGCTGCCCCCTGCTGGTCCTAACGGAGAACTGCAGTTTCAGCCAAAGGCACCGCAACCTGAAGAGAAAGGTAGGAAAAAAAAACTGGAGAAATGAAAACTGTGTTCGGTGTGAATTTAATCTGTGACAGTGAACATTCTCCTTCTGCTCTTTATTTCTATTTATTCTTCATCCTCTTCTTTCTTTGTCTTTGTCTTTTTCTTTTCGTACTTCATCTTCTATTCTTTTGTCTAAATGTTTGTCTTCTTCATCCTCTTTTGTTCCTTCTTTTCCCCTCTATCTTTTGTTCCTTCTTCTCGTCGTCTTCTTCTCCATCTATCCCCTCTTTTCCCCTTCTTCTTTTATCCCTTCTCCTTTTTATCTCCTTACCTCTTCTTCTCCTCCATTCCTTCTTCTCTTTTTGTCTTCTCCTTATTCTGTTCATTCTTTTCCTCCTTTTATACCTTCTTCTCCTTTTCCTCTCCTCCTCATTATATTCCTTCTTTTCCATCCCTTCTCTTTTCTTTTCATTCTTCTTTTACTCTTCTTCTTTTATACCTTCTCCTCATTCTGTTTCTTCTTCTCATTCTCCTTCTGTTCCTTCTTGTCCTCCCCTCCTCCTTCTTTTCTTACTTCTTCTATTCCTTCCCTTTTATTCTTCTTTTTCTGTTTCTGCTCCTCCTCTCCTTATTGTCTTTCACAGAAACAAAAGCTGATCAGGAGGCTGAAGTCCCGAATAATCTTCCTGCCGAGCCTCCACAGAACCTGCCTGTACAGCCTTAACACACACACACACACACACACACACGCACACACACACACTCTGATTTGCACTGACACACACACACACACTGGTGTGAATTCAGACAGACTCGATTGTTGTCGTTGTATCGTTTGTTCGTGTCTGTGGTCGGCGTTGGTATTTTCATCGTATTCTCAGAAATCTGTGTTAAATCCGTGTCGGGTTTTTTTGTCAGTGTTGAAACATTCAAATACACCTCTAAAAGAAAAATAAAGTCTTTATTTAAAACATCGTAACTTCACACACACGTGTCATTATCTGCATCTACACGATCCCGATATTCCATCAGGATGTCGCAATAATATTTATGAATGATATTTCTGCGATATTTCAAAATGAGTGAAGAAAGTGTTTAGTTTTGATATGGAACGATATAAATATAATAAAAACAACATTTATGATGTGAAATGAATGTTTAAATAACACAAATAAACAGAAATAACCTTTTATTAAGTTTGGGCCGCTAACAGTCGGGAGGGAAAAAAGACATACAGTGAAATATGGTAATATTGTATCACTTTTGAGATGCCAGGAATCACATTTTGAATCATAGAATTTTTAAATAAACAAATGTTTGGTGGATTAGCATTAAAAAAAAAAGTTTAGTCAAAAAAAGTTAGTTAAATATCATGATAAAGTATTGTGATTTAAATATTACGATCATATCGTTAGTTAAATATTGTGATAAAATATCATTAAATGTTGTGATAATAATTTGTTAGTTAAATATCCTGATATCTTGACTTAAATATTGTGATGATATCTTATTGTGGCTTATACATCGCGATCATTTTTGTATTGTGACTTAAATATCGTGATAATATATCGCTAGTTAAATATCATGATATCTTATTGTTAGTTAAATATTGTGATATCGTATCGTGACTTAAATATCGTGATAATATATCACTAGTTAAACATCATAATATCTTATGGTTAGTTAAATATTGTAATATTGTACTGTGACTTAATATCGTGATCGTATCGTGACTTAAACATTGTCATTACATTGTATCGTTGTGTCTCTAGCGAGTCCCTTCGGGCCACTCAAAGTGGATTGTGGGGGCAACATGTGTGCGAGTTTGACACCATGGATAAATCTGAATGTTTGCAGGGGGTCGTCCTCTCCTCCGCTGTCATGGCTCCCCGGGGAGTCGCTGACAGAACAGGACGCTCCCCGGCCGCATTCCTATCAGCATTCCTCTGACCCGCTGACCTCCCATGACCCTGCAGGGCCCCACCCCTCCTGGTGTCCACGCAGCTGCTTCCTGTCCATCAGCGCTGTCATCGCTGCTGGATGAAGACGCAGGAGAGGACACAGTTATTTATCCATTTGGTTAGTTATTTATGTTTCTCACAGAGAGTTAAGAAAAACAACACAGAGACAGAATTAAAATTAAATAATATGAAGTTTAAGATTATAATCCATTAAAATATGTTTCAAAGAACGTAAAAAAACAATAAAAATAATTAAAGGGTTAAAAAGGTGGAAGACATAAAGTAAACTAAGACAAGATTAGGTTGAAATAATATTTGATTATGGATATGGGAGAACAAAAGATTTTAAATGTTTAAAAATAAGTTTATTTACAAGGACTAAAACCCTTTTATTATTGATCATGATAAGAATAATAATAATAATAAAGTACCAATAGGTAAAAACAAAGCTGCACTGGGTTTAAAACATATTTATATTTATGTATTGCTTATATGAGAAGAGTGAAACATTTTTACAAGTATTTAACAGGAAAATGTGGAAGGAAACGTCAGCGAGAAGAAGAATCACTGATGATGATCAGGTACAGACACTCGTTTGTATGTTGACATGTTTATTTGTGTTTACGCAGAAGTTCATCGTCACACAAACAAAAGACTCCATTTACATTAAAACTAAAGAAAACTTGTCTTCACATTTACTGTTCACAACCTCCTGTTGTGATTTGTTTTGTCATGTTTGTGTGTGATGTGGTTTGTGTGTGATGTCATGCGTGATGTGATGTAGTTTGTGTGTGATGTGTGTGATATGTTGTATGTCATGTGAAGTGTGATGTCATGTTGTGTGACACCCCCTCAGAAAACGACCTGCATGATGTTATGTGTCTTTCATGTTATGAGACACTGTTAATGTTTGGAAAAAAAAACAAAAACTTAATTCACTCATTCACTCTTCCATTCACAGTCCAGTCTGAAGAACCTGCAGCTCGGGTATTATTTTTATTTTTATTTTTATTTCACACGACAGAACTAAAATTTACATTGGATTTTTCTCTTCAGGTCGACAACCTCTCTGAGCAGGACATTACGTCATCTCCATCCCTCCTCACCCCTCCCTCCCCCTTCCTTACCTTGGGCTTTATAACCCACCCCTGTCGAGCTGTGATTGGCCGAGAGACTGAATCTGTGTGATCTGCAGATGGTGACTGGAAACTTCTTATCATCATGACGAGCAGGTGATTCAGTCTAAGGGAAGCTCGAGAGTCATTTATTTAAATGAAAACAAGATATTTTATTGATATTTAAACAAAAAAAAGCCTGTAAATGAATGAAAAATCAACAAAATTCACATTTATGGTTGTTTTAAGTTCTTTGTTGCAGAGTGTGACATTTTAAAGGTTCTTCATAACCTTTAATTTTATATAAAAGTGAAAGTTTTAGACACAACAGTTCAAAAGTTTAAGCACTGGTGCTGTGCACTTCCACTGTTTGGACATCAGGGGGCGGAAGTGTTTAATTTATTTTGCCAAGTTTTAGCGATCACTGCGATAAGAATGAGCTGAGAAACAAGCTGCTGTGATGTTGAAGATGGTGATGATGAGGAGGTTAAAATGAGAGGGTGAAAAAGAAGAGGAGAGCAGTGAGGTGAGGACGTGAAGGTACCACGAGCTGCTCCTTTAAGAGTCAGCATCTTTCACTGGAGGAGGGAGAGGTGAGTGAGGATGAAGTGATGGAGGTGAAGTTACACGGGAACACCACGCCCACGAGCGGAAGTGTTGTTCTTATGCCTTCACAATAAAAGTTTTATTATTACGTTATTGTTCTTTTTTTCAGTGCTTAGATATTGATAATACATTTAAATATTTACATTTATGTACTTTATATTTACACTTTTACTCTTTTTTTTAGCCGATTCATGACATTGGTTATTGATGTCACTTTTTATAATGTTATGTCATATGACGTGACACGTTATGTTAAACTGCTATGCCATGTGGTCATGTGATGTTATGCTTTATGACAATTGTGTAATATTAAGATATGCCACAACATGTTGTTATGCTATGTCGTGTCATGTTATACTGTGTCATGTGTCTTTTTGTAATGTTACGTCACACCATGTCATATTATGACGTGACACGTTATGTTATGTCAAAATACATCATAGTTTTTGACTAACGATACGATATTATCATGACGTTTAAGTCACAATACAAAGTTATCATGATGTTTAAGTCATAATATATTATCACGATATTTAACTAACAGTATTTTATCATAATATTTAACGAACAATATACTACCATGATATTAAAGTCACAATACGATATTGTCACGATATTGTGACATACTGAGTATTTGCGAAATCAAATATTGCAATATACAGCTCTAGGGAGAGTGAGCACTTGGCACCATCAAGTGGACTGAACTGTTAATTGCTTGATTGATTTTTTCTAAAATTATCTAAAAATTAAATGATAAAAAAAATTTGATAGCTGGTGTCTCAACAGTATCTTCCTATCTTATGTTATATCATCATAAATGTTATGCTATACCAATATTTATCTCAGTCTCATTTATCGGCAGGGTCGGTCTGTCGGGGTTTTTATTGTGAAAGTCATCGCCGGAAGCTTCACGCGCCTTCTGCACGCGTTGACGCAGCGGTGAGGCGAAACGTCGCTCCCTCGGCAGAGACGGACGGGGAGGGGACGAGGCTGAGGCTGGAGACCGGAGACCGGAGACCGGGGCTGAGGAGAACAACCTGCCGCCTCCGTCTGTGCCGAGGCTCTGATGGAGTGAACGCGGGGAAACAAACGAGCCAGCGCCGTTTTCTGCCTCCGCCATGGAAACGGTGAGCGATGCGATCCGATCTGATCCAGCTGCTTTTATGGGTGTGTGTGTGGAGGGGTGAGGGTGAGGAGGGTGGAGGGGTGGAGGTGTTGATGTCGGAATAAAATCCGTCGTTTTTTCCCGACATTAACCTTGAAAACGTCACGTTTACAGAAGCAGCTACAGCGTCATGAGGTTGTGATTGAACGTGTTAACGAGGCCTTCATCATCATCCTCATCATCATCATTTACAGGATGATTGGCACCTCCCACCATGATGTGATAACGCTGTGTGTGTGTGTGTGTGTGTGTGTTACACTTTTAAAATGGCTGTTCTTTTTTTATTTCCTCTTCTTCATGTGTGAGCACATTAAACACAGCGATGATGATGATGATGGTGGTGGTGATGGTGATGATGGTGATGATGGTGATGGTTTCCGGTGCTGCTTCCTCCTGGATACAGCTTGTAATTACAATTCACGATGACACCCTTTTTCTTCTCCAACATGAACGCGTGAAACATCCTCATCCTCTCACTTTGCTGTGCGTGTATTTGCGTGAGTGTTGCCGCTCACGACTCATTTCACGCGCTGTCCATTATCACCGTGACGGCCGGCTACAGCACGCACATGAAGAACTGACACATGCACGCCGATGAATGAATGAATGAATGAGTCCAGACGTGAAAGTATCGCGATGCCAGGCAATGCCAGGCGGCAGCGGCGTGAGAGTCAGCACAGCTGCTGCAACACAGCTGTGGTGCGTTCACTGTCACTCTGTATGTGTGTGTGTGAGCTCCACATGGTTGTAAATTGGGTTTTCTGGTGTGGCCTTCATCACGCTCACCCTCCTCATCCTCCTCGTTCCAGCTGCTCTTGTCATCACATTGTGTAAATCTGAGTCGTCCGGAAAAAAATCCCAAAAAAAGCAAAACTGTGCGTCCTTTTTCCTAACCCACTTGTCCTAGACGTCAGCGGGAAAACTTAGCCGCGATGTTAAAGCTCCACCGTGTAAGAATCACTCCGAGTAACTGTGGCCGCGTATGTGTGACTCCGCCTCTTGCAGTTGACGTGTTGTCCCAAGAAAGTTTATACGTCGTCTCCTTCTACGTCCCAGTCAAAGACCAGGGAGGACATTTTATGTGCAGAACACCAAGTCTCACTCCAGTCCGACTAAGCGTATTCATGCAGTAGTAATCGTATTCTAGTAGTATCGCATTATTCTGGTATGTTAGTCTGACTAAGATTAAGCTCGATTTTAGTCAGAGTTTCCGATGTGAGGCTGCGTTTACCATCCTGGAAAGTTTAAGCAACCTTACAGACTCCGACATGGGATTCCAAGATGGCTGCCACTTGTGAAAACACCACACTGTTTTTAGTCCAAAAATTCAAAGAATTCTCACTCAGGAAAATATGCCTTTGAAAATACTATATATAATAAATATAATATAATAAAGACTTTTGCTTTTGTCGGTTTTCAACTTGTGGAAGATTCCTTCCATACAATTGCACGATTCATGTGCGGCTAATGTTGTTTTTGTTGTCATTGATATGGAAACGCACAGGATGTGACACTATAGTCCGCTAGGAGTCCGTAGGGGGGAAGTGTCGTTAGTGGGGCGATGACCATTATCGGATAACAATCGGATCTTGACGTAAAAACCAGGTGTAAAAGGGGCCAATGAGTTTCCACTTACCGTCGTGTCGGGTGTCCACGCTCATGTTTTCCGTCCTGTTTCTTACACTCCTGCTCACACGTCTGTCTTCTTTTTTCCTCTCTTTTCTCTCTTTTCAGATTCCTCGCTCATCTCAGTGAAGCCTGGGGGCCGGGGTGGGTCAGAGGTCACCCGCAACCTGCACTTCTCCCTCTTACCCCTGCAACCCGCCACTACCCCCACCCCCCACACCTCACCCTCCACCCCCCCACACTGTCCCCCACTGTTTAGCCCCCTTGTCCCTCACGTCTCTTGGCACCCGTGTTGTCACCTGCCCGTAATCAGCCAATCAGCCGCGGCCGCACAGTCACAGTTGAGTGTTTCATGACGGGAGCCGCCCCGTCTGTCACCAGACGCTGCGCTCGAGTGTCCTAGTTGTCTTCTCAGATAACGCCTCTCACATCCAGGCCTCAAGATGATGTGCGAGGTGATGCCCACCATCTCGGAGGACGGGCGTGGCGGCGGAGGAGGTGGCTCGTCCTCGCCGGCGGGCGGAGGAGGAGGAGGAGGCATGGGCGGAGGGATGGGAGGCATAGGCAGCGGCTACAGCAGCCGGGAGGCCCGCAGCGGTAGCAGCGGCGGGGATGAAGGAGGGAGCACGGGAAACCTGGAGTCACTGATGGTAAACATGTTGACGGAGAGGGAGCGTCTGCTGGAGAGTCTGAGGGAGACACAGGACAGTCTGGGCACCGCCCACCTACGACTGCGAGAGCTGGGCCACGAGAAGGAGTCGCTCCAGAGGCAGCTGTCCATCGCTCTGCCACAGGTACGAAAGTCTGAGGGGCTCAGAATAACGGTTCAGAGGGGGTGTGGATTTAAAAAAATTAATGTGGTCTTCATTAAAGCTGCTCGAAAAATAGCTGATTGTTTAAAATAAGGTCCAGTGTGTAACGTACAGAAGGATTTATTAGCAGACACTGAATTAACTACCCCCCCGTAAATGTATAATCACATTAAACACTGTGCCACAGTGTTTCCACAGCAGCCCAAACATAGACTTAGACGTATAAAAAGCAGACGTAGTTTTCATGATTGTGGGAGTAAATCTAATCAGGAAGTATCAAATTATTAGGTTGCCACTAGGGGGCAATACTGTTGCCAAGCATGAATGAACCCTCATTCCAATACGTGCTCATGAAATTTGTTACCGCCTCTGCTAATGACATCCAACTACGGGATGTACGTAAAAAAAAGGACGTAGTTTTCTGGTTTGACAAGTGAAGCCCAGGAAGTAGGTTGGATGTAGCAGTTAGCCACTAGGGGGCAACGCTGCTGGTTGCAAAAACAACTCGGATTGAAAGTTTTCAATAAAAAACTGAGTTGTTTTTTCAAACCTGTCCATGTTTGTCTGTCCAGACTAAGACAAAGCCCTTAAACTTTCAACCAAAAGTGTTTTCAAACTTAGTGTTTCCACACTAAGAATCAGCTCTTGAGTTTTCAATCAAAAACTGAGTCAGCAGTGTTTTCAAACTTGTCCATTTCTGCTCGTCCAGACTAACAAAAAGCCCTTAAGTTTTCAGTCAAAAACTGAGTCAGCAGTGTTTTCAAACTTGTCCATTTCTGCTCGTCCAGACTAACACAAAGCACTTAAGCTTTCAGTCAAAAAGTCAAGTCAGCAGCGTTTTCAAACTTCTCCATATTCAGGGCAGTAGGGTGGACAGCAGGTGTATGCAGAGCAGAATTTGTGAATTTTGAAATGAAAACAGAAGAAGTGTGGATGTAGTTTTTGTCTGAGTGAAACTAAAGTCACATTAGATTCCTCTCGTCAGCTTTAACAAGACAACAACATCCATATGAGCTTTTTGCTCAATAAAATATCATAAAAAGGCCGTCTGTGTTTCCCAAACTTGAAAATAATAACTTGTGCTGTCCACAAACCAGAGATGTACATTTTATTGTCATTTATTGTCACATAAAAGCAAACAAACCATAAAATAGAACCTGGACTCAGAGAAGACAATTAATCAAACTCTCACCGATGCCCGTGATTCATTTAGAAGTCGATTACTGATCAATTCATTGAAAAAAGTTACTGCAATTCCGCAGCAGAGGACTTCAGATATTTGTACTGAGAATATTTGTGATATTAAAGGATAATATCGTTCTGATGAAGCTGTATATTGGAATTGGAAATCACATACATATATTTATATTTTAGGAAAGCCGGATGCTCAGCAGCACTGCGACTGAGATGTAATCGTTATTACAGCAGGAAATATAACGATCATAGTTAAAAATTTATCTGCCCATTACGTTCTTGATTATAAATCCTTCAGTGTGGATGAATCGTGACAAAATGACAAACCATGCCTCAGAAACACACACAAGATGAAAGACCCTCCCCCTCTTCCACCCTTTCCCCCCTCCCCAATAATACGATAAAGAAATCCGACTCAGCGCCACCTGGACCAGCAACACCGTTAAAACCCTTGTTTCCAGGTTCACACATCAATAATTCAACACTGTGACAGGAACCATTTTCACGATGAGTGCACTTTTAATACGAGAGCTTGTTCCAGACGTGATGCGTGTGCTTACTGCGACTGAAGGCAGACGATGGCCATCGCAGGGTTGTTGTGTTTTCATGGACGTGTTGCAGCTCTTGTCGTCGTCGTTGTTGTCGTTGTTGTTGTTGTTGTAGAATAACGTGCGTTTATGAAGGATATTATCATGTAGTTATCGCCTGGAACCTGCTTCTGCTTCTTTGTTATTGGATCATAAAAACAACTGCAAAACTGACTTCCACCAAATGAGGTGAATTAAGATTGTTACCTGTGACATGGTACTTTTCTATTTTACAGTTCTCGAATCTACTATTTTTTTGTTTCATTTTTCTATTAGGGATAGAAGACGGAGTATTAGGGCCAAATTTAGAATAAAGTCTCAATATTAAAAAACAGCCATTTCCTCTTTAACAAAATAGATAAGTTTGTGTGATTCAGACACTCTTTTCAAAGTCTTGATGGTAATGATAATCTGGTGCTGACGTGAAAAAAAGATTGAAGTATTTCTTTATTTGTGAAGCCCAAATCACAATGTAACTTCACAAGATTATAATTATAATTACGATTGGATTATAATTACAACTTTATTCTCGAAAGATTAAAAAGATTTTTCTTCAGTTTGACCGTAATGCTCCATCGTACTGATCGTACCTGGTCCCTGGTCTTTATTTTAGTTCCTGCTATGACGAGGTTTAGCTCAGTCGGTACTAAAATGTGATGTCAACTGACTGCCGGCCACTGATTGGTCAGAGAGTGTCGTCACTGCAGAGTCATGAGCGCGACGTCCGACACAAGAATCAAAGCCAACATTGTCCAACTGTAGATCAGTTAAAAAGACTTGAAAATCCTGAAAATATGCACTAATCTCCAAGATAGCGAATGTGTAAAATGTCACTATTTAACAGATGAGTCTGGTGTATTTAATGACGGCGCTGCTGAAAGCCGGCGATCGATCGTACGCCCAATCACGACCACGTTCAGTGGTATTTCAGTTCGGTGAATGTGTCATGCAGGAAGCACTGAACGATTCAACTGACTGTCATGATTCAGTTACACCCATAACAACTAGTTCACTAGTTTGTGTGTTTGTGTCGTGTAGAAAACCACGTTGGGGCAGTTTCACCCAGCCATTGCTATCACAACTCCGCCCACGCTGAGGAGGAGCTATGAAGTCATGGAAACTGACTGATACCAAACTGTGTAAAGTCAAATAGATGCTAAAACTGTGCATTGGAAAAGCACCAAAAGTGTCTTTGCTCTCTGAGTGATCTTGATTCATTTCATTCTCAGGGTGTTGAAGGTCTAGTGTGTAGTTTTTGTGTGTTTATTGGCAGAAATTGAATATACTACCTTGCTAGGACTGTTGTGGTCACTCCTTCACTCCTGAACCCTCTTATGACTGTCATGATATTCAGGCAGCCTGGATTTATTTTGATTTCAATCTGGCAGTTATTCATCCATTTATGAATTACGGCGCAGAGACGCCGACGTCACAATCGTGTGACGCCGGTGAATCTCATCTGGGGATTTTGTCGGCCACAGTTTGTAAGAGGGATCTTTCCAAAGAAGGAGTGTGTGTGTGTGTGTGTGTGTGTGTAGCCAGCACTCAAACATCCTCGCTGGTACGTATAGTTCTCTCTGTCGTCGCTCACCTGAGATGAGAAAATGAAATAACAGACGCAGAGCGACTGGACGTTGGAGGCCATGTTATTACCAACAGTGAGGGCAGATCAATATGGACGACACATCTGCACAAACACACAGAGCGATGTGAAGCCATCCACACAAGATGAGTTCACTGAGTTTGTTTCTTGTGTTTGTGTGTGTGTGTGTTGCCAGGAGAGTGGAGAGAGTGGCAGAAAAACCTGGTGATATGAAACACACACAGAGACTAACAAATCAAGCTAATTTGCATATCGCTGCATGCTAATGTGGCCGCTGCCTGTGTGCGTGTGTGTGCGTGCGTGTGCGTGTGTGTGCGTGCATGTGTGTGTGCGTGTGTTTTAGATGTCACGTTTCATCACGATGAGGAGAGACTGAAATGGAAGTGAACGTGGAGAGAGAGTCATCATGCTAGTTCATCTAAATATACACCGTGACATGATTAGATTTTTGGATATCGTCATATCGTACACATAAAGTATCTGTAATGACTTTTCCATCATATATATACATATACATATATATATATGTATATGTATATATATGTATATCGCCCTGAGAGAGCGAGAGATACATGGAAACGATATAATTAAAAATATAATACTATACTATAATAATTTAATTAACTTCTATAACACTTCTTTGATTAGATAGACTATTGACATATAGATAATGTATAGACAGACAGACAGATATCAATCGATTGATGGTTGCACAGGGACAAACGGATTGGATTAATCTGCTCTTTGTTGATCCGTTGCCATAGTTACCACTTATTTACATTAAAGATTACTGATTTTAATCGTAACTTTCATGGAGCCTCACAATTACACATAATTGGGAGAAAATTACACAAAATCACAACAAGTGGGAGATATCAGACTACATTCCGCTGCACTGGCCCGGTTCCCGTCGCTCTCACACTCACCGTGACCTCCGGGCGTTTGTGTTAATGACGGCCAAAGCCACAGCCTGTCCTGGTTATTGTGCAATTAAACCAATTTCAGGTGCGACACATGTAGTAAACCTGGCTCTCGTGTGTTTTATGGAGGTCTGGTTTCAGGCGCTGTGGTAGATAACATGGCAAAGACTTTTACTGTACACGCAGTGGAGCTGGTTGTTAGTGAGTCGTTTCCTGCCTCAGTTGCGGTGTGGTCGCGTTTGTCGAGCACACATGCGATGTGTGAGTTTGCTAATGAAATCAAGGTTTGTCAAATTGTTCGCCGTAGTTAAATGCGCTGCGTGGGATGGCTGAAGATTTTGGCAGTGAGAGTCGCCGTCTAGGTTTTTGTTGTTTGTTTTTCATGTCTTTATTTATTCTGTGTGGTACGCCGCCAAAGTTAGAAGAGGTAACCTCATACTGAGAAAATCCCTTTCCTGAAGCCAGAACATATTTGTTTTAGCTCCTCTGAGTCATCATTTATTAATCATACTCCAAAGAAGAAGCAAAAAATGGCAGATATTGTGTCACATCATTATTTTTCCCTGTTGGAAACCTTCCTTGTCTGCTATTACTACCTCTGCTAGTAAAAACCAAACTACTAAAACCAGTTGTCACTGTGCAACATCGTCATAGCGCTTGCTAGCTTGTCTTGAGTCCGAAGTAATTCAACATTATTTCATGTTTTCTTCATTTGTTTCTTCTGGTCCCTCTAAGTCAGGGGTGGCCAATTATTTTATGAAATAGTCAAGGTTTTCGTGTCCAGTTCAAACCCCAGCGATATTTAGTTTGCTAACTAGCCATCCTAGCTTAAATCCCAACTTGATAAGTCTTCTATAAGTTACATCTTCCACAGTTATCGAGTACCTGTTTTGTGAAGGATTTATTCAGGTAATGAGTGAACGTTAAACAACTTTAATCAAACCCCAATGTCGTTTTTGTTTACGTTTACCCACAAACATCGTGGATTTGTCAGTTGACCGCAAACGCAGCTGTGAGTTAATCACGTTTAAGGCTCGGAGTGTAAATAAAGCAACGGCTCCTTGTAGAGCAGCTGTTTTGCGACAATTTGACATTTAAGGAGGAAGCAAGAGGGGGAAATAAAAGACGTTTTACTGTCGTTTACTCCCCTGCTAGCTTGTTACTACTTCCTGCACCTGTAAAAAGCGGCTTAACTTTTCCTGACGACTCTCAGCGACCACGGGAATGTTTCATACGCAGACGCTGTGGGGAGGAAATAAAGTGCAGGTGTAAATGATGGAGTTAATTACCGTGTACTCTTGAATCTAACTGAGCCATCGTTAATTTTTTTATCGGGAGCAGCTGGTGTCAATAAGGCCCAGACAGAGGAGTTCACAAAGTGATGGTGGATCCAGATGCAGCAGGTTAAGTGAATATGGGAAAGTGCTTCTTTAGGAAAAAAATTATAATTTGGGGATCAGTAATATTTTCTAGGAAGTGTTTTAGCACTTGGCAGGCGTATCGGTAACTCCTCCGGGCAGTTATTTCAGACGAAAAACACTACGTTCCTCTAAATTAATGGTTTAAAAGCCATGACTTCCCTTTTTTAATAGTTGTTTTGATGTAAAAACTATGCACTGTATATGGAATTAGTTATTAAGTCTGATAAAAACACTTATTTAACTTTCAAAACACTTTTTTTCCACAGGGTTTTCTTCTACTACGTACGTGCGAATGCTTTACCAATTTGTTTTTTTGGCTCATTCCTGAGACGTGACATGTGCAATTTAATGTTGTTTTTGCTTCCGCTGCCACAGCACTTGAACACTTGATATCCTCTCCTTCAGTGCTTGTTTTAAGTCTGTCCGTTGCTTGCAAAGGCAAGGTGTCAACCTTCGCCGTCTTTAGCATTACAGGCAAGAAAAAGTCTTGCCACTAAGCAACGTTCTCGGTAACACCTCCGGGCAGTTATTTCAGACTAAAAAGACCGTGTTCCTGTCTAAATGAATGGGTAGAAAGCCATGACTTCCCTTTTAATTGTTGTTTTGACGTAAAAACTGTATATGGAATCAGTTATTAAGTCTGGTGATTTAACTTTCCACTCACTTACTATGTACGTGCTTTACCAAATAGTTTTTTTTGGCTCGATCCCGAGAACTCAATGGTGTTTTACTTCTTCCACCAAAACACTTGAACAAATACATTTATATCCACTTGTTCAATGCTTGTTTTAAATTGAAACTGCTATAAACCTTAACTGCATTTATTTTATTCGGTTCTTATGAAGCAGGTTGGCTAACGGTGATTTGTTTTTATCTGAAAGTATCAATGTAGCCTCAGTTTGGGAAACCAACTGAAGTCAGTATGGGTTCAAGAAAATACCAGTACACTAAATGTACAGTAGTGTCCCAATATCTTCCAATATAACATATTTTCACTCCAGAATCAGCCAGCTTCTTGCTAATAAACCAGTGATTTGAAGACTGGGTCCTTCTAGTTTAGATCTATGTGTAAATGTTTAAAATAACATGCATAAAAAGTTTTAATTTAAATTTACCAAACATCTCTTGGAAGTGATTAATTTACATAGTTAAAAATAACTTAAAATGTTACAGATATGGCTGTAAATGTGTCAGTACCTTGGCTCAACAGTCCAAAAGTGGCTTCTGACACCTTCGTTTTCTGGTTTCCCTCTCACCAATGAGAGGTCCAGAGCTTTTTTGAAGTACGACTAGCAGAGCTAACCTGCTCTCTTTAGTGACAGCGCCCTCTTCTGACCCTGCAGGAGTTTGCAGTGCTGACCAAAGAGCTGAACCTCTGTCGGGAGCAGCTGCTGGAGAGAGAGGAGGAGATCGCGGAGCTGAAGGCTGAGCGCAACAACACACGGGTCAGTACACTCGCACGCCTGCTAAACATTACCTTCTCGTGTTTATGGGGCCGTTAATTAAAGGACAGGTATTTCTCCGAGTCCTTTTCATAACCACAGTGAGGTACACCGTGTACAGACGTTACAGTGTGTGAACCACATGTGTTTCCAGCTGCTGCTGGAGCACCTGGAGTGCCTGGTGTCGCGTCACGAGCGCAGCCTGAGGATGACGGTGGTGAAGCGGCAGGCCCAGTCCCCAGCAGGCGTCTCCAGCGAGGTGGAGGTCCTGAAAGCCCTCAAGTCCCTGTTTGAGCACCACAAAGCTCTGGACGAGAAGGTGCGGGAGAGGCTACGGGTGGCTCTGGAGCGAGTGGCGGCCCTGGAGGAGGAGCTGCAGTCGTCCTCGCAAGAGGTGAGAGCCACGTTTCTGAGCTTGTTCTGAGCTTTGCAAGAGGAATCGCTGATGACACCTCACCCCATGTCGTTTCAGGTCGTGTCTTTAAAGGAACAAATCAAGAGACGGCAGCAAGGACTGGACAACGGCAAAGAGGTAAGGAGAAGAGTAGTGAACATTTTCAGAAATAAAGCAGATGCCTAGTGAACGATAAGTGAAAAAACTGAAGTTGTCATCCTTTTGAAAACCACTCACTCCTCCTGCACCAAAGCCCATAGAGAAAAACAGCGATTTTACATCACAGGACACAGGAGTTGCTGATGAAGCAGCCTCTGTGTCCCCCGTGAGCTGAAAAACGCTGATTTTCTCTATGGACTTTGGTGCTGGAGGAGTGAGTGGTTTAAAAAGTGACACAAACTTTCAGCCTTCAGTGAGAAAAAGCTGGAATAGACACAGGAAATGTATTAAAAATCTGTCAAATGTCCCCCCCCCTCTTTCAGCGGCTTCCCAACGGACCTTCCTCCATCTTGGACGACGGAGAAACTGACCGGCAGAGAGAGGGTGAGATAGAGCGACAGAGGTCGGAGCTGGGGCAGCTGAAGGAGCGACTGGCGCTCATGTGCAGACAGGTACGTGAATCAGCGTTTAGCAGCCTTAAACGAGGCGGAGCAATGTCACACCGCGCCGACGGTAACGCCCTCCCACCTCCCACCAGGTCGGGGAGATCGAGGAGCAGCTGACGTCGGCCAGGAGGGAGCTGGCCCGGTCCGAGGAGGCCAACCAGAAACTACAGAGGGACGTGAAGGAGGTGAGAGTCGGAGAGTTCCCGCTGAGTGTCTTTGTTTTGCTCACACTCACAGAAACATGTAGCAGTTTGCTATGGTAACAAAGCGAGCTCTACCCTGTCGCCATGACAACAGTTCCAGTGGTAGCACTGCGGGCGTTTTCACATGGTCGGGCGTTGGAGAGATGATTGAAAGTGTTTAGAGTTCTTCTGTCTGTCAGACTGAAAATCTGTGAAGCAGCAGCCATTTTAGGGTGAAATTTAAAGTGATACTTCCGTTTTTTGAAGTTTTCTACAGATATCTACAGAATATGTTTGTTGACCCGAAACTGAAGTTTGCAAACCGCTCACTCTCTCACACCAAACTCCATAGAGAAAACCAGTGATTTTAATGATTTTAACATCACAGCACACAGGAGTTGTTGTTGATTCACTTTTTCTTCCTTCACTAAGTTCAAATGTGTTATTCAAAATCCTTCGTTCAGATTCACCTCAGTGACACAAAGTGACCACACGAGGCAGCAGTAGACCAGCAGCTCCTGTGTCCCCCATGAGCTAAAATCACTGATTTTCTCTATGGACTTTGGTGTGGGAGAGTGGGCGCTTTAAAAACACTGTCGAACAGTGACATAAAGCAGTGAATATTATAGATAAAAATCTAAAAATATTATAGATGTAAGCAGGGTTAGATTGGGTGAGATTCTGGACACAGAATAATGGAGGGTTTTCTTTCAGCTTTAGTGTACTTATATTTCTCTGTGTTATTGAATATTCTTGCCTTTTATTTATATTTTGGTCCAGTGCTTTTTACATATTTGTCCAAATAAACATGTATTCACTCATTTGTGAGTTTGCTTTCTTTATGAAAACTCACAGGCACTTTGTCAAAGGGAAGACATGGAGGAGAGGATCACCACGTTAGAACGCAGGTGTGTGCTTTTTCATCTACAAGCTTTTCTCGTTCTCAGAGTTCGATCCACTCTAAGTCCCTTTACTTTCCCTTTACTGTCGGTGAAGGAAAAGCAGAGTTTTTCTCTTTTTTTGTTGAATTTAACTCATTATAGCATAATACTGATCTGGTTTTATTTTGCTGGTGGACTTTCGTACTAAAATAAGTGAAAAAAAGGCTCCAGTAAAGAAGACTTTAAATATGTAATGATAAATAAGGATGTCGGTTTGGTGATGATTGATTTGGTTTGCAGGTACCTGAGCGCCCAGAGGGAGGCAACATCTCTCCACGACATTAAAGACAAACTGGAGAACGAGTTGGCCAGCAAAGAGTCTCTGTACAGACAGGTGAGCAACGTCTCTGTCTCACCCCCCTCGCTGTGTCTCCCATGTCTTTTTTTCTTCTCCTGCCGTTGATTGGCAGCTTGGCCCGGTTTCACGTTGGCACACACAGAGCGTGCCAGTGATGCTCTAATCACGTCTGCTGCCCCTTCGGCGCTCTCCAGTGGCGCTGCAGAGTTTCACCGCCCCGCTCCCCTCTCATCATCATCCCTGTCTTCCCCCGCAGAGCGAGGAGAAGAACCGGCAGCTCCAGGAGCGTCTCGACGACGCCAAGCAGAAGCTGCAGCAGACTCTGCAGAGAGCGGAGACGCTGCCCGAGATCGAGGCCCAGCTCGCCCAGAGGGTGGCAGCACTCAACAAGGTGAGTGCTTTGCATTTTTCTTTGAGTCTCAGGTGTGTCATGAAATACCACACCGGTGACGGCCGTGACCTGAGGCCCTCGTGATTTGTTGTCCTGTTCTTGCAAACGTAGATACATAAGCAGACGCGTCCTGAAGGACTTTGGTAAAATGGCCTCAAAATGGCCGCCGGGACTGTTGTTTTTGCTTATTTTAATAACGTTCACTATCTGGCAGTTATTTACAATTTACTACATGTTACAATAGTGTGTCAAGAATCTGAAATGTAAAGTTTTATTGAGAAACAACATTGTAGTTGTACATGAACACCAGATTTTGCGTGTTAAATTTGAAATTTGAACAGTATAAAACATAATAACATTTGTTTGAGTTTGAGTATTTGAGTGTGGCCAAAAAATGGAAACTATGTACTCAACTCTCTCCTCTCTGCTGACCAAGATGCTGATTTGCCGGTTTCCTGCAACAGCGCGAGTGAGAAAACCGCAATAACCACATGTTGGCGTTGACTTTCAGAATCTGTTGGAATTTTTCCGATGGCACAAACCGTCACGTATTTCCAGTGATGCAAAATGTGTTTGTGCAAACTTGTCGTCTTCCACCCGCTCGGTGTAAAATCTTTGATATTTGGTCCAAACGTTCACTTGTACTCGTTGACGATCGAACGTCATCATGCTTCATTATCTTAAGAACACTCTTAAGAGAAAACTCAAGTATTTGTTGCATTGTGAATCTGTGAGCGTTTCTTCTTAAATTTGGTACAAACGTTCACTTGGACTCATGCACTAATTGTTCAGATTTGGGAGGCCAAAGATCTTAGGAACTCTTTTTAAATTTCAAATTTGGTACAAATGTTCATTTGCACTCTGATAAGACACTGATGGTCAAAGGTCAACATCACAGTTACCTCACAACAAACCTTTGTTTCGCTGTGAATGTCCCGTCTTAACATCCGTTTCCTCTTAAATCTGCCACAAATGTTCACTTGGACTAAAGAGACCTCCGAATTTGCATTTTTTGCCTTGTGATCGTGATATCTCAGGAACGCTCTTGATGAATTATTTCGACTTTGGTACAAACGTTCATTTAGACTATTAGATGTCGATCGTCAAAAGTCAACGTTCCTCCGAGTTTGAAAGGGTTATTTTCAGAACACCTCGAGAGAATCTTTTCTAATTTGACACAAACATTCACATGTTCACAAGTATGAACTCATTCAGTTTGTGTGAAAGTTATTTCAAATCTGGTACAAAGGTTCTCTTGCAATAAAGGAAATGTTGAAATGTTGATACCCCACAATCCTTTGCTGCATTGTTTTTTTGAGGGGATTTTTATTAAATTTGGTACAAACGTTAGATTTAGATATTGCTCATCAAAGGTCAAAGTTGCTCTTACCTCATGACGTTTGGGCTTTTTGAAGAACACCTTAGGAGAGTCTTTTCAAATTTAACACAAATTTAGTTTTCCCTTGTGAGCATGCTATGTCAGGAGATAATTCTTAAAATTGGTACAAAAGTTCACTTGGATTCAAGGACATTTTTTGCTTTCCTCATAATTGCTTTGTGACCTTAAGAACATTTTGACACAAATACTTGATGGTCAAAGTCAAAAATACCCATTTCGTTGTGAATGCATGAATTTAAGAATGTTTGGAGGGAATTTTTATTACATGTTCACTTGGATTGAGCGCTTAGAATTCTGTGGCAAAAGGCCAGAGATTATGACGACCTCACAAAGCACGTATTTGGCCTCTTTGACATTGCAAAATCGTGGTCAACAGCGATCCTAGTTTCATTCGTTTAGTTTATTTATTTTTCAGTTGAAGACGTTTGTTTGAGTTTTTTATGTAAACCTTTGTCCTTTTTTAATCCTCTCCACTTTGTAATCTTAAATCCGTGGAAATAAGAATGTGCTTATTTTCATTTTGCCAGCAGCAGCAGAGTGTGTGTGTGTGTGTGTGTGCGTGCATTTCTCTGTGCCAGCATCACTTCAGTCCAACTGCATTAACGTGTGCGTGTGTGGGCATGAACATGAGCGTGTTTGTGTGTGTGTGTGTGTGTACATTTAAACAAGAATGAAATGAAACAGAAGATGTCAAACAAACAGACGAGAACCAAATATTCTCACCGCGCCGTGCCAGAAATTTGTCTGCGAACCGCGCAAGATCAAAGCCGGATCAAGGCTCGTCCAGGACTGCACACAACACAAACTCCTCATGACAGACTCATTCAACTGCTCATCTGTTCAACTTTTCTCGCTCGTGCCAACTCAAGCTGGTCCCTGCAGCCAAAAACCCTGCAGGGCTTGACTTTACTGTACGTCTTTACGTGTTCAGGCAACGTGGTTCTTTTTTCCCGTGAAAGGAAGAGGATTGATGCAGATTGCAAACGTAATTGTTACGCTGTGATCTGTACAGGCACGAAAACAATTGTTAAAGTCAAAGTCAACAAGCTGTTTTCCTTTGTGGTAATTTGTGTCGCTCCCTCCTCTCCTCTCCTCTCCTCTCCTCTCCTCTCCTCTCCAATCACTCAGGCGGAGGAGCGTCATGGCAACTTTGAGGAGCGACTGCGACAGATGGAGTCGCAACTGGAGGAGAAGAACCAGGAGCTACAGAGAGTGAGTCACACTTGCTTTTCCATCTCTCTCTCCCTCTCCCTCTCTCTCTCTCTCTTTTCTTCCTCCCCCTCTTGTTGTCGGGTTTTCCCACAGCACAAAGGCGCACTAATTTTCTAAGCCCTCTCTTTGACCGTGCACACGCAGATAGACATCTTTGTCTCTTGCTCTCAGTCATGTAGAATGCTTGTTATTAACTCTCCTCACACTCACTTTCTCACCCAATCTCTCTTTCTCGCTCTCTCGCCCCCTCAGGCGAGGCAGAGGGAGAGGATGAACGACGAACACAACAAGCGTCTCTCCGACACGGTGGACAAGCTGCTGTCAGAGTCCAACGAGAGGCTGCAGCTCCATCTGAAGGAGAGGATGGCGGCGCTGGAGGAGAAGGTGAACGCTTCAGAGCACAAGCGTCCAAAACCAGAGCTCCAGGAGCGAAGGCTCAGAATTCCAAACAACCTGACAAAGTTCTAAGCAGAAAACAAACACATTCATTCATCAACACTGGATTCTTCCCCGTCCTGTTTATTTTCCTTAATTATCACATAAATGTAACTGGTTCCTCGCTCCAAATCTCCCTATGAAACTGGTGTTGTTCTTTCCTCCTGCAGAACGCTCTGTCTGAGGAACTGTCCAACATGAAGAAACTCCAGGACGACCTCTTAGCCAACAAGGTGACTCCAACACCACGTCCACAACTGATATGATATGAACGAGTGTTTTTCACTGAGTATGAGTTACCGTCACTAAAACCACATCTGGAAGGGGGTTTGAGGCCTGATGTGGTCACGTTCCTGAGGGTCCTAAGCTGACACCATCCTGAAGGTCAAAAGCACTTGTCAGAGGCTCGGGGACTTCTGACTGCTTTGGGTTAATAATCTCTGATGCACATGGTCTCAAACTGAAAGTAAACACAGCGTTTCCTCCCTGCGTTTTAAGCATTTTTAGGCTTTTGTCGGCGTTATGTCGATGTGTGTCTGCACATCAGGAAGCGGTGTCCTATGAAGTGTCTTATCCTGTGTGAACTGGCCATCAAAATGACATGACTCCACCTGCCTATGTAAAACTAATCCTAACTAGTCCGAGTAGTGCTTTAGTCATTCTTACTCAAGGCTGGTGAACACATGTATTTTCACTTACTCTGTCTCTGTCTCTGTCTCCAGGACCAACTGATCGCGGAGCTGGAGAGGCTTCAGCTGGAGTTGGATCAGCTGAGAGCGAGACCCGGTGGCTCTTACTCCAGGTCGGAGCCATTTATACTCCAGTGCGACTGTAGAGATGCCGGCTTGTGTTTGGTGTCTGTTTTTTCCTCAGATGCCAAACAGTCATCACTCCGCACTGTCTGCACTCACACAAGCAGAGCAGTGTTGATATGTAAACACAATGCACAACATTCTTTTCAGGACTCATTGACGCATTGACTTCCATTCATTTGGACACACTAAACAAAAGCCTTATCCTTTACCTTAACCGTGACAACAATTCAGGAGTCATTTAAATCTCTGTTGAAGCGACACTTGTTCCAGCAAGCTTTTGCCACATGATTGTTTGTTTTCTTCTCTGTTCTCAATTGTACAGCGACCTTGGGTTTCGTGAAAGTGCTTTATAAGTCCAAGTCATTGTTATTATTATTAGTAATAATAATAATTCAAATCTCAGCCCTTAACTTAAATCAGTTCCTCGGAAATCAGAAATTAGGTTCTGTCTCATTAGGACCAGGTTTTTTGTCTCGACCAGTCTCGCCAAGATCAGTGTTTATGACACAAAAGGTCCTGAAGAGTGCGCTAAAGCTTAATTTTATTAGATTATCATTCATGTTTTCATTATTTAATGATTTAAGCAACTGAAAATGTTGAGCATTGCACCAGATGACCCTGTGTTGTAAGTTAACAGAACAAATGGAGGGGACGTTCACACTTCTGCTGAAGTCCAGACACTCTCCTTCATAGACCATCATTTATCTTCCATTTAATTGTCCTCATATTCTAAAATCTCCCTGTAATGTACCATCATTTTTTCCACTACCCACTCGCAGGGATAATTACTGTCTTTATTTATCTTATCTTGTTTTGCCTTTATCTTCTCCCCAGTCGCTCACTGCCAGGTAGCGCTCTGGAGTTACGGTATTCCCACGGGGGCGGGTCCCTCCCGACAGGTTCCACCACTCACCTGGATCCCTTTGGCAACACTTCCAGTGGGGGAGTGGTCCGGCGGAGTCACCGTGCTCGCTGGAGCTCTGCGCGGGAAGACTCCACCAAGGTGAGAGGGTCGCGATCCACCACAAAAACCCACACAGATCCATCAATCCAAAAAAAAGACTTAACAAACGCATCCCGTGATAAAGTGTGTGTCTCCTATAAAGTCTACAATATGTAAGGAATATTTTTTTTCTTGCCATGAGACGTTTATGTCGCACTGTAATCCACTTCCTCCCCTGCACCAAAGTCCATACTAACAATTGTGGATTTTTACACCAGCACACACAGGAGTTGTTGATGCTCTGCTGCGTCTGTCAGTAAGTTCACGTGTTGTTTTGCGACTTTGGAACTTGAAATACATCACTCGTATTTACCTGATCAACACCTACCAAACAAAGCTGTAGAGGACCAGCAGCTACTGTGTCTCCATGAGCTAAAATCCATCATTTTCTCAATGGACTTTGGTGCGGATTTTCAAATGACGAGATAAATCTGTGAATAATCACATTTATTCATTGTGTACGAGTTAATAAATCAAACTGAGAGTTTTGTCTCCACTTGTTGCCTCTGTGCAGTACCCAGACTGGGAGAGCGGGGGTCTGCTGGGGTCCGGGTTCGAGCCCGGCGTGGACGTGGGCTGCTCTGACGACGAGGACGATGGCGACCACCGCTTTGGCTCCGAGCTGCTGTCCCCCAGTGGACAGACGGACGTGCAGACTCTGGCCATCATGCTGCAGGAACAGCTGGAGGCCATCAACAAGGAGATCAAGTACGTCGACTGCGTAACAACTCGCAGAAAAACATATAAATACTCAATGTAATACTATGAAATTCTTGTTATGGAGCAACAACCGCCATCAAATAAATACTTTCCTGACAGATAAATCAAATTTAGCAAGTAAAACTAAAACATTTTCAGTTTTTAATCAAAACAAAGGCAATTTTTTTGTTTTTGCACAAAATAATATATGTAATTGCACAAGACGGGCATCATTAAGCTAGTTAGCTTAGTTTAGCATGGACAGTGGACATGTTGGAACAGCCAGCGGTATCGTAACATATTACTTAGCAGGCTTTAAAAAGTGCTAAGCTAAGCTGCTTTTTATGCCTCATTATAAAATTGGTGGCTACAGCACATTAATTATTATCAAATGTGTTGTTAAATAGTTTAATTTAAGCTTTAAAAAATGTAATAGTGAGCTGTTTTTTTTATTTTAACATGAATGAAACGCGACCACTGTAAACAGCGACACAGCTGGACTGGTTACTACAACTTCTTCAAATTAAATTGACGTTTAAACTGTTTTTTGGCATTAGTGGGAACGCTAATTTCTTCTTAATCTGTTTCATTTTCGGTAACGATGCAAAATCTAGCATAGCTGTAGCGTTGTTAGCACAGTCGCTAGCACAGTCGCTAGCAACGCATGTTCTCAGTAAACATTATTTTTTTAATAACTTGGGACAGCGCTTATTCTATTTTTATTTCAGAGTATTAAAAACAAAATAATGACGAGTCCCGCAAATTCCCGTTTGTTTCTGGCGTCCTTTATTTTTTTTTTAACTTCCTGTGACACAAAGTGCACACAATAGGCGCTTACATATATATATGCATATATACAGTATATACCAGATGGGAGGAGTTTCTGTTGCCATGGGAACGAATACACTCTCAGTTGACTCAGACACACAGTCATTAGACGAAGTATTTCAGTATCATCATCATCATCATCAGTGTTATGCAAGTCTCTGTCCTCCCCCGTCTCGTCTCCCCCTCCAGACTGATCCAGGAGGAGAAGGAGAACACGGAGCTGCGCGCCGAGGAGATCGAGAGCCGGGTCAGCGTGGCGTTGGACAGCCCGCCCATTCCTCCGACCTCGCTGGGCAGAGACGGCACGGGACGGGGCTTCATCCCGTCGTCCATCACGTCCTCCACCCTGGCCTCCCCCTCCCCCCCCAGCTCGGGACACTCCACCCCTCGCCTCCCTCACTCCCCGGCCCGTGAGACTGACAGACAGGTACTGTGCAAACATCTCCTCCAGGACAGTGAGTCATGCCATGAAATAAATCACGCAGACGAGGGTCAGAGGAGTTCACGTACGGCTTCTTTTGCCTCATGTGTTCCAGAACAACAAAGACGACGACCGCTCGCTCGCGCTCCTCGACTCCACGCCCCCTCCCACCCCCCGTGCGCTGCGGTTGGACAGGATGGCCCTCACCCACCCGGGCGCCATGCTGGACGACCCACGGGACTTCCGCAGGTAAAACAGACTCTCGTTAGGTCAGGTTAGGACAGATTATATGCAAATGATGTGGATTAGGGTGAAATTGAGAAGGAGCCACACATTCTTTTTCTGTATTGTCCCAGGAAGTGTTATTTGTTCGATATAATAGTGTCTTGTAACAATAATATAAAGCAATAAAACACACATGGAGCAGACTTCACATACATAACAACAATGAAACTGAAATGAAATGATATACATTAATAATAATACACTAATAATAAAGCTTTACTATTAGTGATTGTTATTGTTTGCCACGTCCGCGTCGTATATATATTATCTCATATTTCTCTCTCTCTGTCTGTGTCTCTGTCTCTCTCTGTCTGTCGCTCTCTCTCTGTCTCTCTCTCTCTCTCTCTCTCTCTCTCTCTCTGTCTGTCTCTGTCTGTCTGTCTGTCTCTCTCTCTGTCTCTCTGTCTGTCTCTCTCTGTCTCTCTCTCTGTCTGTCTGTCTCTGTCTGTCTGTCTGTCTGTCTGTCTCTCTGTCGCTCTCTCTCTGTCTCTGTCTCTCTCTGTCTCTCTCTCTCTGTCTGTCTGTCTGTCTGTCTGTCTCCCTCAGTCTCTCCGCAGACGGCAGCAGCTCCAACAGCAGCCAAGACTCCCTCCACAAATCCAGTAAGAAGAAAAGCATCAAGTCTTCCATCGGTCGGCTTTTTGGGAAGAAGGAGAAGGGGAGGATGGGCCAGCCTGGGCGGGACGGATCCACTTCACTTGGTAAACAGATGGAGGATAAGAGATAAGAGATAATGCTGACGTGTTCCTCTTTTTTCCGACATATTTGAGCTGCTGTGGCTCAGTGATTTGTGTTGTGTTTTTTTCTCTGTGACACAGCATCGACTCCGTCCGAGGACCTGGCCTCTGGAGATCCCATGGGCATGAACAAGACCGGGACTCTGGGTCCGGCAGATAAAGACCGCCGCAGCAAGAAGAAGTCAGTGTCAGGAACTCATGTTCATTCCTGTTTGCATGTTTTGTTTTTTTCAGTTGGGTTTCCAGTTCAGTTCAAGGGAAGAATTATTGAGTGAGAAAACATGGAATCTGTTCTCCGGTTTCCTCCCACAGTCCAAAACATGCAGATTTTCTGGGATTTGGCAAATTGGACACTCTAAATTGGCCGTGAGTGTGAGAGTGTATGGTTGTTTGTCTCTGTATGTGTCCCTGTGATGGACACACGTGTCCCCTGCCTTTCGCCCTGTGTCAGCTGAGATTAACCAGCAGTAGAAGATGAATGAGTTGAAAGAAGAACAACACACAGAAGTTGTTTTATTTATTTTTCCTTCCTCTTCTTCCGCAGACACGAGCTCCTGGAGGAAGCTTGTCGCCAAGGACTTCCCTTTGCGTCGTGGGACGGACCCACAGTCGTGTCCTGGTTGGAGGTAAACGCTGCAGAAACCTCGCCCAAAACAAAATGTGCCGTGTGAATGAAAAGAAATTCACACCGCTTTGAGGGTCGCAACGGGAAAGGGAAAACTTCCATGGGAACTTTAGTGTGGCCATTTTAGAAACACTACAAATTGGAAACTTGCCATGGAAATTATGGGGATTTATGGGAATGAACTACGTACACATATCAACATTTTGTTTTCGTATAGAAACCTCCTGACACTCATTAACCAAGAATTGAATCTCTATCATCAACCGTTCTTGAAATACGACAACTTTAAAACAGGTTGTTTTCTCTGTTTTTGACAGTTAGAAACAGGTGCTTGGAAGGAGGAGGGGCTTGTGAGTCTCTATCTCTCTCCCAAGTTTTAAAAGTTGAAAAAATATTACTTTGTCTAAATACTTCAAGTTTTAAATGTTCAATCCACCCAAATCGGCAGCAGGAAGTTTCTAGTTCCTTCTTAAACATTGTTAAACTGTGATTCTCAGCAGCTTTGAGTCACTCGGCTTCACTTCACTGTCGTTCCTTCCTCTCCCGTGCAGCTGTGGGTGGGAATGCCGGCCTGGTACGTCGCGGCCTGCCGCGCAAACGTGAAGAGCGGCGCCATCATGGCCAACCTCTCCGACACGGAGATCCAGAGGGAGATCGGCATCAGTAACCCGCTGCACCGCCTCAAACTGCGGCTCGCCATCCAGGAGATGGTGTCGCTGACCAGCCCGTCTGCGCCGGCCAGCACTCGCTCTGTGAGACTCACACACACACACACAAATACAACCTAATCCCTCAGTTTAGAGACAGAGAAATAAACAATACAGCCTCAAATGTGTTCTGTGTGGCATAAAAATCCCAGAACCCTTTAATTGGAGACTCTAAACACCTTCACAAACTCCGATCTTCTAAACGCTGAGCTGATATTTCAGCTTAAATTACACTAAACCAGCAGTGGCCGTGTGAGGTCCATGTTCAACCCACATGTTTGTAATTATGTGATTTGTCCAAATGTTAACGGGCCCCGGTGGGAAAGTGTGGCGGCGAGATACAAAGAATAGACGTTTAATGAAGCGTTTGTGATAGAAAATGAGAATAATGTAAGAGTTCAGGATCGTTTTAGTGGGAAATGAGGGAAGCTGTGAAAATGTAGCAGGAGTTTAGAGCAAAGTGAAAATAAACTTTGCATTTTTTTTTTGCTTCATCACACTTTGACAAAGATGAACCAGATGTTTTAGAAAATAAACATTTGTGCCGCAGATTTTCAGAATAGTTTATTTACACATATTTTCATTTGAAAAAGGGGGAAAAAATGTGAGTCTGAAGCTGTGATTGTCAGATTAAAGTGATGACATTTGTTCTTCCAGGCCACCGTAGTAGATCAGTGACACAGGTTGTGTTAATGTTGATTTACCAGCACGTCAAAAAACCTTTTTTCTGCTTTGTCCCCGTCCTCTTCTTCTCTGGTCCTTGCGTCCGCAGTCGACCAGTAACGTGTGGATGACCCACGCTGAGATGGAGTCCCTGAACGCAGCGACCAAACCTCCAGTGAGTGACTGTGTCTCTGTCCCACATCACGTCCACTTTTATGTTTGTTTTTCTCATTATTTTTCGACTCACTTTTGAACGTTTGTCAGGTTTGAATCATGTTGACGAGTCTCTCCTCCTCCTCCTCCTCCTCCTCTCTCTGTCTCCTCTGTATTTATGTCTCTCTCTCTCTCTCTGTGGGCCCAGGCCATAGTGTTGAGCATCTTCTTCTTCTCTCCCTCTTGTTGCTGTTTCAGTGTGAACTGCTTCCAACTAATGACCCATTCACTAACACACTGTTCCTCCCTTTTGTCCTCTTTTCCTGCTGCTGCTGCTTCCTCCTCCTCCTCTGCTTCTCCTCCATCCGTCCTCCTCGCTCCTGACCCCTGCTCCCCTCCTCCTCTCCACCTCCACATCACTCTCTCTCTTTCTCTCTGTGTCTCTCTCTCTTCTCTCTCTCTGCCTCCTCTCTTCTCTCGGCGCTTCAGGAGCTGAAGGAGTTCAGCTGGGACCAGGTGAGGATGAAAGTACAAATACAAACATCTTTACCACAAAATGACTCTGGTAGAAGCTAATGTCACTTTTTTATTTAATGTTACTTAAGTAAAAGTACTTAGTAGTAATAAAAAAGTGAGGTGTGAGTCATGGTGGCTCAGTGGTAGGCCGAGTTGTCTGTCAACTGGAAGGTTGTGGGTTCAATTCCTGGCTCTGCTCATCTATGTGTCCTTGGGCGAAGACACTTAACCCCATGTTGCAGCGTGTGAATGTGACTGAGTGAGTGTGAGTGACTGAGTGACTGAGTGAGTGAGTGTCTGAGTGAGTGAGTGTCTGAGTGAGTGAGTGGGTGTCTGACTGTGAGTGAGTGAGTGAGTGAGTTGTCCTTGAAGTGTCTTGCACTTAACCCCATGTTTTAGCGAGTGAATGAGTGAAAAGTGTAGCGTAAAGCAGCTCATCAAGACTAGAAAAGCTCTATATAAATACAGACCATAATACCCACTCTTCTTCTGATTTTATTTGGTAGTAACGAGTAACAAAGAGAGTTAGAGGAAATGTAGTGGAGTAAAAGTACACTCTTTATGTATTAAACGTAAATACCAAAGTAAAGTAGAGATACATGAATGTTGTACTGAAGCACAGTAACAAATACAACACTGGTAATAATTAAAGGGATGGTTGTGGATTTCTTAAGAGGTCGTGACACACAGAGGAAACCGTGTAATGTCGCTGTCGTCACGATTTGTCCTGCTTTTCCCTCTGAACACATGGCAGCCAGTGGGGACGCAAGCAGAACCACATTAAAATAAAAAGGCTCACCTAATGAAAGCAATGCCCTGCTTAAGGATAATGCTTGTGCTGCTTTTTATTGCCTCTTCCCTCAGAAAACTAAGAAAAACAGGAAGTCTCTGCCACACCAAAGCCCATAGACAAAACCAGCGTTTCTAGCTCACGGGGACACGGGAGCTGCTGGTCTACCGCTGCCTCGTCAGTTAACTTTGGGTCACGTACGCAAAGCGGAACACGTGATTTCAGTTATCAGAGTGGTATAATAAGACAAGTGAATCTCCTGAAAGAGGCAGCAGTGGATACAAACCTCCTGCGTGCTGTGGTGTACAATTGCTGATTTTCTCCATGGGATTTGGTGTGGGAGAGTGAGCGTTTTCTACAACACAATACAGACTTCCTTTTCCCGGCAGAAAATGCTGTGTAATGTCCAGATGAAGTGGCGATGAGTGTTGCAGCGGCGTTCTGTTGGCATGGGGGTGCAGGGGGTTGCACAGTCAAAGTCGGCTGACTGTGACTCAGTCGTCTTATCTCCAGTGAGTCACGAGCTGCTGTCAGACACAAAAGCCGAGCGTGAATCAGTGCTCGTCATCTGCGCTCGTCCCCTCCTTTTCTTCTTTTCAGATTCTGGCCTACGGCGATATGAATCACGAGTGGGTGGGCAACGACTGGCTGCCCAGCCTGGGCCTCCCGCAGTACCGCAGCTACTTCATGGAGTCCCTGGTGGACGCGCGCATGCTGGACCACCTGACCAAGAAGGAGCTGAGGGGACAGCTCAAAATGGTGGACAGCTTTCACAGGTGTGTTTGACTGTTATTAACGTAACGTTCACAGTGATCCCCATCACACATGGCGTTAAAGCACGCTATTAGGATATTATCGTTGCCAACATACAGTCCTGGTGATTTATTTTGAAGCACCACAAGAGGGAGCCTGTATTTTAGTTTTTCACTTGAAAAAAAGCATTCACAAAAATAATACATACATATCTGTAGTAACGTGATTACATTTCTTAACATGTTTTTTTGTCTGTAAATTTTTTGATTAGTTTTATGTTTTTGACACATTAGAAATTTTTTTTTTTTACAAAAAAGTGTTTAGAATTTTTGTTAACAAAGTAATTAGCTACAAGTTTTCTTAACCGTCACAGTTCGTAGAAATGTCATAAAAGTGACATGTTTCAGTAGCATTACGACATTTTGTAACTTTTTTGTTAGCAATTTTTTTTTTCCGATAGCGTCACAGTATTTACACGTTATATTTTTTTAACGATCTTGTAATTTTAGTACCACCTTTTTGTCACTTTTTGAACGCGTTAATAAGCGTTACAACATTTAGTAACGAAAGATTTTCATAACATTGCAGTATATTTTTTTCTTACAAACTTGTGTAATAATGTGTAATTTTTGTTTTTTGTGACATTTGTAACGTTTTGCAGTATTTTTTAACACAAACATTAGTTTTAAAAAGTTTTAAAATGGCAGTTCTACATTTTTGTGACATTAGCAACATGTTTCCGTAAACGTCGCAACATTTTGTGGAAACAGTTTTAGTAACATAACATTTTGTAAAATACATTGTTAGCTAATTTTATAGATAACATTGCAGCATTTATTTAAAAACGTTTTTTCTTGGGTAACATAAATAATGTTTGTGTATGTGACGTGTTTTTCTTGTGACATTAGCATAACAGATTGTAGATAGTAACAGATTAGAGGTTTAGAGGTGACAAATAAGACGGTGTTCTTGAGACCTTACAGATAATACATCAATACAAATAAAACAAACAGGGAGCCAGTGAAGATCAGCCAGGACTGAGGTGATGTGACAGTGTCTGTTAAATCCAGGTTTTATTTTTGTGTAAAAATAACCTGAAACTGCCGCGGTTTAGACAACTTGACACAGACAGTTTGGGTTATCACATGCTCAGGAATGTCTTAAAACCCACCTGAGAATGTGGATCCTGCGTTTGGCTCACTCACTCAGGGATCATGATGGGATATCACTCAGTACGGACGTGAATTCCAGGGTGTTTTTCTCACTTCTCGTGTTTTCACTGCCTTTGTCCATGTGTGAGAGCTCCAGGTAGCGCTGTCCGCTCAGGTGTGTGTCCCCGGGCTGTCTTTAACTCCTCTCTTTAGAGACGGTTAAGAACTCAGGGGCCCCTTTTTGTGGACTGTGTTAATGCTTTCTGAGTACAGGTGAGAGTGGAAACACGACCTCAGTTAACCCCACTCACCCTGTGGCCCTTTGACCTCTCTCAGGGTCAGTTTGCATTACGGCATCATGTGCCTGAAGCGCCTGAACTACGATCGCAAGGAGCTGGAGAGGAGGAGAGAGGAGAGCGCACACCAGAACAAAGGTGAGCTCTTCATGTCAGTGTCACGTTTGTTCTCTGCACGATAACTTTCATTTTCTTTCTGTCTCTGTTTCTGTGATGATAATGTAATGTACACTTGTTCTGCGTCCTCTTCAGCGTTACAGCGCCACACACAGGCCTGGCATATGTACTGCAGCGGTTAGAGTCGTCTCTACATGAAACGTTTTAAAGAAAAAGATCGTAAAGGAAAATTTCTAGCGATAGCAGGCCACACCCCTTGCCAAAGTTTCGCCCCCAAAACCCCCAGAAGCCATTGTGTGTGTGTGTGTTTTTTTCCTGGTTTAAAGGAGCTCAGTGTTCTGAAGCTCCATTAAACACAATTATACAATTATGACAGTCGTCTCCTTTCAGAAAGATGACTTGTTAAATTTTACAACCAAAATCGTCAGAACATGCAAGGAGAGAGAAAAATGAACCGAGAGTTTCACAGGCACAAACACGTACGTCCTCCGAGCGTCACCTCAGGAGACAGAGACACGTCTGTGTCCTCAGCTGCTGCAGTAACACCGACTCTGAAATGCTTTGACAAGATAGAATCTCAAGTTCTAGACCAAAACAAGCCGTAGATGTAGGAGTAACAACAAATAAAGACGGCTGTCGCCCCCCCAGCCAAAAAAAAAACAAATTTGGCAAAACACGTGACGACTTGTTTCTTTGCTTGAATGCAAATACTTGTAGATTAAATGATTATTAAAAGTGGCATGAGCTCTTCTTCCTTTTAACATTTTAAAAAGACCTCATAAAAAAAGTGAACAATAAAAACAATTTATTTTACATCATCAGCAAATTAAGCTAATTTTTTTTTCCCCCACTCAAAGAAATATGACGAGATTCCATCACAAACAAAACACACATTTCCTTTTGATTTCTGTCGAGTCCCACGTTGTTTTTTGCGAGATGATTGGACCACCCCTTCAGTTTCTGCCCCTTTCTTCCCACACTTACAAACCTCAACTCTCTGGTGCAATTTGGCTGCATAATGATGACATGAATGTCAACACGCTGAGTCATTAAACAAACACTGGGATACACATGTTGTACATTTATAGTCGGATCACCTTGGCTCGTTTCCCAGCCGATGAATTTCCCAAGTCAGGAATGTTGTTGGTTCTGGGTTCGTCCTCTGACCGTGACCAGGAAATAAATCAGAGAAGAAAAGACGCGACACTGGGATTTGTCTTCATCAGCTATGGACACTTATCAAAGTCATTTGTCCCTTTTACAGTAGAGGAGTTTTAATAATCCTGAGACGCTGAGGCTGCAGTGGTTCGACAGCTCCCGTCAGCTGTGATGTTAAATCGCACATTTGTGCAGGTGTATATGTACACTTACGTTTTCATCTGTGTCCACTCCTCCCTACCTCCCTTCACCTTCTCCCCCCTCTACCCCCCAGATGTGATGGTGTGGTCCAACGAGCGAGTGATGTGCTGGGTGCAGACGATCGGTCTGAAGGAATACGCCGACAACCTCCGGGAGAGCGGCGTCCACGGGGCGCTGCTGGCTTTAGACGACACTTTCGACTACACCGACCTGGCGCTGCTGCTGCAGATCCCCAACCAGAACACGCAGGTAAACACAGAGGTTTGACGGAGGACGATGTCCGCGTCATCGCTATGGTGAATGTTTTGAGGTTGTCGTGAGCGAGACGTCTCCAAAAAACGTCTTGAGGGAATAAGTGATCCAGATTTGGTGGTTGAAAGACAATATCTTCTTTAATGTCAGATGATGTCTCGATATGCTTTTAATCTGGAACATTTTTAGTCTTTAGAATAGATTAGAAATACTTTATTCATCCGCAAGGGGAAATTGGTTCAACACAGCAGCAATACAATACAAAAAATATGTGCAGACGTACAAGAAAATAGTGCAATAATAAAAAAATATGGCATAAAGAATCTCATGAAGACACAATGTTGGTATGGAGTTGTTGTAAGTCCTGATGGCTGATGGCGGGAATGACTTCCTGAATCTGTCCGTGTGACAGCGGAGCTCTCTGAATCTCTTGGAGAACGTGCTCTCCTGGGCCTGCAGGACGTGTTGGAGAGGATGATCAGGGTTATCCACGATGGAAAGCAGTTTGTTCAGCATCCTCCTCTCCACCACCAGCTATAGGATATGATATAGGAGATAGGCGTGGACATAATGAGAATGAGAATTTTGTATAGTAAATATAGTCAAATTCTGTTTAAACACAAGTATTATTACGATTGTCGTTCAGGCATGAGCTTTTAATTTGAAAGGCCACAAGGCATAAACAAGGGTTGTCACTTTCTCCTCCCAAAAAAAACCAAGCTATATCCTGTGGTGAGGCTAACTGCTAAGTGATTTGTTTGCGACTTCTTCATCGTTGGTGTAAAACCACAAATACTTCCATGCGACAATTTTCCGATGCTTCGGTGTCGCGATTGTCCGCGAGGAAATACAGCGCCCTCTGCTGGACCAAGCTTTAATGACCTCAAACGGTCTTCAATGAGTTTAATTATTTTCTTGTGCTCTGCTGCTGCATACACACAAACGCTCCCTCAGTCAGGTCTTAGAGCGCGTTTTCAGATATAATCAGAAAACTCTGTTCACGAAGAAAAAGCAGTATACAAGTATAACAGTATATAGTCAGTATAACAACATCAACAACAATTCTAAAAAAGTTACGCAGTGCAGCTTTAACGTCGTAAATTAAACACGAACAAAGAGGAAACTCTTCTTACCCTCTCATTTAATCCTTTCTACTCTACACACTTAATAACAGTCATTTCCTCTAATAGCATTGCAGTTTTTTATGATATTGCCGCCCTTGTTTTGTAGAAATATTTTCTTCTGTCAGACAAAGACACGATAATAATACTGATAATAATAATAAGTGAACGTTTACGGAGTCAGACTGAGTGTTGTGTGTGTGTGTGTGTGTGTCTGCGTACGTAAAAACATCGTAAAAAAAAAGGAACAGTCTAGGCGCCGCCGCCGTGCAGCCACGGCGAATCAAAGAGTCTAGGACCTGAGGAAATGAAGTTCTGCCTCATTAGGACCAGGTTTTGGTCTCCATGAGGACTACTAGTTAAAAAATAAATAAAGTTAATCATTATTATTATTATTGTTGCACACACACACACATATTCTCGTATTTCTATCCATTTTAAGACCATTCATTTGAACGGTCTACCTAAGGCCTTACCTTGGTCCTAAACTTAACCAGTAAATTACAGTTCTTCCTCACTAGGACCAGGTTTTGGTCTCCATGAGGACTACTGGTACTAGTACAAAGTCAGTGTTTACTGAAAAAGGCCCGAAAGCATAGGAGTCTTACTGAGGACACTCATAGACACTTACCCTAAAACCAGGTCTTAACCACCAAAATAGCCCTTTAAAGTTGTGAGGACCAGACAAAATATCCTCACAAAGACACACACACACACACACAGTTTGTGCATTGACTTCTGTTCATTTGGACAAACCAAACAAAAGCCTTAACACTAACCACAACCACTTACCAGTTACTATGGGGATCTGCCTCATTAGGACCAGGTTTTGGTCTCCATGAGGACTATTGGTCCTGACAAGGTCAACGTTTATGTGACTGTTCCAGTGACCCCTCTGTGTCGTTTCTCTCCTACAGGCCAGGCAGCTCCTGGAGCAGGAGTACAACTCCCTCATCACCATGGGAACCGAGAGACGACCCGATGAGGTTGGCATCTTCATCTTCATCATCGTCATCATTTTTTTTGTTTTGTCTTCTGTTGACGTTGTGACACTCTTGTCCTCCGTGTGTCAGGACGGAACAAAGACGTTCACGCGCTCGCCGTCCTGGAGGAAGATGTTCAGGGAGAAGGATCTGAGGGGCGTGACCTCCGACTCTGCCGAGACCCTGCCTGCGAACTTCCGTGCCTCAGCCATCTCCACGCCCTCCGTGACCCTGAGGAAAGTCCAGAGTGATGGTGAGTGTGACCCCTGACCTCTGTTATTCACTTTGCTCTCATGTTCATGTCCTTGGCGGGGCCACGCTGGGTCACATGACACGACGTGAGCCACAGCAGGAGCTCGATGGGAGTCAGGGTCAGAGGTCGAGGGGCGGAGAATCTCTCTGTACCTGACTATTCCATTTGACCCTGATTCACTTTGATTCGGAGGCAATTTGATTCTGATTCTTTTTAATTCTGATCTAATTTGATCTAACCCTAACCCCGCCCACTACTCTCTTCCTCAAGTGCGTTGTGAAACTACGGTGGCCCACAAGTCCCAGAAAGGATGATGTTTTTCTTGCTTTTCCTGATTTTTTTTTCTGGTTTTGCATTTTTACACACAAGATATTTGTCGACGTGAAGTTGATACACAAACCAAACAAAAAAGAGTGTTAAGATAAGACCTTCACGTAATTCCCTGACATGCATGGATAAGACCAGTAGGTGTCAATAACTATTACTGGAACTTTAAGTCCTCATTCCGACTTGATATAAGTCCGTCAGATATGATTATTATTCAATCTGATTATGATTTAATTTGACTTTGAACGCAGACTCTTATTTTCTTAACACGTCTGCTTTTCTTCGTGGACACTCGTGACTTTGGTTTGTATTTGGTTAAATCCCACGTGGTCACACGAGACGTGTTTCAGAGCCACTCGCACTCGTACGTGATCCACATGTGAGCGAGTGACAAACACCAGGTCTGAACGTAAGAGTGATGGTCAGTCTTTGCCAGGTCAAAGGTCGAACTCTGAACATTATTTGAACGTGATCATAAATGAGCCGTGTTTACGTCGTGATTTCCCCGTAAATGAGGCCTGAACAGAAACATTTGTACAAGTGTGCGTTACATAAGTCGCTTTCATGCTACTCTGCCATTAGTTTGGCAGTGGAATTTCTTCTGTTAGCAATAACAAGGAACAGACGCTTCAAAGTGCAGAGGAAGACTATTATCCCCTCCCCCTCTCCCCCCTCTCCCCCTCATCCCCTCTTCCCCCGTTCCACTTCCTAATCATCAAGTCTGAGGGAGGTCAGCGCGGTGAGTTCAGACGCTGCTGTTACGATAATGACCACATCTGTGTCTCCTCCCGCTCTCGTACGCAGCCAACTCTGGTGCCCGGGGTGAATCTGCCTCAGTGAGGACGTACTCCTGCTAAAGGACCACGAGGTAAGAACCGTCCCACACTGTCAATGACAACTGTCCACTGCTGTCGCTGCCGCTGAAGCCCGGGTTGTTGGACTTTGTTGGACTTTGGTCTTTATTGTCGTGAGCCCGGGATTTTCGCACTTCCTCTCGTGTCATTAAGTGACTTTAGGTTTGAGGATTAAGGCGGAGGGTAATTAAGGCCACAGAGGAACTCTGGTCTGGGTGAAATCACCTGTTGACACCATTTTGTCCAACCACAGAAAAAAAAGAAGGAGATTCTCAGTAGTTCACGGATGGTAGAAAGTAGGGCTGTCACTTTTTGTTTGAATGGATATTATGTGGCAGATTTGTTGGCTTACCGTGGCTTGTAGCTTTTAGCTTGCGTCCACTTTATTTGCAGCTTCTAAATGGATCTAAGGCCGATCTGTGCTCACAGTCAGTGTTGAGTCATGTTAAAAGTCCGATTAAGTCCCATTTTAGTGAGACTAAGACAATAATTTGGTTTTCTTAACGTCTTAAAAACACGTTAGTCCGACTAAAATTGAGCTAGTCTTAGTCGGACTAACATACCTGGATAATGACATTCATAGGCCAATGACTCCTACATGTACACGCTGAGCTGGAGTTGGACATCCTGCGAATGCACCAAAATGTCCTCCCTTGTCTTTGACCCGGAAGTAGAAGAAGACGACGTACAAACTGCGACCACAACTGTTATTATTTCAGACGGCCTGTTGCGCTTCCAGGTTGTATATTTTCACCTCAAGACACGGAATGGATGGTGGAACATAGAGCTCCACGTGACGTGTGATTCCTTTTATTATTTGACGAGTCGCGTCGCCTCACTCGGGTGAAGCTAAAAGCTAAGCTAAGAGGTGAGTTACTTCCACTGTGCGGCGTAGAACCTGAAATCCTTTCATACCTCACTTTTCAGATGTGTCGTCATTTTTTCAGAAAGTCTGTTGCACTTCCGGGTTGTACATTTTTGTCTCAGTCAGGTTCTCGCACGCAAATTTCTTTGGACAAAAAGTGACAGCTCGACATACTCACACAAATATCGCCACCTAGTGTTGCGGAGCCACACACACACTTATATAAAGTGGTGTAATCCGTAGGATTAGGGTTGTAAACTGTGTCTGATTTCAGGGAAATTGTTCTTGTTTTTATTCGTGATGAAGAAAAAGAACGTTTTTCCACTCGAAAAATAATTACATTTTCAGATAATTTTGTAACACCGTCTTGATAAGATGTTACAGCTGAGTTTAAATGTACAACTTTCTTAAATTCTGTCCAGTTTTTGACAATTGTTTCTTCATTTTAAGGAACATTACAGTTTAAAAGTGGCTGCAGATTTTACAAGCTACTTTTAAATATTATAACCAAGCAAGTATTTGCTTCCACCCTTGGCAGATTAAGACTATTTGGCTGGTGACATGGTAACCATGGTAACCGTGGGAATAATACCATCATCTGTCTCTCTCACTCCCCTCAGGACTTCGACTGGATCGGGACTGGACTTTGAGGACGCTCTCGCTCGTCCGCGTGGAGGGAAAAGAAGCAACGAACGAAACCGCTTCACTTCAAAAGTAAAAAGAAATCTGACCATTCTGCAATAACAGAAGCATAAGAGGAATAAAGGGGGGAAAAATGACGAGAAGAATGTAGGATATGTTTTTTTTTGTCCGAGCAGATTTGGAAAGTTTGAATGGAATCAGCTGTTTTCGCTCTCTCTCTCTCTCTCTCTCTGTCTCTCTCTCTTTCGTCGGTGCTGGTCGGGTCGTTAAAGGGCGATGTCGGGTTGTGTTGGTGAGGTGTGTGTCGGGAATGCTTCTCCTTCAAACCGCTCGCTGCCGTTTGTTCTCGTGAAACACGGCACATTTTACTGAGCGTCCTCCTCCTCCTCCTCCTCCTCCTCCTCCATGAGGCGTTTACGATTTTGAAAACACGAGCAAGGAGAGGAAGTTTTAAACTGTTAAAAAATGCTGTAAAAGGAGCAGCTTTTAAAACAACGCCAGAGGAGTTCTACCTTTCTACCAGGGGTTGACCGATTATCAGCCGATTAATGACATTTAACGATATTATTTTAATATGTAAAAATGTACATTGAGAAAATCATGGTCAGGGGAAAGGGTGACATGTAACCAGAGGAAAGGTTGCCGGTTTGAGTCCCCACCAGGTCAAAGGGCTCAGGGAACACCTGAGCAAGGCACACGACCTCCAACACTACAACAAAGTTATTACAAATATATGAAAAATAAATGTTCAATATTATTAATACACACAGACATATATATATATATATATATGTATTTATTTAGTACTTACAAGTCGTAAATGAAAGGTTCTCATTTTTTAACGTCATCTATGAGTTCCCCCAGACCTTCAGGATATTTCAGGGCGTGTCATGCTGAGCTAACACTGTACAATATTATCTTATACGTGGTTTTGTAAAACCTCCAGCTCACGCTGTATAAGCTAAAACGCTCGCGATTTCCGTGCGCACGCGATACAGTCCGACATGTCGGATATCTCGCATCTGGAACTGCGACGTTGAAAAAGAAGAAGAACTGAGAAGTGGAGAGACGCTCACTGAGAAGGAGAAAACACTCTTTTTAAACGTTACCAGGCAGCTTCAGCTGAGCAGCCATCTCTACCCTCTAACCTTTTTTCCCGGTTGTTCCCGGTCATGCTAACTTTCTTTCTACTTGACTTCACTTCTGCTTCTGTGCTCGCGCAGGCGCAGTGAGGGAGGTGGAGGTGAGTCGATAACCTCACGAGGGGGCGACCGGGATTTCAAACGGGACCGTACGATTGTTGTAATCGCTGCTCCTTACCTCATGTATGCTACACGACACACGTTTAAAGGCCGTGGTATACTCGCGCGTCAGAGTCCTGTAGTATCCCACTTCACCATCGGGTGGGCGGTACAAGTCTGGACACAGGGAATAGGACGCATTCCTACCAAAGAAGAAGAAGAAAACATTGCTACAGCTCCCTCTGACACGTCTGAGCGTCTGCTTTGAATAATCCACCTACCGGAAGTTCACTTTTCGCAAGCGTTGTCCATTGATTTCGTGTTGGTGTCCGTGTACCAGGGCCGTAAGCTGAAATCTTTGGGACCGTAAGCCTGATCCCAAAAAGTAGTCGCATGAGGATCAAAATCAGCTCAACATGAGCCAAAAGTCACACAGTGTAAGCCTGCATTTAGCGAATGAGAACCTTAATTATTCTATATATATATATATACATCTGTATATATATATATATATATATATATATATGTATACCATATCATTGTGGAGGAGAGGTCAGAGGTTAGACTTCCAGTCTCTCAGGATCACAAACCATTTCATGTATAAAGGTTTGTTTCAGTTCCAAATATCGCTCAAATCCGCCTCATTTACTCGTTATCGGTCGGCTCCTGGTGGACTGTGGTGTCGGCCATCTTGGCTCTGCTTGCTCGGTGTCAGTGTCCAAAAAACAGGCCGGAGCAGGAGTTGTAAAAAAAGCTGCGACCACATCACAGCTGCGCCTCCTCGTCCTCTTTGTCTGTTTGCTCGTTGAAAACCGAGTCGTTTCCTTTGAAGGCAGCGTCCATTATGGAGATCAAAGGCTCGGGGACGGGTGGGAGTGGGCGGAGCCAAGTGTAGCACGGCCGCAGAGGCATTGTGTCCGACGCGTTATGACGTCAATGGCAGATAATGCATAGATTAAGTGTCAGTGTCGCTTTCTTTACACTGGGTTTATACACTTTTCTTTTATGTTTTGTTTTTTTTTAAACTCGGAGGAGTCACTTCAAGCAAATGGGGACGACAGACAGACAGACAGATAGACAGACAGGAGGGCAATAATCCAACGTTTACAGACGCCAAACGCCACGGAAAAATCAAACGAGGCTCAGAGTGACAGATGTTTCACAGACGTTTTTGACGTCAGCTCAGGCAGAAAAATACACAGAAATCCTGTGACACAAACATCAGAGAAGAAGCTGCAGGGGTGCATCATGGGAAATGTAGGCTTCTGATTTCATTTAAAGCAGCACAATCTTCTTTTTTTGTATAGCGTCGCGGCCCATTTTTAAATTCTAGAATTCTTTAATTATGTTCTTCATGTCATATTCAGACAGAAACATTTAGATTTTTTAATTAAATCTACAACATTTAAGTTTTATTATTTTCTTAACACAAACAACACAAAACAGCCTACCTGCAGTATCTTTACAGCCCACCGGGGGCTGCAGACTTCGCGAAATATTTCACTGAAATTACATTTTTTTTCTTCTTTAATTCAAAGCTATAAACCCTTTGTAAAGTTTGTGTTTGTTTTTAAAGCTGCAGTGCGTAATTTTTTAAATCCAAACCAGTGTCTGTGGAGACACAGAGTGAAGCACAAGAGCGACGATAATAAAACGACAGACAACGGTTTTTGTTTTGTTTTAAAAATGTAAGCTATTCAACGAATGTTAAAAGAGAACTTTAGGTGAAGGAATTCACCCTGGTCCTCTGAGATATAAACTAGTGATGATTAGGTTAAGAAGTTAACCACAGTTCTCTGAAACATGGGGTAAGTCTGTTAGCGAGGCTAGCTGTGTTTTGGGCGTCAGAAGTTACACACCGCAGCTTTAAATGTCAACTATGTTTATATTCAGAAAGACGTGGAAGTTTCTGGTTTCCGGTGCTGCTCTGCGCTGCAGTTCTGCAATGTCTGACCTCTAGTCATTGGCTCGGGGTCAGGGGTCAGGGGTCGAGGTCAGTTGATGATGAAAGCAGCGACAGAGAGATAAAAACAAACAAGAAATCAGAAAGAGACAGAAATCATTTTCCTGCACACACAAGCCATAACAGAAACTAAGAGCACTGCGGGGGGAGGGCGGGGCTTAGCAAGGCGGCATGGGGCGGGGCGTGAGGTCAGAAAGAGGCGGGACGAAAGGGCGTGTCCTCGGAAGCCCAGGAAACAAAACCTTTAGCCTCTGTGTGTTTACGATGCATGTCAAAATAAAACGACAATGACCTAAAAGATTTTTCTTTTTCTTTTTTTTTTAGTGGTGAAGATGAAATGAGGTCGTATAAAAATAAATGAACAAAAAAATATCTGTATGATAAAACCTACAGTGGGCGGAGCCTGGGGATCAATTTGTAAAATTGTGTGTAATTTTTTCTTCGGTTGTATTTTTTTCATTTTTTACGACGAGTATTTATTTTTCTTTAAGTATGTATTGGATAATAAATAAATAAATAAATAAATGTACGTACATGTTCCGTTTTCCCCCTCGACGACAAACTTTGTTTATTTGAACGAGCTGAAGAAGAAAAAAATAATAATGAAATAAGAAGAGTGGGAAACGTCGGGTCGTTCAGATGATGCTCGTGTGTGTGTGTGTACATTTTTGAGAAGATTTCCATGATTAAAGTGATCGTAAAAACACAAACACTGAGAATAAACAGTGAAGATGATGATGGTGGTGATGTTGAAGATTTAAAATAAATAAATAAATACAGCGATCCAGGTGGATCTGCTGATCTCAGCAAAAACACTTTCTCCATTTATTTCCGTCACTTTGTTTTTTCGTGATTTATCTCTTTTATATATTGATATGTTCATTTCTGTGATTGTGTTTACTTTTTATTTACTTGTTTAGTTTTGATGTTGTGAAGTTGTTTCAGGTTAAAGGTTTTCAATGTAAGGCTGCAGGTGTCGTTTGAAAACACCACATTTTTACAAAACGTATCCATTTTATGTCCATTTTTGATTCTTTTCCTCTTATATTTAACCTTTTAGCTACTTTTAGTTTCTCTTGTTTGAAGTTAAATTGCTTTTAAATTTCTCATTCAATAATTTTTTTTTAATAACCTTTACAATTATTGTTTAATTTAAGCTTAATTATTCATACATGCAAAAAAATTGTTTTAGTATTTTTTGTATTTAAAGAAACTCGCTAAAAACCCACCTGCAGTACCTTCATGTCCCACCAGGGGGTCGTGGTCCACACACACTGGGAATCACGTGTGGATATACATTTTTCCGTGAGTATTTATTTATCAAGTATTCAATCAAGTATTGTTTTCCGTGGCTCTGTCCGTCTGTCTGTGCTTCCCCAATTGCACTTGCCACTATGACCAACAGGGGCCGCCAGAGGCTTGTTGCATGAATGGGGTGAAGTCTTGTTTATGTATTTATTCTGTTTATTGTTATTTTGTGATTCTACGCTGCTACATTTATTTTTTCATGTGTTAATAAGCATCGCTGTTTTTATTTAAAATTGTTTTGTTTTCTTTTATGTCTTTTTGTGTGTGTGTGTGTGTGTGTGTGGTTGCATGACTTTGCCATGTGTTCCACAAATGCTGCCAGCGTCTGGAACCAGAACTGAGACACGGACACACGGAAAAACATGGCCGCCATCAGTCGGGGGAAACGAGTCAAAACAGGTTTTAGCCACTGAACACGAAACCACACCTGATTTTAGTCTTTAGAGACACGTTACAGAAAAAAATGTTTTAACATCTTTATCTCACTGAAAAGGTTAGTTCAGTTTGCTCACTCTCACACACCAAACCAAACCCCATTGAGAAAATCGTGGTTTTAAGCTCACGGGCACAGGAGCTGCTGGACCGCCGCCGCCGCCTCGTTCGGTTAAGTCTGGGTGACTTAAATAAATGTGAATGAAGGAATTCAAAAGCAACTTAGAGGCGGAGGCAGCGATGGGGCGACAACTCTTGTGTGCCGTGACGTTAAATCGCTGATTTTGGGCTTTGGTGTGTTTTTTTTTTTTAACATCAGTGACTCCTTGTAACATTTTTGTAGCAGAATACAAGCAATAAAAAAATACATGCAATTTACTGTTTATGTCAAGTTTAAAAACAAATACATCAGTTGTGCGTTTGTGCGATACAGTATTTATGTTAATCTGTACAAAACAGAGTACAAAAGAGTACGAATATCTTTTATTACCATGTTTGTCAAAGTTAAATTAGCTCTTTTTAGTGTCATATTATTATTATTTAGAAAAAAAACCAAAAACATGTTGTTGTTTTTTTGCCCAAATAAAACCGATCACGCGTCACATTCACGGTGAATCCATTAATTACAGTTACAGTGTGGAGCAGTGACTCGGAGCCTCAGTAGGTGGCGCTCCTTCCTCTCACAAACCCGAGTGGACCAGAGACTGGAATTATCATCGTCATCAGACACTTCTTCTATAAATACACACACAGATATTATACATAGCTTCATACATGAAGGTATACGGGTGTCATATTTTACATATATATATATATACACATACATATATATATATATATATATATATATAGAAAGGAATATATTAATATCAAAGACGAACACATGCTTACATACTAATCAAAAATAACTTAGGTTATGAAAGATCATACAAAAAACAAAACAGTTTTAAAAGTAGAATCTCTATAAATGACAATTTTCTCTAAGATCTAGTGTTGAGGTCTTCTCGTTTGTTTGTTTATTAAAAGTCATGTGGGACAGAGGGGGAGGGTCCAGGGCCGAGGCGGGAATAACTTCCATCATTTTAAAGTGAAAGTGCACACAGTGAGATGTGACAGCTGCTCCGCTGTGAGTCACTTTCTACTTCATGCCTCCTCCTCCTCCCCCTCAGCCTCTCCCGGTTCTAGTCAGGACCTCCCTCCCCGGCACCTGATTGGCTCTGGACAGCAGCACGCAGACGCAGGACGAGTCGATGCGGATCCATCTCCACCCAGTTCTGTTGTTGGTGTCTTTGGTGAGCGCTCGCACAAACGACTGCTTGGCCTTGCACTCGCTCAGCCACTGTTTTTTGTCCACGCCAAAGCAGCCGGACCCGGCGAGGCCCATTCCCGGGGATCTCGGCGCCGCCGCCGCGCCAGAACCCCTCCCCCGGCTGGTGCCACTCTCCTGCTCGGCCTGGCGACAGCGGGTCTCGTAGAAGAACTGTTTGAGCGGTCCCGTCTGGGTCTGGATTTCCTCCAGGACGGTGACCTGCCGGCCGCGGGAGTCAATGGCGGACCTCTTGTCGGTGACCCAGACACTTTCCGACTCGCACACGGACTTCTCTCCTCGCCGTCGGTCCATCAAGTGCGAGCGCTTGTCCCGCCTAGCGGGGCGCGCGGCCTCGCTGGCGGTGACTCTGGAGGAGTCGGTCCAGCTCGGGGTCGTGCTCCTGTCAATCGCCCGATCCCCGTGACCCTCGATGTGTCCGTCCATGTCCTCCTGCTCCTCCCCGCCGCCGTCCTCCTCCAGCAGGCCGGACTCCAGCATGAGCAGCAGAGGCGGGTGTTCTGGAGGAGACAGCGAGGGCGAGAAGAGGACTCGTGGATGTGCGTCCAGAAACATCTCGTCTCCCAAGAGGCTGTCGAGTCCGGGGCCCAGACCCGGTCCTGCCTCCAGGGTCGCGCTCTCCTCAGCCCCTGGCATCTGCTCAGTCCCCGTCCTGATCGTTGATGTCTCTCGCAGCTGCTCTGAAGGAACAGTTGGTTCTGGTCCATGCGGAGCCTTTAGTGTTGCAACAGGACTGGCAGTGTTGTGGTTTTCTGCTGCAGAAACCTGCAAAGGTCTGCCCGTGGAGTCCTTCTTGTAAAAGTCCATGACGCCGGAGATCTCTTGCCTGCTGCTTCTGTCAGCTTTGTAGTCCTTTGGTGGAGAATTATCCTGGGAAATATCCTCGGTCCTGAGTGTTCGCCCGTCCAAACTGACGCCGCTTCTGCCGCCGCTGCCTGAGTTGCTTTTCGACCGGTAACTTCCTTGATTGTCCACTCTGAGCGTGGCGGTCTCTTCATGTACGGAGGATTTCACGTCGTCGTTGCGGTCGTGGAGGTCTCGTCTGTCGGGTTTCTGGCCGACGGCCGAGTCCGTCTGCGAGGCATTTCCGCGAGAATCGTAGTCCACGCGCGGAGCTGCGAGGCGCGCAGCCGGGTCCCGGCGGTCCTCTCTGCGGTCGTCGGAGCCAGGCTTTATCGTCGTCGTCGCAGCCGCAGCGATCCTGGACACGGGGTTGTGAGGGAAGGGCAGGGCCGAGGCAATCACCATGGCAACCAGGGGAAGCCAGTGCATCACTCCCAGGACGTATCAGCTGGCAGCGAAAAGAAAAAAAAAGACACAGAGGAATTAAAAGTTGCAGCTCGTACAGTTGAACCTCGTACCTCATTTAAAATGTAAACCGAGAGGTTTTACTAGTGACTCGCACTCTTTATGACCGCAGAGGTACGGCTTTAAAGTCTTGGCAGACATCGTGGAAAAACAGGACCCGGTGCAGTGAGGTCGACCCACTGCTTCTTCATGTGGGCCGAGTTTTGCACAACCTTCAAACGCCGGTGCATGTGAATCTTAACGGCCGAGGCACTCAAACACAAGAACCCAAGAATGTTTTTTGTTCTTTGTTTTTTAAAAAAAGAAGCTGTGGTTCAGTGGGTGAACCATAGCTCGTCGGCATTGCCAAGGTCTATTTCAGGTATTTAACATGAACACACCTGGGCTTTTTTAAAAGGTGGTGCCGGAACATGACATAATACATCTGTCACCGGGGACTGGAGGAGTTTTTACTACTGTAAATATTCAGCCTGCCGCAACCTGAACATCTAAACCATGTGCAACCAAAGAGGATTAGAGGCAGATTAAGTGGAGTGAATACAGCAGAGAAACAAGACGCGTATCCTGTTTTTTTTTAAAAAGTCACGGACAGTGCGCGTTTCCCTCGATATCACCAACAGCCCCAACCTCGATTATCCACCGACACCAACAGCGATATCAACCACGCAGCCATTTCAAAGACATACATCATTCATTCATCTTCTACCATGTTGCTCAGCTAATAAAAGTCTATGTCTATAATATCATCAGAATATTTTCACCATTTCACCTGTGGATTAAACACCATTTATTTTCTGGAAAATTTAGGTTTGAGTCACTTTGAAAGACCACTTGCTTTCCCCCGCACCAAACCCCATTGAGAAAATCTGTAATTATTTTTTATTTTTACGTCACAGCACACAGGAGTTGTCAACTTACTGCTGCCTCCGACAGGAAGTTCACGTGTGTTGTTTTTGTGAATTCGGCATCTAAAAATCCTTTGTTCTGATTGACCTCAGTGACACAAAGTGACCACATGTGGCAGCAGTAGACCAGCAGCGGACCAGCAGCTCCTGTGTCCCTGCGAGCTAAAATCACTGATTTACTCTATGGAGTTTGGTTGTGGGAGCGTGAGTGCTTCACAAACTTCAGTTTCCTTGTGAAATAAAGACGTGAAACATGTTTTTAAGATATTGCAGACCTTTAAGCAGGCATGGATTTTATTACGTCTCTTTTTCTTAAGAGGCACAAATGTGTTTTTAGTCACAGCAGCAGTGTTTTCACTGAGAGCTCAGGCTGACAATTATGTTAGAACTTTTTAAAGAACCTGAACTATCACTTTAAATTGTCCCCTCATCTTAAATGAGTGTACATGAACAGTAATTGATTATTGATGGACAAAAACACCTGTCTATAATCAAACAAAAATAATAATAAAAACATTATTTTTTGTTGTAGTTAACAAAACTAGAACTGAAATTAATATTATTAAAAAATATATATGACTCTATGTCCTTGGAGTAATTTTTAAGGGGTTTAACGCTCTTGAAATTTGGCATGGAGGTCACGTGTGGACGATAATGCCATATTGGCACAGTGCCCCTCCCCCCCAGGTGAAAACGTGGATGGAGCACGCCCAGATGTAGTTGCACCGAATTTCACAAAACTTGGTGGGTTTTTGAGCGATCGCTACAAAACTCCGCACTGGACATGTCGACATTATTTATATTTCTTTTGGGGGGTGGGGCCACAAAAGCCGCTACACAACTACTCGTATCGTGCGCCCCGATCCCCATTAGACACCCTTGAGAAATGGCAATTGGGCACCTTGCTCACAGGTACCCCAGCCCTTTTTGACCTGTCAGGATTTGAACTTGCAACCCTCTGGTTACATGCCAATTTCCCCTCTCCACTATGCCATTGAACATAATTTACTCCAGCAGATTTATTACTTATGGTGTGAATATATAAACGTTCTTCTTGGCCGTGTAGCGTCAACATAAGCCCCTCCCTGGTGCCAAGACACGTGTAAACACTTCTCAGGTGTATTTTTCAATGACAACATTATGAGTCAGTCGTGTGGAAGCGACGTTCACCTGTGACTAACTGCACAAATATTCCAGTCAACCATCAGCGTGCTTATTTGTCTGAAAGCAGGGAGGAGGTCACTTGGAGAGTGTTAAAATAGGTGGAATGATGAGAATGTGAGTGATGCAGCTTCACGAGGCTCCTCCTGGCAGCAGAACATGCAGGGCAAACAGGAGGAGGAGTGGATGTGTTTTTGTGTTTGTTTGCTCGTGGGGTTGTTCTGTCTGCACAGGTGTGTGTGTGTGTGTGTGTGTGTGGGAGCGCGACTGTGAATGAGCAACAAAACAAAACAAAACAAAAAGAATCCCTTCAGTGACTTCAGGGAGCCTGAGCCACACCCAGGACACGGTGAAGCCGCCGCCGCGAGAGCAACAAGGATTGGTCGACACATCCGTCACCTCGGGCGCTGACAGTGCCGGCTTGTCACGTAAATCACATCAAAGTCGGTGCCGAGCAGCTTAAAAAGGTAAAAAGCAGCTGCACAAGACGACCGTCACACGCAAACCACCAGGGGGCGTTACAGACACTTAAAACTGAACCTTTTTCATTTGAGGACAAAAATCAACATTTTCTTGAAGATGTTCAGGACTAAAAATAATCTCTTCATGTCAGATTAACCGCTGATGTAAATCATTGGGAGTTGCAGCGCTGTAAAGACACAGACGTACAGTAGTTTCTTGGTTTCGTCGCAGTTATCCCCAGTAATCTACACGAGTGTTCCCACTTAAAAGAAGAAAAAGACATTAAAGTAACAGAGACACACATGAGTGGACACTGTGATCGGACTCTCGGTCCCGCAGAAGTCCTGAGGTTCTACCGTAAAGACAAGTATATTTTCTGCTGTCCAGTGTCCATCCGTCCGTCTTCAACTGCTTTATCCTCCACATGAGAGTCACGCGGGGTCTCAGCTGGCATAGGGGCAAAGGGTGGGGGTCACACCTTGGACACCCAGTCCATAGTTTTTGAGTTTTCAGTCTAAGAGTTACAGTGATGAGACACTGGGTTAAATCCTTGTACCTTTAAAGGCGTAATCATTTTTCATGGATTGGAAACACCCCCCCTCCTCCAAAACGACTCTAAACGCTGTAGTACATATGCCAGGCCTGTATGGGGTGCTGTGATAAAGCTTTATTTACATTATAATGTGAAGAATTACTGAAACAGAGATAGAAGGAAAGGAAGCAAGGAAAGGAAGCAAGGACGAAAACCAAACAAACTCCAAACATAGCATTTTGGTTGTCTACAAAAAAAACCGCTATTTTTTGGGAAACCATTAGGGCGAGTTGTCTTTCAACAGGAAGGTTGTGGGTTCAATTCCTGGCTCTGCTCGTCTATGTGTCCTTGAGCAAAGACACTTAACCCCATGTTGCAGTGAGTGAATGAGTGAATGGGTGAAAACTGTTAGACTAGAAAAGCACTATATAAATACAGACTGATTTTATTTGGTAGTAACAAGTAACAAAGAGAGTTAGAGGAAATGTAGTGGAGTAAAAGTAAAAGTTGCTTGAAATACTAATAACTAAGTAAAATACAGTAACAAAGTATTTGTACTACATTACGGAGAAGAAGAGAAAGCCTTAAAGAGCACCTTAAAGCTGATTCTCACAAATTCTGTTCTAATTTGTGGTTCTAACATAATCAGGGGGGCCCCGTCTCAGCTTAAAGGCCCCCCAAGGCAAACCCACCCTGTTTAAACGACACAGTGTCGAGCTGAAGGGGAGGAGAAGGTGGTTTGAAAGGAGCCAGCTGTGGCGAGGAGGAGCAGGGCCAACGTCCAGGATGAAGAATGTGGAGGATCAGTGTTACCTGTGTGTGTGTGTGTGTGTGGCCCACGCTCTTAAGTGGTTTCTTTCTGCAGCAGCAGCAGCAGAAACAGCAGCAGCAGAAACAGCAGCACTTCTTCATCACCGCGCTCCATTTGCTACAATGACACGCATCATTTGAGCTCCCGGCCAGGCCAGACGAGGGCCACGCCGCCGCGGTTTCCTCCACCCGCTGAACCAAAGCCAAAAACATCCCAACACTGTCCCTCTCTTTTTAAAACATACAACAGGTTTTTAAAAACAAATAAAAACCTTAATCTTAATCTCCGTAACTTGACACATGGCTTCCACATGAGTCAAACACGGAAACCACAGGACACCGGCGCGTAAAAAAAATCCTTAAACTAACAGATTTAACTCGTCTACGTCATCGCTTATAATCTGAAGGTTTGGGATTTCTGTTCCGACATAAACATAAATCCTGTTCAAAATATACGAGTTACGAGTTCATCAGAACATCTGAAGTCATTACCACATCGTCTGGCAGAGGGCGCTGTGGGTGCGACTCTGAACATTGTGATAAAAAATACATAACTTCACTGAGGTGTGCAACATTTTCTGGAAAAGTGGTGCTTTTTATTTTAGTGAAATAAAAGTTTTTGTAACTTTCTGTTGTAATAGTTTTTATAATGGTGTTAACCTGTTTCAATCAATCATGTTTTTGCAACATTACAACATTTTGTAAATTTCTTGGTTGCATAAATAATATTTTTAAGTTTTATGTTTTTGCAAAAGTAAAATTTCTTTATAATGTTAGTAACATGTTTCCATCAATCATGTTTTTGTAACATTACATTATCTAACTTTTCGAGTAACATAAGTAAAATCATTTTTTAAAGCTTTTTTTTTCTTTTACATTTCAACATCTTGTAACGTTTTTTGGTTACATAACTGATATTTTTTTAATGTTAGCAACAAGTTTTGGCAACATCGCAACATTTTGTAACTTTCTGGTTGAACTAGTAATATTTTTTATAATGTCAGTAACATGTTTCCATCAATCATGTTTTTGTAACATTACACTATTTTGTAACATAAGTCATTTATTTTTACTTTATTTGGTTACGTATCTCATATTTTTCAACATTACATTGAGTAACTTTTTGCGTAATTTAAGTAAGATTTCTTGTAATGTTAATAATATGTTTTTGTTCCATTATTACACATTTCTTTTCTCTTCATTTGTACTGTCATTGGCTAAATCAAACTTGACGATATGATATCGTGTCACCTGTATCAGCTGTATCACTGAGTGACTGCACTGGTATTAAAGCATCAGAACAGGCCTGCAGGTTCAGATTCCCTGCTGTTTCACTTTCAGACCCACCGCTGTGCATCAAAACCTGCAACTTGTTCCAACTGTTCTGCGTAACTGTGCAACACACCGACATTCCCGAAGGATATCAGGAACATTTTTAAGTGACAGCTTGAAACTGATCTTCTTCACTTTGCTCTCAACTATTTTTCTTCTTCTTTTAAACAACCTCTGGTTTATTACTGCTTCTATTTGTTTAATGTATGACTTATTGTTCTTCTTCCCACTTAATACTTTTTTCCTTTTCTGCTTATTATACAAATATTAAACAAGCTGTTTATCTACTGTATATATGTTTGAACAGTCACATGTGTTATTAACCCTGCTTGTATTGTCACGCTGAATACTTGACGTGTTTTTAACTCAATGAAGAAGAGTTTGCCTACAGGGGCAAGAAAGTACCTACTATTATATATATTTAACTGTCACTAAAGACTTCATCTATACATTAGACGACTTTACGTCCAAATGGTTCTCTCCATACATTTTCTTTTGTTCATAGAACAGTCCAAAATTACATTACATTTACATTTAAATTAAAGCATATTATTTAAAACGTTATTTGATGTTTTGCTTGTTTAGTCGATTTAAAACCAATTATCTGCCCTTAAAATCTTCTTAATTGATTTTCTAACTCATTCTAAAAGCCTTGTTTTCCTTCTTCCTCAACAACGTTTTGAGGCTCTTGCTCTCGAACACAACACATAAAATAAAAACCATAAAATAAAAGTGTTTCTCAAGTTCAAGTCTGGCACCCAGGAAATAAATTGTTAGCACGCCAAGCGTCAATCCGAGTCTCGCTGCCCATCCAGGAACTTCAAAACTTCAAAATATCCACTTGACTTTGCAGAGTTGGATTATTGTCAGTCCAACAAAAGAAGCAAAGTCTGAATTTCACCATGTTTTTGTCACTATTGTCATATTCTTCTTCTTCTGTGTAACTGCTTCTTCTTTTATTTCCAGATATGAGCCAGGGGGCGAGGCCAACTCTGGTCCAAACTGAAGGTAGTTGCTCAACTCCCAATCACATTATCTGGCAAAAAATAGTCCAACTTTGGGAAATTCAACAATCGGACTAAAATCAGCACAGGGCATCAAATGATATTGTTTTTTCTGGAGCCAATATTGATACACATTATTACTAGTTATTGTGGCCAATAACTAATATTTGGAACAAATTTGCATTTACGGTAAAAATCTAAAGCCAAATTTTAAAGCCAACTACGACTACCACCACTACTACTACGACTACTACCTACTACTCCCTACTACCTACTACTATCTATGATCCCGATGACGTTTGCCAAGCGACTGAAAACATGTCAACAAACATTTTCTAGGAGCGATGGCTACGTAGGACTGGTGACTTTTGCCTAGCCTCACTGAGATTGCATCTCACTCAGGCTAAACGACAGCTGAATCAAAAGACAGCTGCTCTTTAGTGGCAGCTAGACGTAGCTTCTCTGACGTCATCGTGATAAGCCCGCCTCTAGCGTGCCATTTTTTTTAACTCACGTTTTTCAGAGATTCCGTAGTTGGCCAAAATGAAGCTCTTCCCAAACGTGTCTGCAGAGCGAGAAGACTTTTTCCTAGCCTCGCTAACTCGAGAGGCCGCATCTTGCCCAGGCTAAATGACAGCTGGAAGTAGGTTCTCTGACGTCGTCACATTAAGCCCGTGTCTAGTGCACTGTTTGGGATTGACTCCTTATTTTCTGAGATTCTGTGGTTGGCCAAAATGGGCGCTCTTCCCAGACATGTCTGCAAATTGCTGACGGAGTGAAATTGAGAGAAAGTGTTACATTGGAGCTTTACGTTTTCAAAATGGCGGTTATGGCTCAGTGGTTAGTTCAAAAACCTTAGTAGATCCCTTAAGTAAATTAGAAGACGTGGTCAAAACACTGTCGATACCGGGATCGAAAGACTCTCAAGAATGAAAGGCCACCTTTACACCTGGCATTAAACTGCGTTTTCTGTGATCGGATTGTAATCGGATAGCGCCTGACCATTAGGATAGTACGAGTGTAAATACACACGAGGATGGATTGTTATCCGATCTGCCAAACCACTTCGGGAGGTGGTCGGAGACGCATTCTGACCAGATTGAACAGCCAAGCGCCGTGTGTGATTGAATCCATTTGATTCTGAGACTTCGTCATAGGCTAAAACGTCGCTCTAGCCAGACTTGTCTGCAAAACACCTTAGCAGATCCCTTAATAGACCTAAGTAAATTAAAAGGTGTGTCAAAAGACTATGTCAGTCTGATATAGGGATCGAAAGACTCTCAAGACATACACACAAACAAAAAAGGTGCTCCCTGGTTTAACAATGGTGTGAAAGTACCATTTAAAGTTACACGCCACAGTTTTAAGAGTTTAATCCAGAGGATTAGCCGGTGTGAAGTGAAGTGAGGAAGGGATCAGGTGCAGACGGCCGACTATTCCAACGGGCAAAAGATCCTCCCAGAGGAAACAGACGCAGTAAAACAGCTCCACACCTGGCACTAGCTACCGCGCTATTAACCTGTTAACAAAGTAATCCCCTCCCTCATGTGTGGTTAATGTCACACACGTCCATCTGACAGATACATTAAAGCGTTTGTGTGTGTGTGTGCGTGAGACAGTTGGGACATGAAGGGCCCTTGGCCACAACGTCAGGTCCTAATCCCGCCTTCTTTGAAGTCCTGTAACCTCGAGAGTGAAGGAGGTAAGGAGATGTCTGGAGGCCAGATGACTGCAGGACGTCTTTTTTGTTTTTTTTGTACCTCATTTCATAACAGCTTGGGTTCTGACTAAGCTGTCGGAAATGCGCAAAATGAGTGTGATTATTAAGAGTGACAACGAGAACACCATGTGACAGGAAAACACACGGGACAGGTAAATGTTTGCGTTTCCTTCCTCTCATCCCTCCCTCCCTCCTGCTGTAAAAGCTTTGGCCTCACATGTGTTCGTTTACAATGCCCTGCTGTGCAAACAGCCCATTAATTCCAGCTCTGTGATCGTTTCGTACCACGTTCAGCCTGCAGGAACCAGCCTTCCTCCTCCTCCTCCTCCTCCACCTCCACCACAACCTTGGCTCTTATCTCACTAATCACTTCATCTCGCTTTCTCTTGCACACAAACACAAGCCGACCAAATGCACACACACCGCTCATATCACACGATTTGTCGATGACACGCTCGACAAATAATTTCATTATTTTCACTTCCACGTTTCTCTGTCGCCTGCAAATTATTATAAAAATGCTTAATAACATTTTGTAATTATTGATGAATCTGCTCATAGTTTTCCCAATTTGTTGATTAATTTAGCTCCAGCCAAAGGTTTAAGCATTGACTTGTTTTGACCACAAATAAAAACAAAGAAAACCAGAACATATTCAACTGGTTTATCAATTATCAAGTATTGATTGTCGCAGTCCAGATGTACACACACTAATATCAAATTAGACATGAAATGCGACTCGAGTTCTTGGCCGTCTCAGCTTCTTAAATGTGAACATTTTCTGGTTTATTTGCTCCATATAGCAAAAAAAACCTAAAAACATTCAAATTTAAGATTAATTTTGGTTCTTGGAAAACTAAACGAGATGTGTGATCATTTCCAGGTTTGGGAAACCGTTTTCCCTGACATTTTATGGACCAAACACCTACTAATGGAAAGATGAACTGATTGTGATAATAATCATTAGTTGCACTCGCTCAATAAAAAGGATAAAAGCCTCCCACAGTCGCTGGGGACTCATCTGTTGACAGTCTGCTATTAAAAGCCTTGGCTGCAGGTATGTTTTAAAAAGGCGACCTGTCTGATCTACCTGATAGCTCTCACCTCACCTGACTGACGGCCAATGAAAACATGATGTGAAATAGGCCACAACAACCACATCACTGCCAAGGAAAACGACATGACAGTGTGTGACTGGCGTGTTCTAAAAAGTTCACCTGGATCGTGTGATCACAGTGGAGAAGTTTTAATGGGATTCACACCACGGCTGCAGTAAATTATCCAATTTTAATCCATTACTGAGTTCATTTGGTAGCAGATTAACTGTTTGAAGAGGGATTTATATCAAAGTAAAAAGTATTTTTCTTACTTATTTCCTCCTCTGTTACAGTAAACTGAATATGTATTGGATCCTGAAGGAAAAATTTAAGCACATCATTATTTTTTGGGATTTACTTATTGTCATTTTAAGCACTTTAGATTAAACAATGTACACAAATTTGATTTGATTAACATTTTTACGAATTTAACTAAATGTGCATGTAAGCATGGAACAATATAATATATAATACATCAAGCTCAAAATGCTTTATATGCGAAATAATATGACGTAAATTTTTAATATATATATTATTAAAATGTAAACAGGCGGAACATTCTGTGATATAAATCAGCAGGACTGTATGTAGGAGAAAACCAATTGTAATTTGCCATATTCTGCACAATTATTCCATCACAATCAAATATTCTGGGTGCTTTCATGTTTTTTATAACCGCAATGTGCTTTAATGTCGCACATCGTGCCATTCGTAAATGTAAATACATATGTGAGGAGTTCAAAGACATAAATTATGACCTAAATAAACCTTACACGTTTTTCACTGGCTTTGTGTAACTGCTGCAGGCTGTTTAGTGAATAATTAGATGGATAAACATGTAAAAACATGTGTATTAGTGTGTACATGTTAGTAATAGTGCACGGTGTGTAGTTCGGGGCCTACATTTACCGTTTAGGTGAGATCCGGACCCCGCGTCCTTCCAGCTGACACCACATTGATTATAGAGTCCTGTCGCCAGTTGCTCAACTGGTTTAAACAAATTAACTCAAAAAACACTTTCTCACGCTCGCCACAGAACGTGTCACAGACATGGACTCGTCTCTTTAGCTCCGTGACATCGCATGAGTCCCTCCACGTTCACCAAAAAAAACGACGAAAAAGAAGTTAAATAAAAAGTAAAGTAAAATAAAAGCAAGCAAAAACGGTCTCCTGTCCTGTGAGCACTTCACGGACCAAACGGCCAAAAAGAAGGAAAAGACAAGGTCCAGACAGGTTTTTTAAAAATAAAAACGTGTCTTTAAACGTACAAATCCCATTTAGATATTACTCCTCCGTGTCGGGACAGGGAGGGGGGGACAAAGGTGTCTCGGTCCAAAATATGTGCGCGGAGAAGTGGAGAGGTGAAGAAGTTTGGCCAAATGTTTTAAGATCCTCAACTCCGCCTGAAACGCGTAAAAGTCGGATAAGCCGTGAAGTCAGCACTACTTCCAAGTGCAACGTCCGCTGGGGGTGTTTTCAAAATAAAAACCCTTTTGCCACAAGTCAGCACGGGTGGCGAGTAACGACTCCCAGCGGGGCTTTTATTTTTAAAGGCAAAAATGGCTAGATCCGGCGCAGTTACTCCTTCGCTCGCCCGCTCCCGCTAGCTTCACATGCTAACGACTCCGATTTCCCCGGGGAAGCGCAAAGAGAAGCTGCTGAATATTTGATTACCTCATGAGGTTAAGTATATTTAAAAACTACTACGACTACTACAGCAGCAGCAGCTTCACGTGTTTATTCAAATGTATTTTAACTCTTTAATTGTATATAAATGTAAAAAAGTTGTCCAATTAAAAAGTAAAAAATGTGCCCTAAAGTAGCTAGCTCGGCTTACACAGTATTAATATTGAAATAATGGTGCGTTTGTTTGTAGTTTGAAGTCACAAACCTACATGGGATTTTAAAATGGCCGACGCTGCTACTTTTACTGTTAAACTCTGTCGTATTTATTATGTGTTCGATTTTTATCCGTGAGCATGTTGCTTCGCAGTAGAGCTGAAACAATTACTCGATTAATCGATTATTAAATGAATCGTCAACCATTTTGATAATCGATGGATCCGTTTGAAGCTTTTTTCATGATTAAAACAAGATTGATTGATTGTTTCAGCTTCTTAAATGTGAATCTTTACTTAATTTCTTTGCTCCAGATCTCAAAGAAATCATCACCAGTGAATCATTTTGGTTTGTGGAGAAAACGAAGACCTCTGAGAACCTCTTTATTTCCAGGTTTGACAAACATTGATAACATTTTCTGATATTTTATGGACCAAACGATTACTCCATTAATCGAAAAAATAATCGAAAGATTAATCAAATATGAATATAAATGTGCACCAGTTTCTTCTTAGCGTTCCCCTTCTGTGGTTACTGTATTACAAAAATCAACTACCGCATTTCTTGCCCAGCTACACTTACTATGTATGGCCGCTTTTAGCCTAGCGGTCCTCAATTTTGCGCGTCAGTGTCAATACCGTGCTGATTTCCTTGCTGTAATTTGTTGTGTTCGTGGCTACTGTGATCTAATCATTGACATGTGGAAATAACAAAAAATGCGCGTGTATTATTGCATTGTATTTCACGCCACGTGTGACATTTCTCACGCTGAGAAGTGATAAAACTCATCGCACATAAATTAGTAATCTGTGAATCGATGATGCGAAGGCAAATTGCTATGCTTAGTTTATTCATACAGCTGTCTTCAATTAGCAACCTATCAGCCAATCAGAAAATAGATAGCATTTCTTGTTGCTGGGGAAAGTCTGAAAATAGGTTCACGCTTTCAAGTACTTGTTCCACGAAGGCGCAGGAACGCACATGAATGCTGTGAATGCGTGCACAGGTTTTGAGTGAAAGAGCGCGCTCAATGAGCAAGTTCTTCTGCCCCTTTTTCCCAAGATAACTTTCTTTTTCTGTGTCTGGCAGTTATTCAAACGTTTAGGAATTATGGTACTGAGAAGCTGACGTCACAAACGTGTGATTGGAAGGTCGTTCCGCAGAAGCTGTGAGGGACTGCCGTAATGACAAGTAAGTGGGGCGCAAAGCTATATTTCTCTGCTTTCCGGTGTCCATCCATCCATCTTCTATCAGGGTCACACCCTGGACAGATCGCCAGTCCATAGTTTTTGAATTTTCTATTCTATTCTAGATTTTACAAACGGTCTAGGAGTTACGGTAATGAGAAGTACACATGGTAACAGAAGGGTTAAATATGACCATTTTCGTGTTCCTTTGCTCCATAAAACAGAAACAAGTCTTCAAAACAAAACAAAACAATTTTAGTTTTTGGACAAAAGAAGACATCGTCATTTCCAGGTTTTGGAAACACCAGCTGATCTAAAAACTCTAATGATGAGGGTTAGTTAGATCATAGTTTGATAATTTCTGGGATTTCTCCAAATAAAACTATCAAGTACCAAAATAAAAGTACTACGGAATCAGTGAAGAATTTGTCTCCACGAATGATCAAATCTTGTTAAATCCATAAAGACTGAGTGAGTGATGCTCGTTCTGCTTTACACTGAGGACAAGTCGGAGCAGACTTTGTGGGTCTGACATGCAAACCCTGTTTTTTTTTTTAATTTGTTTAGAATTTTTCCTTTCATCGCCACCCCACACTTCCCAAGAAACCAATGTGATTAATTACCTGCAACATATTGTTGGCACGGCTCCACGTATCTGTGACGCTATGGTCTGGTAACAGCGCTAATTATTACAAACAAGCTGTAGTGAAGCAGGATGTTTCGTGATTTGTCCGGTGTCTTAGTCTGCAAGTGCAAGGGTGCAACTTAATCCTGTTTGGCACAATCAACCAGGAGGATGTCACTGTGGGTTTTAATGCCAAATCAGGGTCCGCTTTCAGACAGATCGCTTCCTGTTTGCTTGTGCCAGATATTTTCGGTGTGCGCTCACTTTCCTGGCTATTTGGCAGATAAGGTAAGGTGTTTTTGTACAAGGGCCCTTTAACGGGATGATTTGGATGACCTCACTGGCTGTGATGTCTATTCTACACTGAAGGGACACATTACACTGTATGTTTAACTAATGGCTGTTTGAACATCCACAGAATGGATTACAAACACTGAAAATATTCATTCAAACTAGGAACAGGCTAAATAAACCTTCCGTACCTTCTTATTTAAATTTACAGAGCATTATATCCATACCCATGTGTTATTACTTTATCCCCAAACGACCCCATATGTTAAACTACAAGTGTAGCAATAATGGCCATTTTATGGATTATTTAACGTTACGGATCACTGTAGTTCTTGGTGCTGTGAATGTTAAAGAAAAAAGAAAGACTTGTTTTTTTTCCCCACTTAACAAATAGCTCATCACATAAAATCAACCCCAGCTAAACTCTACGATAACTTGACTGTATGTTTGTTGCTTCCTCTTTTTGTTAGGCAACATTTTTCGGCAACCAGGTAACTGAAGTTTGCGTCGATTTGCAAACCAGACACTCCCACACCAAAGCCCACAGAGAAAATTGCGAATTTACATCGCAACATACAGGAGTTGTTGATCCACTGCTGCCTCTATCAGTAACTGACTTTGGTATTTGAAATCCGTTTGTTTACATTTACCTCTGAGGTACAAATATCCGGAGAGAGGCATCAGTATACTGGCAGCTGCTGAGTCCCTGGAAGCTTAAAACGTCAATTTTCTCTGTGGGCGTTGGTGTAAGGAAGGTGGTTTGACCAGGCAACACAGAAAAGTGCCTTTAATGGTGTTAGAATTTGACATTTATTGGTGAAGTGGGGAGAATATATGTAGCCTCCATTTAGCATCAAAACTCACAAACGCTGCCTTCCATTTACGTTGGAAATCAGAACTGGGAGACGTCAATCCCAGTTCCTGGCGTTCCAGTTGACAAGTCAGAAACGCAAACATGTCTGGTAGTACATAAAAATTAAACATTACTATGTGTGCGACAAAGAAATTACGAAAGAAGTGCTATTAACGATAAAAGTAGGGCTTTAGTTTGGGGAGTAATTCACAAGGACAATTCATAACATTTAATATCCAACAAATTCTACACACTGGACCTTTAAGTGTCAGCTCTATGGTGTCAGTATGTCTTAAACCAACCCGAACTATCCCTTTTACACTAATGTGTGTTTATTGTTTATATATATACACAGGAAACCGAGAACCACTTGCAAAAAGAGAAAATATTTATTGGCGCTGCAGGCGGAGACAATTATTGGTTTTTGGTGCAGGTCCAAGTTTCTCGTAATACTGCCACCCAGAGTATTTTTTTTATTGGATTTTTGACATTCTACTGTACTTTACTGACGGGGGCAAAATACCTAAACCAAAAAAAAAAAAAACACTGGCATATTTCCCATGACTGTGTATCGTGTGTGTGTTGATGCACGTCCATCCATAGCTTTTAACCTGTGAGGGTCGTGGTATGAACCGGATGAGAGACGCTCTCATTCAGACCCTTCGGGGAGTTTTTTTGTTTTTAAACCCCTGTGATGGTTTAAGTAACCTGCGTGTCTTGGAATGTTTGAAAGAAATTGGAGAAGTGGGAGAAAATCAGGCTCGTGGAGAACATGCCAACTCCGAAAATGGTCCAGCACGTTCAAACCTGTGAAGCAGCAGTGTTAATGTTTTCTTCTCTTTCTTTTTGTTTATATGTATATATGAGGGCTGCAACTACCGATTATTCACAAAATGGATTCATCGAGGTCTTGTTTGGGGCGTGAAATGTCAGAAAAATGCTGATCGGTGTTTGTCAAACCAGGAAATTATGAGGTTTTTGTCCACAAACCAAAATGATTCAGTTTGATGATTTCTTTGTTTATATGGAGCATGAAACCAGAAAATATTCACAATTATGAAGCTGAAAATTCACACACATGATTACCGAAATAGTTGCCAAATTAATTAGTGATCGATTAATAATCGCAGATACTCCATCTTACAAAGTAAGCACATTTAAAAGAGGATGAATATAATATATTGATTATTAATCAAACAACTAATCAATTAATCAATTAATTAACACATTTTCAACATGATGATGTTGTTTAATAAGTACTTTCTTCCCTAAAATGCAGAAAAATATTTTATTAAATAAACTGTAACTTTATTTTGTTAAATATAAATATCTTAAATATATATACCTTAAAAATAAATAAGACCACCGTTTAACCGACGCTCTCGCTCTCTCTCTCACACACACACACACATACACACGCACTGCAACAGACCTTCCAAATCAGCAGAAGCTGTGGGGTACAACTTCAACGAGGTCCAGGTCCCAAATCCAAAAACACTCAAATCAAACTTCAGTAGCAGAATAAATATCAATAAAACACATGTAGCTGGCAATGCAATAATCCAATAATAATCGATAAATTGGTGCAGCCTTACCAAAAGAAATGCCTATAAATTCCTACATTTACAGTTTTCCTGCATCTCTTTTTCAATGTTCAATAACGCTTAGAAACAGACAACATAACAAGGAACCTATTCATGTATTTGGCCACTGAATGTGTCCAGGTTTCCGTGGTTTGTTCTGTGATTTAATGACTTGTGACGATGTCACCTGTGGGTAAAAGTGTGGGATTTAAACTTTTGAACCTTGTCTTAACTCGCCCTTGAACGCACTCAGATGTTTCACATGTTTAACTTTGATCCGTGTTCACAGTCAAATGCTGATTTGTTATGATGGTTCAATGATTCAATTATGATAGTAAATTTTTTCTGATTACAGTACGTAGGTTGGGCTGGGTGACAAGAGGCTCGTCTGATAAAATCTATCATAAGAATATGTTACAGAGCCTTTTCTCACTGGAACGTGAAGGTCGCACTCGCTCACACCAAACTCCATAGAGAAAATCAGTGATTTTTACATCACAACAAACAGGAGTTGTCGATCCACTGCTGCCTCCGTCAGTACGTTCAAATGTCTTATTCTGTGAGTTTGGGTTTGAAAATCCTTCATTCAGATTTACCTCAGTGACACAAAGTGACCACAAGAGGCAGCAGTCGACCGGCAGCTCCTGTGTCCCCGTGAGCAACGATCACTGATTTTCTCTATGGGCTTTGGTGTGGGAGAGTGAGAAGTTTGCAAACTTCACTTTCTAGACCAAGTATAAATGCGGGCTAAACAGGTGGACATATTCCTTAAGCCTTTTGTTAAGAGCCTAACATCTCCGTTTGTGTCTCAGGCTGAAACCCTGATTTTTATCCCCTGTACAGTTGAAAGGGTGGAAACAGGAGACGGTGACTGGCTGCTCTGTCCGTCCACTCACAGGTCCTTTAGGAGGAGAAACTCGGCTAAAGGCCCGGACGAGACACAATGGGCGTCTATGACACACACAGGCCGACAGACAGTTCAACGGGTCCTTGGAGCAGATAAGTCGTCCCCACACAGACCAGACTGAGGGTTCAGTGCTATTGACCCAACGAGAAAGCACAACCACTGAGCCTCACCACCTTGAATGGCCTTGTTGAAAGAGAGAAGCCATAAATTGGCGGATGAGCAGTGAGGGGAGACTCTGCCTCCCCCCCGTCCCTGTCTGCCACCTCCCTCTCTCCCCACTCTCTCACATGCGATCTCTTTCTTCCCTTTACCAAGTCGTGGTTTCCATCTCACCAAAACCCCTTTTTCCCCCCTGAATGTTTAAAAAGATGAAAGGATAAGGAGAAGAATGGAGACAAAAGAGGGGAGGTTTGTGTTACAACCCTGCCCCTGAGAGACTGCTCATGAAAGAGTTTGGGGATGGGAGAGAAGATAGGGACCGAGAGAGGAGAGAAGACACGGAAACAGAGCAGGGGGTCATGAAAAGAGGGGTTTTTCAAACGCTAAACGGGTCACTTCTGCACAGACAGGTGGACTAAAGTGCCGTCTTCACTGAGGGACGGAGACATTTAACACTGTCAGTGCCCACATTTACCTGCACTCGTCTCCAAAAAAACCACGCACACGCTGTCATTCCCAATTGTTTTTCAAATTACAGTAGCAGCAGAAGAATTATACTTCGCAGAATCCTCTGCCTGATTCTATTTACCATAAATGTTTCCAACACACACACACACAGAAGTCTCCCTCGCGGCATTCCTCCCTCTCGGCATTTAGTGTCAGTCACTTGGAATCCTGTCAACCCTCCCACCTTTCTCTCTACCTCTCGCGTCTTTGTCTGAACTTGTCCTGCGTGCACTTAGATATTTCCGCCTGAGGGAGCATCGGTGAGAGTTCGACTGAGCCGGGAGAACAGAGAGCAGGAGAAAGTTGTTAGATGAGCGGCGGCGGCGGCGGCAGCGGCCAAGACGAGAGTGGCGGTCAAATAAAGACGACGATTGAGGGGGCAGGGACGCAGCAAAACGCCGGCTTTCACAGCCTGTTGACCTCTTGCTCTCTCTCCACCACACACACACACATCAGATGTCGTGCTGCAATCACTGTCACAGTCACATTAAAAGATTTTCTAAATCCTTGCGTCACTAAAAAGTTGAGTCACTGTCAGCGAGCACAAACATTCTCTTTAGGGATTTGTCTTTTCTTTCTTTTCTTTTTTTCCTTGCATGGCCCGCACAGATTTCCAGGACAATTATTTAAGCCGCATAAAAGAAAAGAAAAATTGTTGTAAGGCACCACCTTGCTTTGTACATGTGGAATTTTTCAAAAGCCTTCTGGCAAAAAAAAATATCTCACTCACTCGCTGTGTGTCAAATACTGTGATATCACCTTTACTCTGTCCAACTCTCTGGATCCTGACGTCTCATATTGCGATTTATAAAAAAACACTGATGTGTTTCCAGATGTCTGTTACCTCCGACCTCCGCTGATGAAATCTTTCCCACACCCTGAACCATCATCATCATCATCATCATCATCATCTCACATCAACGTTTGGACATCCTCCTTCATCTGAAACACGGATCAGAGCGTAATTGGGAGGTAGCTATTACTGCAATTATTGCAAATAGCTGAGCTGAGCGGAGCTGTCACGCTGTGGCTGTCTGTCTGTCTGTCTGTCCGTCCACAGCAGAGCCACCGAGTCAGGGCGTCAATTACCGAGCCATGACCTCCCCCGAGGTGCCTGCCGTCACCCCTTCATCATCATCCTCACACACTCTCTCACTTTCTCCACCTGGTTTGTTTTACATTTTCATCATTCACCTCTTCCTCTGCCTCCAAAAAACCCCAAAACCCCCTCACCGTTCTCCAGTGAAAGCTATTGCCCACACAGACAGAGTCGGGTTTCCATGACTTCAGAGGACAGTTACATTGACTTTTCCACTTTTCCACCTTTAGGTTTAGGTTGGTTTTCCACTACAAAGTAGTATCTACTCAACGTGGGGCGGAGTCATCACTGCACGGCTGCATGAAATGAAACTGCCGTCACTTGTGTGTCACTACACGCGACACACAAACAAGTGACTGGTGACTTGTAAAGCAGTTGTTTTCTGTGGAACTGAATCATTAGAATCAGTCAATTAAAAATATGTACATACACCAGACTCCTTGATTTTAGACATTTCCCTGGTAATTGTTGGAAATTAATTCACATTTTTAGGATTGTTAAGTCTTTTTAACCAATCTACAGATCAGCATGGTTCAGCCTTGATTCTTGTGTCAGACGTCTCTTCCTGTGACGGCACTCACCAATTGGTGGCCGGCAGTCTGGCGATGTCATGCATAGTATCGCCTCAGCTGATCCTACCAGAGGTAAAAAAGTACCTGATACTAGGTACTATTCTAGTGGAAACTCAATGAAAAGTAATGCGTAGTCACCTAAGCCTGTTTCCGTGTGGACGTTGTGACCTAAGACGTTGTCATCAAAGCACTCATTTATCCTAATGGACAACGTCCAGGAGCAGGAAAACAGAAAGAATTCTGAAAGGGGTGTCACGATGCGTCCCAGATGCCAAATCTCTTTCTAATTAATTTCTTTAAGGCCCATTTATACTCTATTTGCAATAGTCCAATCAGTCAGAAAAAAGTAAGATTGCTCGGAATTACATGCACCTCTGTGATGTTGATGTGACGGCAGATTCAGTTGTGGTTGCACAACAAGTTTGTAGGTCAATGAGCATCTAGTCTGGTAGTCTGGTCAGGGAGGGGCCAGTCAAGTGGAAAAAAAAGTACATTTTTTGGCGAAAAAGCAACCTTCAGATGCCAAATCTGTGATCTGGATTAGATTAGATCAGCATGATATATTACAGTTTTGCCCATTATTAAAGATAGGGATTTTTTGAGAATTTAAAACTTTTGTGACATCAGTGGATCAATTCTTACCAAACTTAAATGGGAACATACTGCATAAAAATCTGATTGATTTGTGAGAGAAAGCCTGTAATAACACGTTATAACGTGATGTTAATGACGTGGGCCCCATGTTTGAGACCTCTGGTGTTGACAGATTTTGGTCCCCACAACATGAGTAATACCTGTAACTCTCACACACACACACACTGAGGTGTATAATGTGCATATGTTTCCAATTTCAGGCGTAATGCTCTTTTCTCTGCAATCTGACCCAATTAGGCGACGCCTCCTGGAAAACGCAGCCACGGCAGCAACAGCCGCCAGCCGTGGTGGCAAAGAGCTGAGGGGGGCCAGGGTCAAAGGTGAGTTAAGACTCTCTGATGGACGTGTCACCTCCTGTCCTGTCCGTATGTCCGCCTGAGACAGACACAGGTGTAGCAGAAGCTACACCTCGAGCCTGAAATGTAATTTCACAGCTTATTAAAAAGGGTCAGGGAGAATGAGTGACGGGGTCTGGACACACACACACACACACACACTTGTTAAGTATACACACACATATATATACACACATGCCTGGCTTGTACTGACACACAGCAGCAGCTCTGACAAACAAACAACACATGCGTCTACAAGTCCTTCCTGCGTGAAAACTGAAATTAGCGTATGGAATGTTAACCTTCGGGAAAACGGTTTGGGCGGGAGAGAGAGGGAGAGAGCGAGAGAGAGAATATTGTGAGCATCTGAGCTGCAAAGCCCTCATTAGTGAAGGACTCACTTTGGTAATTCTGTTTAATGTCTAATGAGGAACAGGTTTGAATGGGTGCAGAATGCAGACTGGCGCTGCGCTGTGTTTGCGTCTCCTGGCAGTCTGCCTCCCTCACTCTCTCTGTGTGTGTGTGTGTGTATATGTTTAGATTCTTATTCTTATTACGTGTCGGTGTGTGATTGTCAAGTTTGTGAAACGGACTCAGACTCACACACACTCACACACTGTGCTCGTCGTCTTGTTTCAGTCGCCTGCACCGCCATCCCCGCCATCCCCACCTCTCCTCTTACACCACCTCTCCCCCCCACACTCTCTATCCTTATCTGTCCCTCCTCAGTCTCAGTGTCTCCTTACAGGACTCTGTCCACCCATACTAGCCGTCACTCTGTCCGGATGTGTCCGGATTAGACTGGCAGCCTATATATGTGTGTGATCTGTTTACAGTCACGTCTTCCTTCCTTCCTTCCTTACACACCTCCACGTTTGTTTGTTGTTTGCACTCATCCACTGTCCTGTTTGTCCAAAATCTATTTATAATTCCAAAATCTACCTATAATTCCAAAATCTACTCATAATTCCAAAATCTTCCAAAATCTACTCATAATTCCAAAATCTACCTATAATTCCAAAATCTACTCATAATTCCAAAATCTTCTTATAAATCAGAAGAAGATTTTGGAACTGACGAATCAGTGTCCAGCAGTCTGTTAAAGTCACATTTTACTATGGGCTCAGGTCACTTGGAACCTTGCAGGAATAGTATAGTAGAAAGTATAGTAGAAAAGCAGCATTGGTGCCTAATCCTAATTTAAATCCAACTGTAACCCTAGCCCTAAAACCAGGTCTGAAACAGACAAAGTGTCTCTGCAAGGTCAAAATGTCCTCACAAAGATATAAATACATGTACACACAGACAGACAGACGGAGTCCCAGAGGAGAGACAGATGGAGAGGGGCAGGACGTGAACAGGGGTTTGTACGATGGGGCCGGTGCCTCCATTGTGCAGCAGGTGAACTGTAAGTCTATCCTCTGCTAATTGCAGGAGCAGTTCAAACACAAAGTCTGCCTCTGAAATACAATCGTGCTGGGTGTTGTACAGTGAGTAAAGTTTACAATGTGCTACATCCACCACCCCCTCTCCCCCCTCCCTCCCTCCGTCCTCCTCTGTCAAAGAAAAAGGGACAAAACGTGGTTTATGGAGTGCGACGTGAGGGCGACGAGCATGGAATTAGATTTGTGTCAACAACACTTTATGAATCGAGCAAAACAAAAATCAAAATACACAAATTAAAATATCGATTTAATCGTTCCAAAATGTTGTTTTTTATTCATTTGAAAATACACTTTTTGATTTAATGTTTGCTGCGACTCATTTGTGTACTTCCGGTCCATTGAGCTGTTGTCCAACACATAATAAATAAATAAATTACAATATTTTTGAACGATTAAATTGATATTTTATTTGCAATTTGTGTATTTTTGATTTTGTATTTCATTTTTGTTTTAGTTAGTACATTTTGGAATTATAAGTATATTTTGGAACTATTCGTATATTTTGGAATTATAAATAGATTTTGGAACTATAAGTAGATTTTGGAATTCTAAGTAGATTTTGGAACTATTAGTATATTTTGAAATTATAAGTTGATTTTGGAACTATAAGTAGATTTTGGAATTATAAGTAGATTCTGAAATTATAAGTAGATTTTGGAACTGTTAGTATATTTTGGAATTATAAATAGATTTTGGAACTACAAGTAGATTTTGGAATTATTAGTATATTTTGAAATTCTAAGTAGATTTTGGAACTATTAGTATATTTTGAAATTATAAGTAGATTTTGGAATTATAAGTAGATTTTGGAACTATTAGTATATTTTGAAATTATAAGTAGATTTTGGAACTATAAGTAGATTTTGGAATTATAAGTAGATTTGGAATTATAAGTAGATTTTGGAACTATTAGTATATTTTGAAATGAAATTATAAGTAGATTTTGGAACTGTAAGTAGATTTTGGAATTATAAAGAGATTTTGGAATTGTAAGTAGAATTTGGAATTATAATTATAAGTAGATTTTGGAATTATAAATAGATTTTGGAAGTTCCAAAGCGTCTTCAGATTATTGGGATTATGTTTGCGTGTTTCCCAGGAAAAAGTTTCTACGTCAGGACCAAAGTCGTTACGTTGTCATGAACATGATAAGTGGTGGTGTCAGTGTAGTATCATGACAAACCTGAACTCCTCAACTTCGGTATCACTATCTATCTGCTGTCGTTCTGTTTATGTACAGTGTGTGCGTGTGTGTATGTGTGTGCAGTATGTAGCGGCAGCTCCACCCATGTTTCCCTCTGAGACCTCACAGGCCGACGTGATATTGATATGTGTCAAAATATCCTCAGGGGAAGATGCTGTACTATACTGTACACGTCCATTCACTCAGTGCAGAGCCATAGCGCCCTCCTGTGGAAGGGAGGATAATGCCGAACACCTCCACCACTGTACTTAAGTATCAAAAGTCATTGTCTGATATAAAATGAACTTGAATTTTAGACGTTAAGTATACAAAAAAGTGTTATCGCCTAAAAGAAAAAGTTGCTAGAAATATAAATAACAAAGTACAGATACATGAATTTTCTATTTAAGTGCAGTAACAAAGTATTTGTACTTTGTTACATTACAACACTGTCGTGAAACCATGTCTCACGTGTCGTCTGAACAGTGAAATTAAATTCATAGCAAATTTGGTTGAGTTTTTAATCATTTTTAATTGTAAAATTGAAGATTGGCTTCAATTATAGATAAACCCAAATCGGTCGAACTCTTCAAGTGCGGGAGGGAGGGAGGGAGGTGGGAAGAAGGGAGGGAGTGAGGGAGGGTGAGATCAGTGCATCAAGCTGTCGTATTAATCTGTAAATTTTCCCTCAGATGACGCAAAGACTGTGACTTCGCCTCGCGTCGCCTCTTCATCTCCACATCCCTCCTCTCTCTCTCCCCCGATGCCTCGCTCTCCTCAGACAGGGGACAGAGTCACACAGCAGGTAAGTCTTTCTTTCACCAGTGTCCTCCCATTCATCCATTCATTCATTCATTCATTTATTCACTTTTTGAGTTTTAAACCAGTTAGTGGGGTTTGTTTTAGTGCTCCGTCGTCCTGAAGATGAAGTGTTGTGTGTTTGAAGAGCAGCAGAAAAAGAAAAATCATAGAAAGATCTATCTGCACAAGTGATTTGTTGCTTTTTAAATCTCTTGTTTGAACATTTTATCTTATCAGTTATCGGCGTCGACCTCAGCCTCAGGATCACAGAGCAGGTTTTTTTTTTTCTAAGACCTAAACGAGAAGATGGATTTACTGCGCCGAGACTGTGAAATTCAGTCCTGCTGCGTGCGGCGAGGGGCGATGCAGAAGTTGCAGAGGAGACAGATCAGAAAAGGGTGAGAGAGGGAGGAGGAGGGTAAAGAAAAGAAAAGAGAAGACTAGAGCGAGAAAGAGAGGAGGAGAGTGAGAGGAGAAACGGAGAGTTTATAAATAGCAGAGCTTTACAAGGGTGAAGAGAGCAGATGTGAAAGATGGTCTGTGCTTAAGGAGTTCAAACATCAGATTAAAACACTCAGATTATCTGCCTCAGAGAGGGAGTGGGTGGGGTGGAGGGGGGGAGCAGTTGTTGGACACATGCTCACACACACAGATGAAGAATAAATCACACATAAGCCCAAGTATATTTATTTATTTATGTTTTCATTGACACTTCATACGCACACACTCAAAGATCGCCCGTCCATAGTTTTTTGATTTTCTAGATATCACAAACAGTCTATGGGAGTTACGGTAATGCGAAGTACGCATGTCAAATCCTGTCTGTGACACACAGAAGGGTTAAATGATTTGATATTGGAAAATACAGCGAGATCCTCCGATATGACAAATCTTTTGTTATTTTTGGAATTTCCATGAAGAATAGTATAAAAAATAACCACCCCTAATTGTTCCAGTCTTTGGCATCCTTCCCTTGGGGTAGTAAAATGGTGCAGTACGGTCAGTGTGGAGGTAGACCGGCTCCATCCACAACAGTCAAGCTGATTGGGCGACAGAAAAGTGTCACTCCCTTGCAGTCAAGTTTGAAGTCTTGTTGAGACAAACACCCGCAAACTGAGCAGGAAAAAAAGGAGCTGCTGGACGTCCTCCTTTGTTGTCTGTTGTCTCCAATTTGATGTTGTTGTTCTTTGAGGTCACGCCGGTATGGTGTCGCACTACGTGGCCATTGGTCACAGCCCAAACACCAGCTACCAAGTAAAAGTAACAAAACTGAAATGCAAGTCTGACCCAGGACTACCGTTTCAAACTGAACAGTACCATGATGGAAACAAAGCATATGCTGCTGCTTAGATACGTCTTGTTGAGACAAACAGCCATAAACCAGGCAGGAAAAAAGAGCTGCAGTGGACTTCCTCCATTGTTGTCTGTTGACGGTTACAGCGCACACCCAGAAATACCGAAATGTAGGTACTGTTCTTAGTCAAAACGCAAGCCTGACCCAGGGCTTTACATTCCAAATCGAATTGTACCATGATGGGAACACAGCTGGTTTCATATGGCTACAGATGATTCCTGCCAAAATGGAGTTGTTTTGGTGTTGCATGATGGGATTGCATGATGTCGGCCCTGGAGCTCTGTTAAGTAATACATAAACGTTTTTTGTATACACGGTTTTCCTCAAACAAAAAAGCAGTGTTATAATCTATCTAACATACATAAAGCATGTATCATGGAGCTGGCCCCGCCATCCGCCACGGTGTTAAACAAGCCACCCGAGGATGCGCACTCACCCACGTGTGATTGACACTGACCTCTGTTGAAAGGGTTAATATGCAGCGTTTAACCGTGCTGCTGCCGAAGCCGTGACGCAGACACGTGTTTAATGGCACTCAAATGCATATGTTTGAGGGCATTAGGTTCATCTCTGCTTGTGCTGGGTGGACAGTGAGTAGTGTGTGTGTGTGTGTGTGTGTTTGAATATCTGCGTCTCCAGAAGTTTATTGGTGGGGAAGAACTCATAAAGGAACATCCCTTTCAACGGCGGGAAAGTGGTCACTACACAAACAGTTGAAATGGTTATGAGTTCCCGGGTTGTAACAGCTAGAAAAGCTGCAACGTGTTTATGTGTTTTAAAGGTCCATTGTGTAATATTTAGTAGGGTTCCTTGAATATACTACCCATAAGTATATTTATATAAGGGCAGCCTATAGCCAAGTGGAAAGAACTTGGTCACCCAATCCCCATTGTTAATTGAACACTCTAACTTGACTCAGAAACTTAGGGTCAAGGTAGTCACAAGGTAGCCATGATTGGTTCAGTTTGGTACTGTACGGATACGTATTTCTTTGCGTTTCCATTCGGAACCAAAATGACCATTCTTTGGCACCCGTCTCTTGGGCTGCCAGGGTAAAATGGTACGGTACAACAAGTCAGCTGACCGTGCGACATAAAAATGTCACTACTTTGCGACCAGTGTGTCTTCTATTTTCATACAAAAGCTTGATGTCTTGTTGAGACAGAGGGCCACAAACTAGACGCTGGACGTCCTCCATTATTGTCTGTTGTTGTCCAGTTCCGTGCCGTCATTCGTTGTCGTCGGTTACAGTCCACACTCCGCCTACAAAGTGAAGGTACTGTTCTCAGTTGAAACACAAGCCGGACCCAGCGCTTTACCATTCCAAACCATACTGTGCCATGATGGAAACACAGCATAAGTTGCAATTTCGTTTTTATTCACCGAGCTACGTGTGTGTTTGATCGTGTAGTGTGTGTTGTAGCCCTGCTTTGACCATCATTATCATCATCATCATCTGCCTTTCTTTGTGGAAGGGGTGGAGGATGGTGGGGTGGGGCTGGGATTATATCTCGATCCCTTTGCAAAGCTCACACCAAACAATCAACCACTGGAAATAATCCTCTGAGACGATCAGACACCAGCGCACACACACACAAACACACAAACACAGATGTCTACTTGGTGACAACACACTGAAATTCATATTTATAAAATACGCAGACAGGGATTCAGAGCGAAGGTGAACATTGTGGAAGTCAGTTTCATGTCTTTGCTGAGCAGTTGATCTGTCAATATGAACAGTGTCTAATATTTTCATTAGACATTACTGATTCATAAACATTTACATGACATCATCATGATGTAGTCGTTCCAGTGATTACGTTTTCTCTTAAAGCTGTCTGAAATTATGAGACCAGCAGCATTTATGGATTTACTGCAATTATCAGCCATTGAAAGTATTTTGTGTTTCAATTATATATTATTACTATTATTATTATCATTATTATTATTATTATCAGTATTGTCTTCAAATGTACAAGAAAAAAAAATGAAAGGTCAAATGTGCAAGAATTTTATGTAATATTCTTGTAATTATGTAATAATATTCGTGGACTTTCTACAAAAACAAATTTAAGTTGCGCATGATTATTGGGGGCGGAGTTTGCAGTTTGATTTTTGATACCTAAATTTCTAAATAGATGAACAGTCACAGATTATCAAAGAATTCCAGGAGTATGAGTTGAGATCAGGGGCAGGCAGATTGTGTGGCGAGGTATTGCTCTGCATATAGACGTCATACATCCGTCTGATCTCTTAAACCAACGTCCACGATTGGTTAGACCTGGTTGAATCGTTAAAGTGGATGAATATAAGTGGGGCTCGGCTGAAATCTGCAGTTGTTTGTTCGTGTTCTGCTCTCATGTTGTGTGAACATTCAACTACAGCAGCAATGTTGGCTCATTTACAGTGAGCAAATTCCTCCTGGTTGATTAACTCGTTCTGTCATCAGCTCTTCCTCCTGGAAACCATGACGATTAAGAAGATGTGTCGTAAGTACATGACTTATTGTGACGTTATCGTGTCCTCCGTAGGTCATCATCACCAATCTGAGGTGTTTACGGTAAAGCACCCTCCATTATTTTGCCGGGTCACTTTGGGAGACACTCTCTTTTCTCTCTTTTCAACCCTCAAACCCTTGAGTTTTTTGGCTCTTTTTGCTCTCACCACTGACATTTGTTTCCAGAATTCTCAAAAACCTTCTCGGCTTCTCTTCAAAGGGTTGTGCCTCTTGGCATTGAAGTGTAATACCTGTTTCATGTTGCTCCAAAATCCAGGATTTACTAGAAGCTCCTTGACCAAACGATCTGAACTTGCTGACTTGTAATATGGTGCAACAAACCTATTTACTACAAGTCCTTTGTTGTTGTGCTGATACTTTGAACAGCATCTGTTTCTTTTACTTCGTGGAAAGCTTTTCAGGGAAAAATGGCAACAAACGTCTTCACTTTCTGGTTTCCTCAGCTGAGCAGAGCTGCTTCTTAGCAGCCGGCTACATTTCATCTGGAAGCAGCTCTGACTTTTCCTGGAGCAGGGAAAATAATCTGTCTGTTTTTGAGGGGTGGAGAGAGGAAGACAGATTTGCAGAACAGCTTTTAGTTCCTTGAGTGTGTCCTTGCAGTCCTCAGCACCGCTCTCCAAGTAGGACACATGCTCTTGCTTTATTTTTTTCAAGGCCTGCCCCTGACCTATCCAGCTTTCACTCCTAGAGATGAGACATGCAGCGTTATTCCGATAAGGGATTATCTGACCTGATTGGCATCGAATATTGGAAAAAGAAATACATTTGCATCCCATGTGACCAGTACACAAAAATGTCTGCCACTTAGTTAGAACATTATGTTTTTTAATTGCTGGTTATGTAGCTTGGTGGTAAATGGATCAGCACAAAATGTCTCATTAACATTTAAGCTGTTCAAAAGATGTAACAGACCGATCATCTGTAATTGTAGCAGGTCCAGCAGTGTGATAACATCAAGTAAGAAATATACAGGATGTTATACGTACATGTCAGGGACCGCAAAGGGAAGGGTTGGAAATGGAAAAGGAGGTAAACCAGAGGGACGATGAAAAATTGAGGACTTTGTCATCCAAGCTGTTCGCTATACACTTTTACGATGCTCTAATGTTGCGTTCCATTTACACCAGAGGTTGGAGGTTCAGAACTTAGAGTGACATCACATTCCAGTTCCAGAGAAGTTGGGGGAAAGGTCACTGTCTTGTCATCGCTAGCAACGCTCTACACAGTTTTTGGCACACAAACTATTGTAAAATTAATTTAAAATGAATACTAAAAATACTGGCGATTGTATGAGTAGAACCCCATGTCTGGTTTGGAGAGGTTGAGCCAACTTCTTGAGCCGGAAATCCTAACCACAATTCTGACTTCTGGCTGCAACTGGAACGCACGATAAATTGTCATATACCTTCATCAGCTCGCACCGAGGAGGTCAGGATTGAGAAACCCTGCCTTGTGTTACTGGTTTTGACACCTTACATTTTTTTACCTTGAAATCAATTATTGGCCCATTGTCATTGTGCCATTCCCTCTTCTGATTGTATTATTCTGCAACGCATGTAACAGATTAACAACCCTTTTTGTGTTTGAGAGCTGTACTCGTCCACACCTGGTTTTAGCCACCCACAAAAGGCGAAATCCCTCCACGCCGCTCGTTCCACCGTCTCTGTCTCCGTTCCACTTTCTCTCATGCATCACGTCATAGTGATGCATGCGGTCGACAGACGTTACAGAACAACGTTCATGCTAAGAATGACATAAGGATTGAAAAGAGGATTTGTGAGGACTACAACAGTGGACCTCCTCCCCCCTCCCTCCCTGAGGATTATATCTCTGCAATTGAAATTTGGCCGGACATTCTCCGCCTCTGAAAATGTAACATTTTTCAGAACCTGGTGGCTGGTGAATGCACGAGACAGAGATATGACCAGAGGGAGCGGGAGTGGAGGTCAAAACCAAAAACGAAAAGGTAACACCTTTCACACTCGACCCCCCCCCGTGTCACGCTGGACTTGTGGTGGACGTGTGAAATCGAATCCATTCAGCTGATGGATTATAATCATGTCTGATTGCAATTGACTCAGTGAGTCAGTCTGTTTGTAAATGTGACACTCATACATCTGACGGGGTTTTGGCGTGGGCGTGCTGCTCTCCAGATGTGTTTATATACGACTAATGTTGGTGGGGGTCTCTGTCGAGAAGATATGTGCAGTGATATTGCACAGTGGACACATTCTTGCTTGTTCAGGGATTTCGTCAAGTTGGGGTAATTATTTAATGCTGGTGAGGAATGTGATAGCTTTAGGAACGATGCTTTGTTGAAGCGCAGGAGCTGAAAAAAAAACCTTTCCAGCAATAATGTTTACACTTGACGGGCGTTTTTAGGATTTAGGGTGAGAGTTCAAATGAAAACAGTGTGCTTTAATGAATGTGAATATCAATATTGTTAAGGTTTTCTATGGAATAAGATTATATTTGTGTCAATATATTCTAACAACACTTTTTAAGAAGCAAATAAAATATTGATTTAATCATTCAAAAATATTGTATTTTATTGTTTGAAGATACAAAATAATTTTAATAAGTATTTAACATTTATAATCTGACAATCTGACGTTAGATCATTATTTTCTTGGATGTCGACAGCGACTCCAAGCCTGTGACAACTTCCGGTCCATTAAGCTGTCGCTCCAAATATCAGTAGCCAATCAGCAGGCAGCTTCCTAAGGCCCACCCACAAACAAAAAACAGTGCACAAAACAAGTGAGGGAGCACAAAGAAGATTTTAGCAATTTTCCTGGATGGAAAAAAAAGGTACGTGCACTTGAAATGGGGTACAAACAAGGTGAAATTCAGAAATTACTTTGTGTTTATTTTCAATAGAATAAAAACTTAAATAAAAAATATCGTATGAACTTGTTTGACAGAGGATTTGGACCGTCACGTGTACATAAAGGTCCCAGATTCCAGCTTTAAGTAACTTGTGTTTAGACTGGTCAAACCTGTCAGTCACAGACGGTCCGACCGCCTGAGCCCACGTCTCGTGACTCATTCTTCACTGCACTCATCGGTGTTATCGCTTTCTTTGACGGTAGCTTCTGACTGTGTTGTGTTTAGATTCTGGCACCATGCCATTCCCATTTAAAGAGCACGATGCACAGATTACATCTCCTGAGTTATTGCATCATGTCCTGTTTAACCATCGCCTGCTGTGTTTGGGTTCCTGTACTTCCCTGAGGAAACCTAAACCAAATACTGTAAGGAGATTTTTGTCATGTAGGTGAGTGATAGGTGTCCCTGGTTGTCCCTAATCCCCATATAAGACCAACCAGCGTCATTGTCGCCCACAGGAGAAGAATGTTTTAAAAACGGCCTGTAAACAATCCCGTCTTCACATTTGACATATGAGTTGAAGAGTCACGGACCGACACGTGCTTAAGGACGTGGATGCATGTGTTTTCTGTGTCTCGGTGCAAAAACCTGTTCCACCCACTGTCTCCACAGGCAGGATGACAAACCAGGCGACGGCAAACCAGTCCAACGCAAACAAGGCCAAGGAGAAAGAGGAGAGCCAGCGAGATGACAACACGGAGGTTGCGTATAAAGACGCCGGCCACTGCAGCCGCGACACCCACAACCTGCTGCTGGGACTCACTGTCATGGGTAAGATAATAGTTTGTCCCACTGTTGGCGACGTCCTGTCCACAGTTTTTTGACAAATCAATATGAATTTTTTGTGATGAGTAGGTGAATACCCAAGTATCCAGCCATCCATTTTCTACCAATTTATCTTTCACAGGAGGGTCACAGAGGGTGCTGTGCCATAGGGCAATAGGCAGGGTACAAACCCGGACCACATAGAGAGACAAACAACCATTCACTCTCACACCTAGGGTACATTTAGAGTTTCCAATTTACCTAATCCCCATATTGCATGTTTTTGGACTGTGGGAGAACATGCCAACTCCATGCAGTTCCAACCAGGGCTCGAACTCTGGTCTTCCTGCTGCAAAGGCAAGAGTGCTAACCACCACACCAACCGTGTAGCCCTCACCCAAGTATGTTCCCACTACATTTAGTTTACCCACTGATAGCTGGCTAAGGCCAGCCCGCATCTCCATTAGACTGAGGATAAGAGGCGTGGCCAACAGATGTAGATCAAAATGCCTCTGTACACAATTGGATAGACCGACAACCAATCAGACTAGTGATCCTGTGGAGTAAAAGTACAAGTTGCTAGAAATAGTACAGATACATGAATTTTAAAAGTATTTGTAGTTCTATACAGATCCAGAGAGTTCTTCCGGATCAAAATGTAAACATTTCAGATATAAAGGGTTTATAAAAATGGTCTTGCTGGAGGTTTGCGTCTCACTGAGTCCTCAACCTCTCTACCAGCTAATGAAAAATAGATGTAGTGGCAATAAAAGTTAAGTCATCCAGCTTTTCGGTTTCCCATAGTTTGACGTCCCTAATCCACACATTCTTAAGTGATTAAGCTGTTCATACATTTGTGGTTTTCGGTTTTAAAGCCGTTTGTGAATATGAACGGGCACGGTCCTGAATGTACAGAGTCTGTGATCTTTTTCCCACGAGACCTCTCAGGCTTGTTGTTGTCTTTGCTCTGCCTCTGTAAACACTTTGGTATGTTTCTGCATAGCTGTGTTCTTTGTCCACACAAAAAGAAAAAGGCCCCAGAGAGTGGAGAAGTGTGTTATTTTTGTCCATCATTTGTCACACGGATTCAAACCCGTTTACATTATGCTACACGTTTCTCATTAGTCATGTCGGGTTTAAGAAGCAAACAGTTTTGGGAGGCCATAGAATTCGGCTTTTATGTCCACTAATGTGTTTGAGACCAAAGCTCTGTCAACTAATAGTTTCCGATAAAAAGAAAAATGTGGCCCTCATTTACAACTTCAACTTAATTTATCGACACCATAACAACATGAAAAATATATTATTTATTTAGTTATTTTTATGTTTCAACTAAAACAAAAAAAAACAACTGTCCCTTTTATCTGTTTCCAAAAAAATAACTAACAAAGTCCCCGCTTCTCCTCAGGGGTCGTCATGGGCGCGGTGTTTGGGATGCTGCTCCGCTACACAAAGGTGACAGACACCAACACGCTCACTATGGTCTCCTTCCCCGGAGAAATCCTCATGAGGATGCTGAAGATGCTCATCCTGCCGCTCATCATCTCCAGTCTCATCACAGGTGTGTGTCAAATGTACAGCAGAACACACACATGCTCGTGTAGGTAAAACCATTGTTTGGATTCAGTGTGTCTTTTATGCCAAATTAAATGTTGGGAATTCTGTTCAATATATATAGTAATCCTTAAATTTTTGACGCCAAGTGTTGTTGGTGTCATGTGACTTGGTGTCCCCAGAGGACCGCGTCAGGAAAAGCGAGTTATTTTTGATGATCGGCCCTCTGTTGTCTTTCAGGACTGGCTGGTTTAGACGCCCGCTCCAGTGGCAGGATGGGCAGTAGAGCCATGGTCTACTACATGTCCACCACTGTCATTGCTGCCGTCCTCGGGGTCATCCTGGTGTTGGGAATCCACCCAGGGAACCCCAAACTGAGGGGGGGCAGCACGTCGAGCCAAGCCCCAAGGAACCAGGAGGTCAGCAGTCTGGATGCCTTCCTCGACCTGATCCGGAACCTCTTCCCTGAGAACCTGGTGCAGGCCTGCTTCCAACAGGTACCGTGGCTTTATCTCTCTGCCTCTTCCTTTGCACCAAACATTAACATACCAATCATAGAACAACTTCCAGCTTTTTAACTGACATCTGTAATCATCAAATACCACGAAGAACTGACATTTTAGCTTCTGCAATTCCTTAAACACTGTCCAAAAATGTTTGGCAACCACTGATTTGACTCTCTCTATTAAAGTGACCTAATCCACAGTGATGTTGTCCAAATGATCAGATTTCAAAGCTGCATGAAAACCTTTAGACAGTTCCCATCAAGTTTTCATGAAAAGGTCACAGTTGAAGACATAACTATGACCATTTCAAGGTGTTTCTGACAGAATGACGGAGCTGTAGTGAGTTGTTAACGACTGGCGATCCTCCGGAGACTCGACTTGTCCTCCAGACTTCATATGCAATCTTTTCGACATGTGTTACTTCATTTGACTCCATTTGAACCAAAAGGCCAAGGCTACATTCTCCGCATGTCTAATCCTGAAAGAGAGGCCTTTTGAAGTGTAAATATCTCAATATTTCAAGATGTTATGTCATATATTTTTGGGTAAATATGGTTTGTAGAGTAAATATGTAGCTACCGCCCGTGTCCTATGAGGTCAAAACGTTCACATCCCACCATTAAAAAAGCTCACAAATGATCAAGCTACATATTGTTCAGTCTTTTGTTTGATTTGCAGATTTGTAGATTCTGTATTTCTTTCCCAGGCAGAAGTCTTTGTGTAGATGCGAGAGTGGGTTTTTATCTTCTCATCTGAACTTTTTTCCTCCTGAGATTTAGATTTCTAACTCTACAACGTAAATAAACTGCTGTTTTACTCGACTGAAGATGGAATATGTTGCATTGATTGTGTTGTTAAAACAGTGTTTAGTCATGACACATTAAATAAACTACACAAGCATTGTATTAATTGAATTTAAATTAAATTACCAACCATATTTCAGTGTTTGAGGGACATTAATCTGAGTTGTATTGGAAAATGTCCTGACATTGAAAACCACAGCAACAACTAAACTCGACTAAAATCCACATCTCAATCCCGTCTGTGAGGGTCAGCCCTTCTGCTCCTGCTAATCTCTTTACATCTGTAACACCATATCCTTATTTACCACGGCAGAGGCATCAGCTGGTGAACATGAGCTTGTGGACTTGTGCTCTCTCTCCTCTCTGTGGTATTTATTATTTCCTTCTCCTCTCCTCTGTCTTCATCTCACTTTTACTGCGTCTATTGTTTGTACTCATCGGGGATTCATTGAGGTCATAAAAGACATAATTGCTTTAGCAGGAAGGAATCGTCCCTTCCCTTTTTCAACCTTTCACCCGTCCTGTCCTCCTCCTCTTCCTCTTTGTTGTCTTTATGTGAGGATGTCTTGTTCCCTCTTCAGGTTTTTCTGTCAAATACAAACCTTTTACTTTATTGTGCCGGTGCCAAGTTTTTCAGATCTACAGTATCATGTTTTTGCCTTTTTGCTGTGGAATAACATCAGTAGTAGGTGCAAGGATTAATTCAATCAAGTTTTCTCAGATTTTTAAAACTGAACAATTTTTCTTTGTGGGCAAAACAAGACATCATTTCCAGGTGTGTGAAACACCAATCAGCATATTTCAGCATTTTCTGACATTCTGTGGACCAAACAATTTTTTGGACGCTGTGTGAGTTTGACTGTCGGTCTTTCATCTCCAGGTTCAGACGGTGGCGAAAACAGTGTCCGTTCCTGCACCGAACCAGACTGAGCCCATTCTAGTGAACAGGAAGAAACTGGAGTATAAATGGGGCATGAACGTTCTTGGTAAGTGTTTTTTGCTTTGTCTTCGCTTCATCGTCGCACGCAGAAGAAGAAACAGGTTCTATACATACAGGAGTAATTTGAGGTCTGTTAGCCCAACTAACTAGTGTCTTAGTCTGACGGAAATTGGACTTTTAACATGCCTGCACTGACTGTAGGCACTACATACCATCAATCATAACATAATAAACCAATAAAACCTCTGTTATTAAGTTATTGAAATGAAAGAGTTTGCCTTGTGCGTGTAAAGCTGCGTGAGTCGTCACATTCGGTCTGTTTCGTCCTCAAGGTTTGATCGGCTTCTTCATCACGTTTGGCATCTGCATGAGCAGGATGGGCGAGCGGGGGAAGGTCATGTGTGACTTCTTCAACATCCTGAATGAAATCATCATGACGATGGTCTCCATGATCATGTGGTCAGTGTTGTTTTTTGTGTCTTCTCTGTGTGTTTGTCTGTCTGCGTCAGAGCTGTCGCTTTTTACCAAAAAATCAAGTTTGAACGTGACATTCGAAGATACTCGGGGTTTTCGAGGCTGAAATTTTGCAGTCAGCGTCTGTGTGTGTTTGGAACACGGCATAAAGCGCGTCTCTGTCTCTGCTCTTCGTTGGACAACGGCTGCATTGCTTTGACATTCTGGAGATACCACACAAGGAGGTCAGTGACAGTGATGGATAATGGTGAAGACTGTGTACGAGATACACAGAACTGTGGGAAGGAGAAGGAGGAACGGGGTCAAGACAGTAAAAGGGCTGAGAAGCAGGGAAGAGGAAGAGGGAGTAAAGAGTTTCAGTGAAGGACATGGACAGATGGACAGAGAGGGTTTCCCTGGGACATGCTGGAGTCTGTGGTATGCCGGGGAGTAGCAGGAGCCAGGGCCTGGAACAATGTTGCAGGCTCCCAGGGGAGGCGGGGTGGAGGATCTCCAGAATGTAATGGATCCACCAACGGCAGCAGAGCAGAAAGCAGATGTGGGCAGGAGGGCGACAGCAGGACGTGGACAGACGCATGCCCCCTTTAGAGAGCGGCATGACGCCTTGAGGCTTCGCAGAACACAGCGGCCGGTCACACGGAGAGCGTCATGACACTCGAGGACAGGAAGGGGGCGGCGCGGGGAGGGGGGCAAAGCAAGGCGATTGGACGAAAAACAGCAGGATGCTTGTCTCCTCGCGGGCCGTCTACGTGTGCAGCTGGACACCAAAGGAATCGTGTCCTTGTTCGTATCACTCACTCAGTATAAACAGATTACTCACGGGCCTGTGGAGCGAGCCAAACACACAGTGTGCAGTGTATACAAAAACACGCATCATACGGGGAACACATCCATCAGGTCATATACGCGGCAAAACCTCCACCAAACAACTGTCAGTGGATGCCAGCCTCATCGTGACGGGACCTGCTTCGAAAACGGGACCAGGAAGATCTTGGGGGGGGTTTGCCGCTTTTTATTCCCATGTCCCACAGCAATCACGTGTTCAGCAACAACTGCTCGGCAGAGCTGGGAAACCAGAGAGTCAAGAATGTGTCATGTCCTCGTGTAGAGAAAATGTCTCCTTTGACAAATTAATCTCTTTAAATGGTATCGCGTGTAACATTTAGGAGGGTTTATATAAGGCTGTGATCATTTCAAAATAAAAAGAAATGTTTGGAATGAGCCTTCTATATGTCCTCTTTGTCTCCTCTGACTTTGTCTCCCCACTTTACCAAATTTAAATGGTTAAAAAAGTCACTACGTTTTTTAAAGAAAATGAGGCTTTAGCAACATTCTCAGCCAAAAACACACATACATACTGGCCTAGTCACTTTAGTGTGGACCAAAGTCTGCGAACAACGCCTTTCCTGAGTATAAACGTAAACGCGCAGGTATTACACTCAATGTTCAACAAGAAGAAGTCGAGAAGAGACGTTTTTTGTTTTACGGAGCAAAGAAACCAGAAAATAATCAGATTTAAGAAGCTGACAAACCACAGAAACTGGTTTTACACATTTTTCTGTTTATTAACAAACTTGTGCTACTAAAATAATCATTAGCTGTGAGTTTTCTTTGTGTAGAAACAAATGTTTTGACTCAGATGTAAATATTTTCAGGTTTCTTTCCCTTTTAAAAAAAAAAATGTATTAGTCTATCATCTCTGATTACATGTCGATCAAAAATGTGTAAATTCAAATAAGAAAAGGACGCCGAACCTATACAATGAAGAACAGAGAAATAAATCTAGTTTAATAAACATGTAAAAGAAGATACACACATCCAGTATATACACAAATAACTATGTGTACACAAGTAAAGTAAAAGAAAATACAAATAAATAAAGAGAATAGAGGAAATAAATAATCATTTTCCTTCAGAACAATTGAGAAATTAATGGAAAAACATGCCAAAATAAACACAGCAGGAGCAGAGTCACAATGACACATACAAATATTACAGATTAAGTAGTTTATCATATAAAAATGAAAACGTAAACTTCTGTCTCCGTGCTAAGGTACTCTCCCGTCGGCATCGCCTCTCTGATCGCGGGAAAGATCGCGGCCATCGGGAACCTGGAGGTGGTGGCGCGGCAGCTGGGCATGTACATGGTGACCGTGATCGTGGGCCTGGCCATCCACGGCGGTTTGATCCTCCCCGCCATTTTCTTCGGCATCACCAGGAAAAGCCCCTTCACATTCTACTCTGGAATCTTCCAGGCCTGGATCACGGCGCTGGGCACGGCCAGCAGGTATGACAGCCTGCAGGAAGTGTGTGTGCGTGTGTTTGGCATGTGTTAACACATGTGTGTCACATGCTTCTTTTTACTACTCGTCCAGCAGCTGTTGGAGCTACTATGATTGATTGGCGTGGTGTGACAGAGGCCGAAGGCAGGATCTGTATTTACACAACCACTCCAGACATCCATCCTGGAAGTGGTGTACAAAACCCTTTGTCGAAAGTCGTCTCTTACTTTCCATGTTTCCTGCCTGGTCGGGCCTTCTCAGCTGCAAAAAATACAAACAAGTCATTGGTAAATCCCAGTAAACCTTTGCCTCGACTCCCCACTGAAAGAAGCGGAGAGTATCCTGGCAGATATAACTCCCATCCCCTGTTCTGTTCTGTCAGTTTGAGCCTCTGAGCTTGAGGCGCCACAGAGTTACCCCAGCAACCAAAAATGTATACAAAAAAAAAAAATGTATTCCAAGTGCAAAATGCATTCTTAACTCTTAACTCCAAAGTGACCACGGGGATTTTAATCCACAGCTGTAGCAAAGAGAAGTTTTTGTTGTGTCAGTCTATTACAAAGTCTCTCTTATTTCTATTTCTTCTTTCTTGTGACTCACCTCTTACTGTATCTTAACCTGTGTTTCGAGTTGCACGTGGAGCCAATGTTATTAGAGATATAACCAAAAACCAAGGGTGTATGAACGGTCACAAAGCCAGATTGTCCCTAAAAATATTAGCGACGGGGGAAATGTGTGTATGTGTGCGTGGATGCTGTGCGCGAGCGGATCTTGACGAGCGTCAGTGAATGCATCTCAGCCAAGCTCAAATATCGCTGCAAGTCACAGAGGAGACGAGAGGGGGAGAGAGAAAGAGAGAGAAAGAGAGAGAAAGTGATGTTCTGTTGTGACAACACAGCGGTGAGTTTGTAGGGCCAAACCTAAAGCACACAGGCAAATCTTTTTGTATTCAAAGTCTGGGTTTCCCCGGGTTCTTCCAGCTTCCTCCCACAGTCCAAAAACATGCAGTTTTGGGGATTAGGATTAGGTGTGTGAGTGTGTGAATGAACGGTTGTTTGTCTCTATGTGTGGCCCTGTGATGGACTGGCGATCTGTCCAGGGTGTGACCCTGTCTGTCGCTCTATGTCAGCTGTGCACCACCACAGCCCTCAGGTAGAAAATGGATGGATCGATTTATCTTAGTTTGACGTAAATTATTTGAGGTCAGATTATAATTTGAACCCTGATTTTAACTATGTTCTCCATTTAATGTTTATTATGCTGGTGAGAGAAAGGCAAATGTCCACCTTGGTGGACAATAAAGTTCTATTCTATTCTATTCTATTCTATTCTATTCTATGACATATCAGGACAGCAGAGCCAAATGTGTGCTGAGCACAGACAGACAGGTCTGTGTCAGATGCACGTGTCTTGTGTTGTATGACGCGTCTGAGCCTCAGGATTAGTTATTACCAGCCAAACTGGCCCCACTCTATCACGCTTCGCCTCGCTCAGCTCGGCCTGGAACTCTCCCTGTCTGTCTGTCTGTCTGTCTGTCTGTCACTCTGGCACGTTACTGAGGCTGCAGTGAATGTGGGTAAATCCTATCAATGTTTTCTCTAATTATATTACGGCCCTGCGCTCATGGTGGAGTATTGCAACAGTGGCCTGTGCACCAGCTGTTAGGAGGAGCGACTCATATTTCCCTCAACATCACTGTGTCTTTTCTGTCTTTCACCACCTGTCCACCTATTTTATGTCCTTCAGCAGAGTCTTCGCTGCTGCTTCCTGTACATCTGCAACCTGTCCTCTTTGTCTCCTCAGCGCCGGTACGTTGCCTGTCACCTTCCGCTGCCTGGAGGAGAACCTGAAGATCGACAAGCGCGTGACTCGCTTCGTCCTGCCCATCGGTGCCACCATCAACATGGACGGCACCGCGCTGTATGAGGCCGTGGCGGCCATCTTCATCGCCCAGATGAACGACATCACCCTGGACGGTGGACAGATTGTAACGGTCAGGTAGGTTTTGTGGCCGTAGTGAGATAACAGGGCTTTGAAGAGAAGTATAAATGGCATAATATTGCAGATCCGCACCAGCTGAAGTCTTAAAAATATGTTCTTTGAGGGTTCTTCATTATTAAAAGAAGCTTCTTAAATGTGAATATTTGCTGGTTTCTTTGCTCCGTATAACAAGAAATCATTAAAACGGAATCGTTTTAGTTTGTGGGCAAAACGAGACATTTTGAGAATGTGTCACTTGTAAACAACTAGCTCTCCCACACCAAAGTCCATTGAGAAAATAGTAATATTTTACCAGGAGTTGTCCATCCACTGCTGCCTCCATCATTAAGTTCAAATATGTTATTCTGTGACTTCGGTGTTTGAAATCCTTTGTTCTGATTCACCTCAGTGACACAAAGTGACCACACGAGGCAGCAGTAGACCAGCAGCTCCTGTGTCCCTGTGAGCTTAAATCATCAGTTTTCTTTTTTTTGTGTGGGAGAGTGAGTGGTTTACAAACTTCTGTTTCTTGTTGTAAAAGTCAAGTTTACCACATCTTAAGAACATGTTCACGTCTTTATCTCACTGTTAGACAGAATTTTACAACATGAAACTGAAGTTTGTAAACCACTCACTCCCCCACACCAAAGTGCATAGAGAAAATCAGCAATATATACACAGGGGTTGCTATCCACTGCTGCCTTCATCACTAAGTTCAAATGTGTTATTTTGTCACTTTGGTGTTTGAAATCCTTCATTCAGATTTAAGTCAGTGACACAAACTGACCACAGGAGGCAGCAGTAGACCAGCAGCTCCTGTGTAACCAACACACTCTACTCCAACTTAAGTGTACAATATCTTTAGTTGGATTCATGTATTAACTCATTAGTAAAGTTTCAGCTTCTTAAATGTGAATATTGTCTGGATTATTTGATCCATGTAACAAAAAAAATTCAACATTTTATGGTCCAAACAACTGATTCATTAATCAACAGATAACAAAATAGTTGCAGCTCTAATCTTAAACTGCATTATCTTTTCGTTGAACATCCTTTTCTTAGTGGAAACTGAAGTTTGTGACTCCCCTTACTCCCCCACACCAAACTCCATTGAAAAAAATGTTTTTTTAATTAAAATGTTCACATTAAACAGACACATTTTTTACAGACCATCTTCAATATCACCATGTTTAACAAAATCTAAGAATCTTTCCCAAATGTCTTTAAATTCACAGGATTTGTTTTCCTGAGTTAGTCTTTCTAAAGCCAGACTTGATGTTAGATTTCTCAGGCAAAGGCAGATGGTAGGAACATTAACTTTTTTCTAGCACAGGGCAAAAATCTGTGTTTTTAGCTCGCAGGGGCTCAGTGTGGCTGCCAGTCGACTGCTGCCTTGTTTCGTTAGTTTGTGCCGTTGACTTAAACCTAAACAAAGGATTTTAAACACTGAATACACAATGACATTTGAACGCATATTGATGGAGGAGCAGTGGATCAACAGCACCTGTGTGCTGTGTTGTAAAATCGCAGATTTTTTCAATGGGCTTTGGTGTGCGGAGCGGTCACAAAGTTTCCGACTGTAGGTGAAGTGGTAAACATATTTTTTTAAGATATCATACTCGTATATGAGCCCTTTGTTAAGTGTCTAAATAGCTGTTTTAGCTGTTGGCAGCCATGATTTATGTGTGTGGGTTTCTAGGTGAAGGGGGGAGACATGTGTGAGTCAGAACCTCGTACAACCACACCTGGAGTATCTCTCTTACACGTCTCTGACGTCAGAATCGGAGGAAACTGTGGTAAAACAATGGCTGAAACTGCCCACAACCAAAAAAAAAACCCTGACATACACACCCCCCGCTTCATGCCGTGATGGATCAGGTGCAGAGGTGAAAAACTGTAACTGGATCCAGAAAACCTCTCATATACGATAAAAAGAAAATGTATGAAGCATTAATGTTGGGCTGAGCACCGTTTCCTTCAAGGCTAAATAATTATTAAATGTTATATGTGTGTTATATTATGTGCCGTACCTGACACGTTGATCGCGATGTTGAAGGTGGTTCTTCTGTGTGTGGCATTTGCTCCGTCAGCGAAACTAAAAACAGCAGGGGTTTCAGAGTTTCTACACAGGAGGTGAAAGTGATAAAAGGCCTAACGTATGTGTTACATTAACCACCGCCATTATTACTCCATCCCATATTTTTCTTCCCTGGCAGTTTTACAACATCACATCATAAAGTCTTGCAGTGCTGGAAAAAGGACCTTTTATTTTACCAACGATTATTTTGACAAAAAAGAAAAAAGCTAATTTCCTGTGTTGGTAAAACCCCAATTCCTCTCATTCCGTTTTTCTCCACACAATTTTTATTTCTTGACCTGAAACATCTACAACATGAGGTTTCTTTCTCCCTTTTTTGTGACGTCCTGTAATTACGTATGGCAATACAAATTAAATCACTAAGAAAAAAACGACATTCATGTAAATTTACCAACATTTCTTGGTAATGTAATTTTCACATTTTTGTGTGGCTTTAAAACATTTTTTAAAGAAAAATTCTGAGGTTGGTAACATTTTTGGTAACCTAAATTCATTATTTGTATTCATTATTTCAGATTAGATTAGATTCATTTAGACTTTATTGATCGCTTTTCAACATTATGTCATATCATGTAACATTACTTTTTGTTTTGTGAGTAACATGTTTTTTGTAATCTTACAACTTTTATCTGACATAAGTCTTTTTTTGTTACATTAGTAACATGTTTATATAACATTGCTACATTTTGCAACACTTTTAGGTAACAAAATTAATTTTCCTTCTTCTAATTTTACTTTTAGTAACCTATTTTAATTCTTTTGTAATGTAGGTAACATATTTAAGTGAAATTCCATCATTTTGTAACACTTTTTGTTACCAAGTAATTTTTTTGTAATGTCACAAACATGTTTTTGTAAAATTACAAAGCTTTATTTGATTTAGTAATTTTTTTTTGTGAACAACATATTTAGTAACCATAATTGTTTTGTAATGTTAGTAACATTTTTAGTAACCTAATTATTGTGTATTGTCGGTAACATGTTTTAGTGACATTACAACATGAAGTATGTTGTGAAGTTTTTGTGTAGCATTAGTTCCTCTGCTTTCTCTGTATTTTTAAAATTTGTCCATGTTTTTTAAAAACACATTTTCTAAAAGCAAAATGAGAGTAGAGTACAGATATAAAGTTCCTTTTGTTTATGTCTTAGAATCTAAAAAATAAAATATATTTAATGAATCAATATTCTAGTGGCACTAACTAGAAAGCCACATGACAAAATATCATCATTGCGTTAGAGTTAAAAATAGTTGAAAGAATGTTGTTTTCTCTGCTCCTCACTGAGTTCTAAGTGGAAGTGATTGCTCGGGGTTACGTAGTACGTAACTCTCAAAGCTGCATAAAACGTTTCTTACGTAACTCCTTCTTCTGCCCCTCGAGTCAAAGTGACAATTATAACCAAAAACTCAAAAGACATGTTCATGTGATCCACATGAGTTTTTTAGGTGGAGCCGAGGGGCCAGTTTGAAGCTGGAGGAAGGACGCACTGAGGAAGTAATGGGAATCGTCATTTTCCAATTTCTGAGGCTTCAGAAATTGGAACCAGCCTTTTTGGATCAGACTCGGGCTCGTTGAGGCCGCGGGTCACAAACGCTGCTGATGGTCTTTTCATTATTCGTCTGTTTACCACCAAAATCCAAAAAATATCTTTTTGTGTCATCTGCGGTGCAGAAAAAGAAGACCCACATGTGCCGTGTGAATCTGGTGGGTTCAAAAAAATGACGGCGCACGGTGACACGCGGAGCGCTGAGATCTGACGAGCAGCAGTTTAGACAAGGGGAATATCGCAGTTTTTTGATCGGTGTCCAAACCTGGAGCCTGGAGTCACATCTGGGACCAACATGAACTGATAATTCCTCTAATTGCAGACATGTCACGACAAGCAGCATTCTTCTGAGCATTAAGGATCTAAGTCATGAGACATTAAAAGTTTTGTTTTGTTGTTGACAAAAGGCCATTGAGAACTTCTCATCATTGCCGAATTTCAAACACACGCACTTGCTTTTTCTTCAAGCGCTTCGTGTATAAACCGCTCAAATTTAACACATGGAAATACCAGGCTGTTGTTGTATGGAACCTTTGTATTATCATTATTATTATTATTTATCAACATAAGAACTGAAGCAATCCATCAATGTCTCAATTAATCAGCAATTATTTTGATCGTCAATTAATCCATTGGAGTGAGTTCTGTGATTTCTGCTTCCTGAATGTGAATATTTCCTTATTTGTTTGCTCTTTTTTGACACTGAACTGAATATTTTTAGGTTTAAAGAAAAACAAACACATTTTTTCTGCATTTTATGGATGAAACCTACAAAATGAATCTGGAAAATGATCAGCAGATTGAGCTATTAGGAAGTCGGGACTGGGAGTGACGTCACCTATGAGTTCATTGCATCATCCCCAAACCTAACAGTTCCACTCAGTGGGAACACCACTTAACAAAACCAACGTCAAAATTTGAATGTTGGTGTTTGACCAGAGAGAGGCAGTAGATAACACTGATTTTTATGTATATTTCCAATACACTATACACCTATAAAAGAAGTTGTTTCAGGGGTTTAGTTAGTCTTTAAATAAAGGTTTGCTAACTGTCTTGTCGTCTTACAGGTTTCATGCGAAGTCACTCATGCCCTGAATTTATCATTCTGAATCCAAATGGTCCCCAGTTACTTTTTAAAGCTCTGACATAGCGAGTTTATTGGGTTTTCTTGGCGGTTGTTCAGCGCAGCAGACGTGCTCAATCAGCAGCGTAGGCGCTCGGCGAGTTCGCTGATTGGCTCTTCAACCCGGTTAACCGGGGGATTCCCACTATTCTCCGGTTTCACCGCTGACTGTTCTGGTTACTGACAACTCCACGGCCCATATTTGCGCTGATAACTGTGCTTTAAATCGAAGCGTTTGTCCTTGGAATAAATTATTCAGAAACTCAGAGGTGACATTGATCTATGAAGCCTGGATTGAAGTGGAAAAAAGCTCTTATCCAGTTGTTCAACAGCAGTGCAAAGAAAAAGTTTTATTAGGCATGTTTTCAATTTACCTATGAACATACACAGAATCTCTGCTGCTGAGTCGTATGTGTAAGTAAGTACACCAAATATTTGGCAAAGTACTTTGTTGGCTTTGCTACTTTGACTACGTTGGCAAATTCTTCATTGAAGGGTTTTATTGTTGTATTTTTATTATTATTTTGTATTTTTATAGCTTGTTAAAGTTTGCAGACATTAGGAGCAAAACACAGACATCAGGTTTTCAAAAGCTATACTGTATTAGGGCTGCAATCAATGATTATATTCATAATTAAATGATCTGATGGTCATTTTCTCGACTTGGTGTTTGGTGCATAAAATGTTGAGAAATGTTGATCGTATTTCCCAAACCTTGAAACGATGACGCAAATGTCTTGTTTTGTGAAAGTTTATTGTACGACCAATATACCATCATATCCATTTTTCATATTTCTGTTTTTTTCAATTCTCAATGTTTTGTGTTTGGCCCTTTGCTTCTTTTTCACCGGCTCTGCCATGATGAACGTCTAAAGTAACACTATCGCTGCCTTGATCTTATAACCGGTAACTGGCTTAGGGGTGTGTGTGTAGAGTTGTGAAGCAATTTGTGTTTCTTGCAAGACTTTGCAAGACCTCCAGTTACTGACTCTGAAGCTGTTAAATTAGGGTAAAAAATTCTGGCGTATTAAACGCAATGATGCAGTGGTGATGGGTGATGACCGAAATTAGTTGTTCATTGAGCTCCACTGGCTACCCTTAGCCTACAAAGTGCTTCATGGGTCTGCTCCCACCTACCTAAATGCTCTCCTAAAGGCTTATGTTACCCCTCGACTGCTCCGTTCATCAAAGGATTGTTGTCTAGCGGTGCCAACACCACGCACAAGACAATCCAGACTCTTTTCATGTGTCGACCTACCAAACACTGAACAGGAATAGGGGTGCCCCTGTCTATCTTCAAGAAGCTCTTGAAAACCCACCTCTTCCAATAGCATCTTCTGTCCGAGCATTTACCTTTCCCCCTACCATCTTCTTCTGCACTTGGATCCACCTCAGCACTCTCACCCTTTATCAGTCCATTGTTCCTACCTTGAGGCCAAAATTATTTGCCCCCCCTTGTGAAATTAGACAAAACTCTTGATTTCTCTCTGGAAATGACCATTTACAACAAGCGTTTATATTGCATTTGTTTCCAAAATAACAAAGACAAAATGTACACTAAGTTTGAATATTTTATTGATACACTGAATTGAAACAAGAAATGGCAAAAATGAGACGTCCAAAATGATTAGCCCCCTGGCCGTTAATAGTCAATAGTGTACCCTTTCTGAGCCACAACTGACAACAACCTCTTAGAGTGGTTCTTTACTAGGTTGGCACAGGTCTCCTGAGAGATTTTGGCCCATTCTTCCATTGCAAATTGTTCCAGCTGGTCCAAATTGCGTGGTTTCCAAGCATGGACATTCACCTTGAGCACCCGGCACAGATTCTCAATAGGATTGAGGTCTGGGCTCTGTGCGGGCCACTCCAGGACCTTGGTTTTGGTATCCTTAAGGAACTGTTGGACCAATTTGATGTGTGCTTCGGGTCATTGTCTCTTTTCTACCCAGCAACGACCTAAGGATAGACTACGAGCAGATTTCTCCATAATATTCCTTTTTTCATGATGCCATGCACCCGAACAAGGCTCCCTGTGCCCGAGGCTGCAAAACAGCCCCACAGCATGATGCTCCCACCACCATGTTTAACCGTGGGAACTGTGTTCTTTGGATTGAAGGCCTCTCCCTTTCTTCGCCAAACATACGCCACATCCGTGTGCCCAACAGTTTCATGTTTAGTCTCATCAGACCAAAGCACAGACTTCCAAAACACATCTTTACCTTTCAAATGTTCACGGGCAAATTCTTGCTGTGATGTGCCGCTCTTTGAGTAAAGGGGTTCTTCTCGGACGATGGCCGTGAAGCCCACCACGATGAAGAACCCTTACAACTGTGTTCCTTGAAACATCAACTCCAGAAGAGGCCAGGTCAGCAACAATCATTTTGGCAGATGTTCTTGCTGACATCTCTGACGATTTTCCTCTCCAGAGTTCTTGCGCTAAAGACCACACCCAGGTTTGTTTCTTACTGAATTTGTCTCTTTGTACTTGGCAATGATGCAACGTACATTGGTTCGAGACGTGGTGAAAAGCTTGGAAATGGCAATATAACCTTCCCCCTTCTCCTGAGCCTCCACTATCTTCTTTCTGAGCTCAAGACTGATTTAATTTGTCTTTGGCATGACGAGTAAAAGTAATCCTTCTCAATGTGCACAGGTGCCCTGTTCCTTGGATTCCTTTAATGCTGATTGAATGCTCAGGTGTTGTCAGGAAGCCAATTAACTGCACAGGTGTGGTTTGAAACCTGATTGGTTAATTGGGTGTGTTTTGAAAACAAAAATTCACATGGGGGCTAATATGTTTGACCACCCCATTTTTCACTGTATTTGCTAGCCTTAAAATGTATTTCATATCCAAAATGTACCAAAAGCTACTAAATAGTACTGGTGAATGTTTGATTATATCAAGTTTTATCAATGCTGCAAACGTTGGGAAGAATTTTAGGAAAATGTTCCATAATTCCTGGGGGGCTAATAATTTTGGCCTCAACTGACAGGCGGACGGATTTGAGATCCATCCGTAACCCCACCCGGGGGGGGCGGCTCGGAGTAGAACCGCTGGTTCGCCATGTCGAGAGGAGCCAATTTGAGGTGGTTTGGGCATCTGGTTAAGATACCTGGGGAAGTGTTTTGGGCATGTCCTTCTGGGAGGAGACCTCAGGGACACGCTGGAGGGATTATATATCTCTCGGCTGGCCTGGGAACACCTTGGGATTCTCTCGGAGGAGCTGGCAGAAAAAAGTGGCTGGGTTGAGGGCAGTCTGGGTTTCCTTGCTAAAAGGCTGCTGACCCAAGACCCGTACCTGCATAAGCAGAAGACAATGCTGTTTTTCTTCATATACATATACACCCGAAAAAAGTGGTTTAGGGGTTCAGTTTACGCTTTAAACCATAGTTTTGATTTAACATTGAATGTTTTGAAATAAAGATAATGTCATTCCAGAGAATGATGATGTTTGTCTTGTCTCGTCTTATCTCTCCTCAGCATGACCGCCACTCTGGCCAGCGTTGGCGCGGCCAGTATTCCCAGTGCTGGACTGGTGACCATGCTGTTGATCCTGACGGCCGTCGGTTTGCCCACTCAGGACATTAGTCTGCTGATCGCCGTCGACTGGCTGCTGTGAGTCAGGTGTCTGATAGGTGGAAGGGGGGACACATGCGAGTGAAAGGGGACATGACATTTGTAAACCTGACACTGATACTGTTTGTCCACTCAGTGACAGAATGCGTACCTCCATCAATGTGGTGGGTGACTCGTTCGGTGCCGGCATCGTGGACCACTTGTCCAAGGCGGAGCTCGCCGAAATTGACGCAGCGGAAATGCAAATACTCCCGCCAATGGAGGAGCTAGATTTCATCCCACCACCGCCGATCCTCACAGAGTTGGACCTCATGGACCCTCTGAAACCGCCCGAGCTGCCGCCGCGCTCCCCCCGCCCACCCAAACAGAACCACCACGGGCACATCCTCTCCCACTCCCCGCCAGTCGCTTATTCGCCATCCCCTTCTGTCTGCTCCCCGTCACCCCGCTCCATTCGCTCCCCCTCTCCGCGCTCTGTATGCTCCCATTCTCCCCGCCCCTTCCGCACTCATTCGCCGTGCGTCCTCCACAGGTCAGAGTCGGGCTACTGTCCTCTGCCCAGCCATGAAAACCAGGTATTTATTCACATTGTTCTGCTTCAGACTGCATGTTAAACAGTGTAACTTTAATTTTGCTATACAAGGGTTTAAATTGGTAATATCATCACTTTATTTGTTAATGTATTAAAACATTGCGTTATTTGTTATAACTGTGTCATTGGTTACAACATAAAGCAGATTTATATATAAGTGGTGTTGTGTTAAAAACATTTTAATTAGACATTAAGTTTAGTTTTATTGATGCTCGCTTTGCACTCGAGTTTCTGCGATCTTGTCGGGGCTGATTGTTGATATTTGAATTGTCAAATATCAAAATGTGGGTTTTTTTCTGACAAATTTGCACTTCAACTTTCAACTCAAGTAGATCTTTTTAGTTTTACACACTCTACCTTTAAGCCAAATATTAACCACTACACTCACATTACAAGCATTAAAACCTAAGGATATGAATTCAAATTTATATTAATAATACTACATTTTATATACAAAGGGGCGGGGCTTAGCCAGAGGCCAATAGCATCGTTGTAGTGTTCTTTCTTTGTTCCCTGCATGTTTTCAGCTAAAATGAAAACACCTGTTTGGAAACACCTCAGGTTTTTTACGATGTGTTCATTTGTAAATGTCAAGTGTGTTCGTTAGTTGCGACGCAGGTGGTCCACATTTGTGTCTCATTTGTGTCTCAGATTCCCACGCTGCCTCGCTGCTACAGGGAGAGAGAGAGGGAGCGGGAGCGGCGGCGACTGACGAGAGAGAGTGAAACCGAGGAGGACGAGGAGAGGGTTTTCGGTGGTGAAGTGAGCGACGGCGAGGAGAGCGATGACACGGCGTATGACCGGAGACATGCCATCCCACCGGCGGACCTGCCATGATCAGATTTTACCGCCAGATGAAAGCTTCCCCTGCCAAATTGTTTCAGTTTCCACGACACATCCTCCCCCACTTTAGCACACACAGCTCTGCCATGTCAGCCAGTGGACGTCCACTGTGGATCTCTGGTCATTTATATCAATTTTATCTGGGTCAGAATTGATTAATAACTTGATTAACAAGGCAATCAGAGATGGCAGACTTCACCCCATTCACACAACAAGTCTCTGTCGGCCTCTGTTGGTCATATTGGCAAGTGCAGAAACACAAACAGACAAACACACAGAGCCACTAAAAATAATACTTCACTCACAAACATGTGACCTTTTTGGGTGATTTTGGACGAGATACTAAACTATGACATTCGGTGACATTTTGGACAACATACTAAACTATTACTTTTTTGACACATTTTGGAAGACATACTAAACTATGGCTTTTTTGACACATTTTGGAAGACATACTAAACTATGACTTTTTTGACACATTTTGGAAGACATACTAAACTATGACTTTTTTGACACATTTTGGAAGACATACTAAACTATGACTTTTTTGACACATTTTGGAAGACATACTAAACTATGACTTTTTTGACACATTTTGGAAGACATACTAAACTATGGCTTTTTGACTATACTAAACTATGACTTTTTGACTGATTTTGGACTGACATACTAAGCTATGACTTTTTGACTGATTTTGGAAACATACTAAACTATCTTTTTGTGATTTTTGGGCGACATACTAAACTATACTTTTTGACACATTTTGGGCGACATACTAAACTATGACTTTTTGACATTTTGGACTGACATACTAAACTATGACTTTTGACACATTTGGAGAATGCTTTTTGGTGGGCGACATACTAAACTATTGACTGATTTTGGGCGACATACTAAACTATGACTTTTTGGGACATACTAAACTATGACTTTTGACCATTTTAGAGACATACTAAACTATGACTTTTGACATTTTGGAGACTTACTAACCTATGAGCTTTTTGACTGATTTATGACGACATACTAAAAAGCTTTTTGACTGATTTTGGGACTTTTGACTGATTTTGGAAGACATACTAAACTATGACTTTTTGACACTTTTGGACATACTAAACTATGACTTTTTGACACATTTTTGGAGACATACTAAACTATGACTTTTGACACGGAAGACATACTAAACTATGACTTTTTGGACACGGAAGACATACTAAACTATGGCTTTTTGTGACTTTTTTTTGGGCCATACTAAACTGACTTTTTGACTGACTACTAAACTACTGACTTTTTTGACTGATTTTGAGACTGACATACTAAACTATGACTTTTTGAGATTTTTGGGCGACATACTATCTATGACTTTTTGACTGATTTTTACTGACATACTAAACTATGACTTTTGACTGGTGACATTTTGGACTGACATACTAAACTATGACTTTTTGTGGGCGACATACTAAATGACTATTTTTGACATACTAAACTGACTTTTTGGAAGGGACATACTAAACTATGACTTTTTGACTGATTTTGGGCGACATACTAAACTATGACTTTTTGAAATTTTTGGACTGACATACTAAACTATGACTTTTTTTTTGGAAACATACTAAACTATCTTTTTGTGACTTTTTGGGCGACATACTAAACTTGACTTTTGACTTTTGGGCGACATACTAAACTATGACTTTTTTCAAATTTTGGCGACATACTAAACTATGACTTTTTGTCAGACATACTAAACATACTAAACTATGACTTTTTGACTGATTTTGGAAGGACATACTAAACTATCTTTTGTGACTTTTGGGCTGACATACTAAACTATGACTTTTTGACTATTGGACGACATTTTGGGCGACATACTAAACTATGACTTTTTGACAATTTTGGGCCGACATACTAAACTATGACTTTTGACTGATTTTGGGCGACATACTAAACTATGACTTTTTGACTGATTTTGGGCGACATACTAAACTATGACTTTTTGACTTTTGGACACATACTAAACTATGGCTTTGACTTTTGGACTGATTTTGGTACTAAACTATGACTTTTTGACTGATTTTGGGCCGACATACTAAACTATGACTTTTTGACTGATACTAAACTATGACTTTTGGGGACATACTAAACTATGACTTTTTGACACTGATTTTGGGCGACATACTAAAACTATGACTTTTTTTTGGACGACATACTAAACTATGACTTTTTGGGACATACTAAACTATGACTTTTTGTGACTTTTGGCGACATACTAAACTATGACTTTTTGACTTTTGGAAACATACTAAACTGACTTTTTTGACTGATTTTGGGCGACATACTAAACTATGACTTTTGACCATTTTGGATGACATACTAAACTATGACTTTTTGACTTTTGGACGACATACTAAACTATGACTTTTTTGACTTTTGGACGACATACTAAACTATGACTTTTTGACACATTTTGGACGACATACTAAACTATGGCTTTTTAGACTTTTGGGCGACATACTCACGACATACTAAACTATGACTTTTTTGTCAAATTTTGGGCGACATACTAAACTATGACTTTTCTGGATTTTGGGCGACATACTAAACTATGACTTTTTTCTGATTTTGGACGACATACTAAACTATGACTTTTTACTTTGGGCGACATACTAAAACTTTTTTCAATTTTGGTGACATACTAAACTGACTTTTTGACAATTTTTGGGCTGACATACTAAACTATGACTTTTGCACGACTGTATGACTTTTTTCATTTTTGGGCGACATACTAAACTATGACTTTTTGACTGATTTTGGGCGACATACTAAACTATGGCTTTTTGTGATTTTGGACGACATACTAAACTATGACTTTTTGACTGATATTGGACGACATACTAAACTATGACTTTTTCTGATTTTTGGCGACATACTAAAGTATGACTATTTTGACTGATATTGGGCGACATACTAAACTATGACTTTTTGAAATTTTTGGGTGATATACTAACTATGACTTTTTCTGATTTTGGACGACATACTAAACTGCTTTTTTTGACAAAATTTGGGCGACATACTAAACTATGACTTTTTTCACTGATTTTGGACGACATACTAAACTATGGACTTTTTGTCACTGATTTGGGCGACATACTAAACTATGACTTTTTTGACTGATATTGGGCGACATACTAAAGTATGCTTTTTGACTGATATTGGACGACATACTAAACTGTTGACTTTTTGTCAGATTTGGGCCGACATACTAAACTATGACTTTTGACTGATTGGGCGACATACTAAACGCTGACATACTAAACTGTGACTTTTGGGACGACATACTAAACTATGACTTTTTTTTTCTGATTTTTGGACGACATACTAAACTATGACTTTTTGACTGATATTGGGCGACATACTAAAGTATGACTTTTTTTCAAATTTTGGACGACATACTAAACTGTGACTTTTTGACTGATTTGGGCGACATACTAAACTATGACTTTTTCATGATTTTGGGCGACATACTAAACTGTGACTTTTTTGTCAAAATGTGGACGACATACTAAAGTATGACTTTTTTTCAAATTTTGGACGACATACTAAAGTGTGACTTTTTTTGTCAAAATTTGGACGACATACTTAAGTTTGACTTTGGTCTCATTTTGGACGACATACTAAATTATGACTTTTTTTCTCATTTTGGATGACATACTAAACTATGACTTTTTTGTCACATTTGTGATGACATACTAAACTATGACTTTTTCTTGTCAATTTGGACGACATACTGAACAAGGCAATCAGAGATGGCTGAACCCCATTCACGCAACAAGCCTCTGTCGGCCTGTATGTGTAACAGACTTTGTGTCGCAACGGTAGCGTCTGATCAGACGTGTTCAAATCCACGTCAGGGTCAAAATTCTTGCTGTAGTACAAGCAAGTGCGGAAGCACAGACACACACACAGAGCCATCAAAAACAATACTTCACTCCCACTGCAGAGCCAATTCTTCATCCTCTGACTAAACCCTAAAGTAGCTTCAGTTGCTGAAAAATGACATGATGGAATAATGGAGGCATGAAAATGTTTAAAAAAAAACACTTGTTTGATGCTTCATGCACAGCAAATAAACTGCTGTTGATGCTAATGTGGTTTAGCATTGACAAAAAAGTTGCATGTAGCACCTTTATGGCGCTTTTCCACTATGAAGTTCTAGCACGGCTCAGCTCTACTGCTTCTCCATCAGTGACAGTACCTGGTACCTGGTGGGGTTTTTTCAGTACCTGCTCCAAACCGGAGCCGATACTAAAATGTGACAAAAAGTATCGTCACTGGAAGGGTCATGAGCGCCATGTCCGACACAAGAATCAAAGCCAACAATGTCCAAATGTAGATCAATTAAAAAGACTTAAAAGTCCTGAAAACATGCGTTAATCGCCAACATTTAGTAAAGGAAATGTCTAAAATGTCGATATTAAACAGAGGAGTCTGGTGTATTTAGCGTCGGCACTGCTGAAAGCTGGTGATTGATCGTGAGCACAATCACGACCACTTTCAGTGGTATTTCAGTTCAGTGATTCTGTGAACAAATCTTATTAATTAACTGATTCTAATGGTTCAGTTTTACCCAAAACAACTGCTTTACAAGTCACTAGTTTGTGTGTTTGTGTCGCGTAGGAAAAAAACACGTCACAGCAGTTTCACACAGCTGTTGCTATGACGACTCTGCCCACACGGAGGCGGTACTATAGTAATGGAAAACAACCCAAACTGTGGAGAGTGGAGCCATGCCGTGCTGTGCTACAACTGTACAGTGGAGAAGCACCATTAGATACTCATTTGATATCCCTTTTTAATGCTGTGTCACTGTATTTCCCTTCAGTACTTCAACACCACCACCAGGCTCATGTAAATGAGACATTTTTATAATTCTTTCTTCACTCATCGTGCTCTTCTTGCACGTCACTTCATTTTGCTCCCTGACACTGGTCACTGTTTTATGTTAATAATATCTAAAAATGATCTATGGTTTGTATTTTCTTCTTGTGGTCTGGTGTCTGAGACAATGATTTTGTCGTATGAAGGGTTGGGTACCGTTCACGTGGGAACCGCCGCAACACCGGTACCTCGATTTCAGGATTTGGTACCGTTTTCTGGTACTTGACTGTGTTTCCTGATAAATTCAAAATAGTTGAAGTTGTGACAAGTAAATCCAAAATTCATGATTCTCTGTGGTTTATGAGTGTGTGGCACGCATTGTTTTTACGTCGTATCGTACCGCGTTCTGTACCCAACCCTAGTTGTATGTTTGTATTTACTAGTTAGTTATAATTTTGACTTTGTAAACGCTGTAAAATAACTTTTAATTTCATTATATTCCATTTATTTTAACAGCCCCCCTCCTCCAACCAGTGTGTAGTGTAGGTGACATTTCTATTTTGGCAGAAATAGAAGATAAAAAAATTACACTTTCTTGTGTTATATAACTTCAGGTCGTTTATTTTCTACGTCAGGAACTGAGTTAGCCCTACGGAGGCGGCCATTTGGACCGCCATGTTGTTACAGTAGCCCACAGTGGACAAACTAAACATCATTTGAGTTTCGATGCTCACTGAAGGCTACGTAGGTTCAAGGGTGAGGTGACGTGAGGGCTATTCAACTGCAACATGAAACCTCACCAAAAAATGTGGCCACATTTTACGCACTCTACCTTTAGTCACATTCACAGATCCAGGTTGTGTGTGTGTGTGTGTATGATGATATATGTAATAAAAAGATTTATTTCAACATAACCTGCTTTCATTTCCTGGTTATTTTCCCTGCTGTTTGAGGCTCCATCCACGCGGAAACACAAATCTTTCTCTGTCTTTATAAAAGACAACGCGGCTTCGTTTCAGGGAATGTCTTCATCTGCTCCAAACCAGTCAAAACACTGTATAATCCAGGTTAATCACAGAAACAAAAAAAATACTGGGACAAAGAGAAATCAGGGGACATTTAGAATAGATAAAAAATGAAATATTTGAATCATTTGACAACACTACTAAAGACGGTACGGAAGAAGTTGCTGAAGTCACCACTGACATTTACACAGGAGGCAGAGACACCACCGACTTAATCCTCTCACAGAACAACCAGAGATGGGCGGGGCAGGGCGGGGCTGAGCGGTGGCAGAGGAATGAGAGGCCGGCAGATGGCCAGAAAGACGTCAATCCTTTTTCATTCTTCCCAGACAGCGGCAGAAGGGAACTGTGGGTAATTGCAAGCAGGTCTGACGTTAGCTCGTGGGACGCTGCTCGTCACAGAAGAGAAAGTGGTTCGTGGTTCAACAAGAAATCTGAAATGAATACGACAAAATTCACCAGGAGTTGTGCGACGTTGTGGTCGACCGGGAATGTTGAAGCACTAATCTGTGCTGTAGCATGAGAGCGATGGTGGTGGTGGTGTTACACCATCTGAGGTGACGGAGGGTCAGGACTTTAATCAGTGCAGCCATAATAAGAGGCGGGGTCTATTTCCTTAAAGCTGGAGTGTGTAACTTTAATTATGCAGGATTTTGTACCCCTAATTTAACAGCGTTGGGAGTCATTGTGATGCTTAAGTGTCCTGTTGTGGGGAGATTGGGAGGCCACCGACACCGGGGTCCTCAGAATCAGGAGGTCTAGCGAGGTCTCGGCTCTTGCGAGAAACACAAATTGCTTTACGGCACTACTGTACATCCAGGTACTCAAGCAAAGAAAAACGTTGTCAGAGGAAGAGGAAACGACCGTCTGAGCGAAGAGAGGGGAAGGGAGAGGCGAGCATCAGTGGAGAGGTTTTACAACAGTGAGGATAAAGAGGTAAACACCAGGGGGCGCTCTGAAAGGAAAAGGCTAAAAAACAACAACCAGACTTGCAAAGTTCTGTTTTAAAATATCAAGTATTTAGTATTTAAGTTTTTATCGCATCAGCATTTTAGCCAAGATGATTTCATGAGCCACAAAATGCTATTTTTTTCAGATTGGGAAAAATCTGAAAACACCACACTCAACGTTTTCCTGTCTTCTTGTCTATTTTTAATCTGAAGCCAAGCTGATAAAATCTTCTCCGGTTTTGGTGTAGCAGCGCTACAGCGCCACATACAGGCCTGGCATGTGTACTACAGTGTGTGGATGAAGGAAAACTTTTTCATAAATGACAGAAAGAGAAAAAGATTGTTTACGCTTCGCTTTGTTTCCATGTGGATAGGACTCTACATTGAACAGCCACCAGGGGGCGACTCCATTGGTCGCAAAACAGTTTGATAGAGAAGTCTATGGGAAATTTCTCCTCAATTTAGATGTCAATAATAAACGGTTTTCTGACGAGTTAATGGTCTCCATCACTTGTTTCTGCTCTTCTTGAGTAGAGGGTGATGTCAGTTTTGTAAATGATGTTCCAGTTTAGAGGAAAATTGACAGTAAAACACAGCACATGTGAGTGGACTCACAACACACTGTGAAACAACTGTGTAAACGGAATTAAAGTCAGCAGTTTAATAAGTGCTTGTTTCATATTATTGTGCGCTCTGAAATGTGGTAAATCTTGATTAATTTATTCATTTTTATGTGTGTTGTTTCCTTTATCAAAGTTAATTTGAGAAAAGCTTAAATTTGAGTCTACTTTTTCTGACTTCAATTTAATGTCTGACAAAGAGACGTTTTGTCTGCTGCCAGCTGGACATAATTAGCCATGTGGTCATCATGTGTATCACGGCCACAGATCCATGATTAGTTCTGAAAAAAGAAAAAAAAAACCCTGACCCAGAAAAACGAAGACATGTCTGTTTTGTTTCAAGTGTGGAAAAGAAAAAAAAGAAAAGAAAAGCATAACACGAGTCATCTGTGTCATATGGGATAAATGATGAAAAAAAAAAAGATCCTTTCAAGAGGAGAAGATGCTGCGTTTGGATAATCTGCACTCCTGTAAATCACAGCTGCTGTGAAACCTGGGAACACAGTCTGCCATCTAGAGGTGGGATCAGTCATTACATACACAGCAGCACCTTTCTCTGTGTGTAAATATGTGTATGTATATATATATAGAGAGAGAGAGATAGATAGATATGTATAGATATACATATTTCACTCTTAATGAGGTGAATGTGTTTTTTTAACCCCTACAACATAATCAAAATAAACAAAATATAGTTACTTTACGAATATTTTTGGACGACATACTAAAGTATGACGACATATTGACTTTTTTTTCAAATACTGGACGACATACTAAACAAGAGCGAGAAATGCTGAGTCAGCATTCCCAACTAAGGATGATAATGCTGCGTTCCGTCGGGCATCAATGTACAATAATGATATACAGGAAATAACAGGAAGAACAGTAGTTGCTGACTCAGCATTCCTAAAAAAAATAATAACGGTGACTACAGGAACATCATTATCAGAAATGCTGAGTCAGCATTAACAACTTTTGCTGTTCTTTTATCATTACCGTCATCTCCCTCCATTTTTAATAGTATTTTTTTTGGCCGATATTTGGGAACATACTGTCATGAATTTGGCTTATTATTCAGATGTTTCTAGAACATTTGGCACCAGTGTAAACTCGACGTGTCAAAACATTTCTGAATCTGTTGAGTTTGTGCCGCAGCGTAAAGAAACGCAGGTTAATGCTGAGGTTTTTTTAGCGGAATCTGTCGCCCTGAAGAAAAGACTGGAGGCTCCAGATGATCCGTCACATCGTGAGGTTCACAGATCATCTTTCAACTGACCAAAGATAAAGGTCCATTAGGTGTCAATTCAGTCTGAGGGAGAAGGATTTGTCAGCTTCAGTGGGAGAAACGGCCCAAATCCAGGTGTCCATGTCTCGCAGAGGCTTGTCCAAGACGTCTCAAAGCTCTAAATCAGGGGTAGGGAACCTATGGCTCGGGAGCCAGGTGTGGCTCTTTTGATGATTGCATCTGGCTCGCAGATTTCGGCTTTTCAGATAAAACATAAAATATTATCACTTGTTTTAATCCATCCATCGATTTTGGAAGTGGAGGAAACGCAAGTGAATGACATAAATGCAGCACCGTTCTATTCCCTGGCTTTGGATGAGTCAACAGACGTAAGTCATTTGTCGCAGTTCAGTGTGATCGCAAGATATGCTGCTGGTGACACACTGCGCGAAGAGTATTATAACAACATTATTTAAAAGAATAAATTCAGAGGTTTATTATACTCACATTTAGTTAAATTCAGTCTTAAAATATATTATATGGCTCTCACTGAAATAAATTTGCAAATATTTTGCTTTCATGGCTCTCTGAGTCAAAAAGGTTCCCGACCCCTGCTCTAAATGCTGCCGAAGGAGCTTAAACAAAGTCCAGCTAAGTCTCTAAATGCTTAAATGTTCTAAAAATATTCTGGAAAACCTGAAGCAGATTTACTCACAGAATTCCAGCTTTGCCTTCAACGGTCAAAGTAGAAATGATTGAGCATTTCCTTTATTTCTACAATTGATATTTAATGTCATGAATCGAAGTATTGGAAGAATGTTTGTATGGGTTAATTGAGCTGTGAGTGTGCGCCCCCTGCTGGCCCCCTGCTGGCCCCCTGCCCCCCATTTATTACCATATAATAACACAGATTATTAACTTTTCTGACTCCCTGCACCAAACTCCATGGAGAAAATCAGCGATTTTACATCACAGCACACAGGACTTGTTTTTAGACTTCTGTGTTTGAAAGGTTTTATTAGATCAGCAGCTCCTGTGTCCCCACATCTTTAAAAACACACATTTCCTCTATGGTCTTTGGTGTGGGGGAGTGAGTTAAAGCTAAAGTATACAGACTTTAGTTTTCCTGTCAGAAAACGTCGTCTCTCCCTCGAAAGATTGTCCAGGGAGCCATTACAAGGTTGGATGTGTATGGTCTCTCCATCATGTTTTTGCGTCTCACCTGGGGCATGACCGTAAAAACCTCCCCATCACCCCCAGGAGACGAAAAGTCTTGCCTCCCTCCTGATGTGTGACCTCCTTATATATTTCTGAGGGTGAGTCCATGTGTCACCCCGTTGTCAGGAAACGCATGTCAGCCGTTTGTATTTGCGATCTCATTCTTTTGGCCTCCAGCCAAAGCTTGTGACCACGGGGAAGGGTTGGAATGGAATGGAAAACTTTGCGTCCCGGCTCAGCTCGACCCAGAACACTAAAATACATTGTGTAGTTTTACAATACAGCTACTGGCATTTTTTTTACATTAAAGGGATTGTTCTGGGGTTTTTTTGAATGACGTGCCGACACACGGTCAAGGCTGACTCTCTGTGCCCGCGGCGCGCCACCAATATGCTGGGAATGAGCCCGAGACAAGGACGCTTGCTTGTTCAAGAAGAAAAAAACTGATCGACAAAAGGCTCACCTAAAGGTAAGTCACAAAAAAAAGCATGTTTGCTGCTGTATTTCTGACGGGAAACTGAGGTTTGTGTTGCTCTGTAAACCTCCCACACCAAAGTCCACAGAGAAAATCAGCGATTATACATCCCAGCACACAGTTAAGTTGTTAATCCACTACTCCTGAGTTGCTCTATGGGTGTTATTTTCTGACTTTCTCTGTCTGGATTTATAAATGTTAAAAAACACCCTGACCAAACACAGCAGCAGTAGATCAGCAGCGCCACCGTCCCTTTGAGCTAAACTCACAGATCTTCTCTTTGGACTTTGGAGTGGGAGAGTTCCTATACCTACATTCCTAAATTGGAAATGGTACATGGCAATCTCAGCTGAACCTGAACCATCACTTTTAACAGCGGAGATCTGTTGAGCCTCAGATCATCAAACCACAGTTTTGGCTTCACTGCTGAGACAGAAATGTCGCCCCCGGGGGCTCGACAGCGACTCTGACTTCAGATCGTCTTTCCCTGCTCACAACTCTGCGCTGTATACATTACACTGTACGTACCACCGCATGAACATGAACTACATGTCTGCACTACGACTGCTTGCGCCGCGAATACACAGCATCAACACCTGCTGCACTTACCGCGTGTTTAGCCTCTGTATGAGCACATATGTCATCTGGTCTGTTTTGTTATGTGGCACACAATTCATTTAAAATGTTCTAATATACACTGTGTCCTGCCCTCAAATTTATATTTTGTTTAGTATTCATCATTATTTATACAGACATACATTTTATTTTCCTGGTAATCCAGCAGGTGGTAGTGTTGTATTGCGAATGGCGAGCGGGCACTCAACAATACTGGAAATTAATAAATACAGTTTTTTATGATCAGGACTGATATTGATTAAAAAAATTGCTGTTTATATAGATGGGACATTTTTGGCACTTAAGGTGCTGAGAGTAAGTAAGTGAAACTACACAAAACATAATTGAGCAATCAAATCAGTGTTGTAGTTGATGAGTGACATGTCCTTGGCTGTGTTATCCCTCCAAAGTAAATCTCATCATCTTGTATTGTACGGGGAAAAAATAGCATATTTCGTGTTATTGTTTTTTTCTGTTAAACGTGCATTTGAAAAACGAGCATTTTTTTTTAAGCAGCAGTTTTCAGGGAGTGTCTTGATGACTGGGTCATTCTTCTTCTTCTTCCCAAAAGTAGCCAGAAGGTACATGTGTTACTTCTTTGTGAAAGAGAGCTGCAGCTTGATGAAGTGGATTTAAAAACCTACACGAACCACAGCTGACAGTGAATGAACGAACAGTACGTTTCGTCAGTCAACCTGCAGAACATTTACTTTTATTTGATCATTCAGAAAAACAGATGAATGCTCTATTTCTGTCAAATATAATCAAGCACAAGTCTATGATGTCGGTACCTTGATCACACGAGAGGCGCAAACAGGGGCTCAAATCAGTCCAAGCACGGCCACTTCAAGAGACTTTGGGGGCCCCCGGCAAGAGGGGTCTGTGGACCCCATGTCAATCCAAACTAAACCACAGGGACATTAGACGAAGACAGGCGGTTTCCAACCAGTCATAACCAGTCATGATATTTAACCGTTACCTGGTCGTGATACACATATTTGATTTATCATGAATCATGGATATACTCATTTTGAGGTTTAGGAAACATCGAATTTTCTGACATTTATGGCCCAAACAACTAATCAATAATAAATTAAAATAAATAATCGTTAGTTGCAGCCCTGTTGTGGACTGCGTTTGGGACCCCCCCCACTCAGCTCTAGGCCCCAGTACACTGTCTGTTGTGCCACTTCTGAGTCCAACATTACGTTACAGTGTCACCTCCGTGGAGCTCGCCTTCTCTTGACCAGGTACACTTTTAATATTAGTCTAAAAACTGTGTCCGTCTGCTCTCTGTCAGACCTGAGTGACCAGAGGTTCTCTGAGGTAAAAATTAATGCCTCGCAGATCCCCAGTCATCTGTCCATCACAAAGTCCCGTGAGAAGAGTCCCATTGAGCGGAGGACAAGTGCCTCTGCTGTTCTGTCCAGTCAGAGGTTCGTAATCCTCTGTGCATTCAGGGTCTTTATCCACTCCTTCCTCATCTCCTTCCTCTCCGTCATCTTCATTGTCCTTTTCCCAGAGCAGCGTGGAGATGTGATGGTACTGTGTAGTTTCCTCACACTCCATCCCTCGGTGATAGAAGTAGCTGAAGTTGGACACAATGACGGGCACCGGTAAGGAGATGGTGAGTACACCGGCGATGGCGCACATGGAGCCCACCAGTTTTCCCCCAACAGTCTCTGGGAACATGTCCCCGTACCCGACTGTCGTCATGGACACCACCGCCCACCAGAAAGCCTCAGGGATGCTGGTGAATGACGTGTCGGGTCTGTCCACCTCAGCGAAGTAGACAGCACTCGAAAAGAGTATGACGCCGATGAAGAGGAAGAAGATGAGCAGGGCGAGCTCCCTCAGGCTGGCCTTTAGAGTCTGGCCCAGAATCTGCAGACCCTTTGAATGACGAGACAGCTTGAAGATCCTGAAGACCCTCACCAGTCTGATGACCCTGATGAGGGCCAGAGACATGGAGGGCTGTGCGCCTTTGTCCTTGGCCAACTCCGTGCCAAGTGTGATGAAGTAGGGAATGATGGCGAAGAAGTCGATGGTGTTCATGACATCTTTGAAGAAGTGCATCTTGCTCGGAGAACAGATGAAGCGCACAATGAGTTCAAAGGAGAACCAGAAGATGCAAATCGTCTCCACGATGAAGAAGGGGTCCTGGAAGGGAGTGAATCCAGGTGGGACCAAGATGGTTTCATTCTCAATGGTGGGGTGAGGGACGACGGTGAATTGCTGTAAAACAAAGGAGAATGAAAAAGTGCTGAAGTGTTGTACAAGATCAAAAACAAGATCACAAGAACAAAGACCTCCACCAAGATTTAAACATGTTGTTTTACATAACATCCTTATTCTGATTTCTTCAGATGTTTCTGAGATACACGCATCTGAACGTGTTAATCGTGCCTATCCATGGTTAATTTCAATTGTTGCCAAGTTTCTCTACATCAGACCCTAATTACACTTAAGTCTTGGTAAAATGGTACGGTACAGTCAGGGTGGAGCTAGTCTGATGCTATAGGGTCTAATCCTGCAGACACATACCAAATTAGGTTCAAATCTCATGATTTTGGCAGAGATATGTTTTTTCTGACATCATCAGTGGGTAAATTATTACCACAATGTAATGGTCACATACTTGGATGATCACCTACTCATCATAACAAATTCTGATTGATCTGTGTCAAAAACTGTGGACAGGAACTTGCTTACAGAAGGATGAGAACACAAGCTGCAAAACAAACGGCAAACGAAGCCCTTGTGCCAAACAGATACCAAATATATTCCATCGTCTGTTGGTTATAAAGCACACGTTGGACAGAGAACTGTGAAAATAAAGGGGAAAGGTAGGGCGACAACAGAAAGCTCCATGGCGACGAGTGTCAACAGAGCGGAAATAAAGATTAAGAAGAGTAAACAGGAGACGGGCGGAAGATAAATGAGAAGAAGCGATTCTTTCCAAAGTTCGTCCTCAGCACATTCGTAGTATGACATCTGTCATCGGGATCTGATGGAGCCTGTGAGGCCTGTGATACTGTGCTAACTTCTCTCTCTTCTCCATTTTCACCGTCGCGGCTTTATTTTTTCCTCATGGACCTTTATATGAATCGGTTTCTCTAAATTTAAACATTTTGTTCATGTGACTCTGGGTTGCGTTACACCTGCAGTCTCCTGCTCGACTCAAGCATTCGACACTTCATTTAACGCAGCTGCTTGTTTTTTTTCCTGGAACTAGTCGCAGGTTTGATATGGCTGAGCGTTTTAACAAATTAGATCGAGTTACTCTACACAGCAAATGTACTTCATCAGTTCATGTTTTTATGTTCCTCTCTGTCCATCAGCCTTGCATCCTCGGGTCTGTTTCTTTGTAAACTGCTTGGAAAACTTCACAGAACACATTTTCAGTTCTGGTGGCTGCCACTGTTGCAATGACAGCCTCTCGTTTTCAAGTCAGTCCTAAAACGCTTTGAACGTGGCATCAGTTTCGTACCAAATACCGGTTCTCCTTTCATACCAGAATACAGTGTGAGGTTTAGCTAATTTGAATTAGTCAAATCTAACTGGTATCCAGATTTATCCACTTATTTCCTCCAGAAGACAGATACTATTAGTGGTAAACAGGGTCTGGTGTGGTGTTCTGCTGCTGCAGCGTGTCTGCCTGAGGTTGTTGGTTCAGAGATGGTCTGCATACCTTGGTTTTAACGAGTGGTTATTTGAGTTGCTGTCGCCTTTGAATCAGTCTGGTCATTCTCCTCTGACCTTTGGCATCAGCAAGGCGTTTACTCCTGCAGAACTCAGACCAACAACCGTGCTACATTTAAAGTCACTTCAGTCAAAATGTTTGCCTCATTCTGAAGCTCTGATTGAACAACAGCGGTTTGTCTTGACCGTGTCATGTGATTGGCTGATTAGATGTTTAGTTTTATGAAGAGGCCGTTACATGATCTACCTTCTGTTGAGTGAGTGATTACATGGGGACGGCTGTGTACGTAGCTTCGGGTTTGTTTGTCTCTGATCTATCTATGTTCACGTCTGTGAAGGTTCTCCAGGTCATAGGCATCTTCGGTAGTTAGCTGTAGGCGACTGGACTAGCTTGAGTTAAGTTTGAAGATGTCTCACCTCTCCTCTAAGAGGCTTCTTCAGTTCTGAAGAACTTACCAGTTCAGAACCTCTCAGAAACATCTTCACACTCAATACAAACACGGCCAGTCACTTAGAGTGGTGTCATTGCTGCTGATGGAGGACGTAAAGCTGGCTCACGCTGCTACCTGGTTGGTCTGAACCTCCAGAGTTCCAGGCTAAGAGTGTGTGTGTGCAAGGCCAATTTTGCTGCTGTCATCAGAGATGTTGAACTTGGAGCCTCTTTTCCAGTCTGGTGGGTCACCGTGTTTATTAATACATTAATACATTTGTTGATGTGTTAAAGTGCACTCCCAGTTATCCTTTCTCTATATATAGACCTTTAGATCTCCAAGGGGTAACGTGAGACAGGCTCATTTCTGTCATTCCCTTCACATTTGGCTCTTGACTCTCTCTCTCTCTGTACTATCTCTCTGTCTCTCTCTCTCTCTCTCTGTCTCTGTCTCTCGCTCTCTCTCTCTCTGTCTGTCTCTCTCTGTCTCTGTATCCTCAACTTAACACCCAACCTGAATCTACTCTGTCTCTGGCTCTCCCTGTCTCCGTCATTCCTCAAGTCCAAACTAATCTCTGGAAACCTTCTCTATCGGTTGCTCTTACTCTTTTGTCTCCCCTTGATCAGAAATCATAGTGGGTTAATAACCTTATAAATTCCAATATAACGTTCCTCAAGATCACTACAACAAAGGTTAAAGATCAACAGAGTGTTTTGCCAACTGAAGTATGTCAAACGCTCATTCTCCCACACCCAAGTCCAGAAAATCTTCTGCTGCTTTGTTTGCTAAGTTTGTATGACTTTGAGTGAAGTCACAAAAACAGCACATTAGAAGTTACTGATGGAGGCAACATTGGATCAACAACTCGTGTGTTGTGACGTAAAATCGCTGATTTTCTCGATGGACTTTGGTGCAGTTTAGCAAAGGTTTCTAGTTGGAAAAAGTCTAATAGTGAGATGAAGTGGCAAATATATTCTTAAGAAATCCTAGACATTTTGTTAAGTGGTGAGAGTGCTGAGTGAGCCTCTGGTGCTGGCAGTGCCTCAACAAACCTGAACTATCCCTTTTATTCTGAGCATTTTTTCTCTCAGGGTGGAGACAGATGTTTTCACCTTCTGTCACAGCCGGTTTACATTTGTCTGTCAACACCTGTTGTCCTTCTATCTTTGCCTCCTCACAGTGTTAACATCGGTCTTTTCACCCTGTCACTCATCTGCCTTCCCTCCTTCACATGAATGTGGTCCAACATGACGACCATCTACACCCTCACTGCTTCCTCCCTCTTTAAAGTGTCAGCACCATGGAAGTGCTCCTCACCTCCCTCTGCTCCTTCTCATTCCTGAACTCGGGCAGAGTCTCCAGGCAGAAGATGAGGATGGAGATCACGATCACCATGACGCTGATGATGGCGATGATGCGAGCTCCACTGGACGACTCTGGATACTCAAACAGCATCCAGAGACGACGCTTCAGGTCGTTGGTGGGTAAAGGTCTCTCCTCCTCTTTGGGGAAGCCTTCGTCCTCCTTGAAGCGGTCGATGATCTCGTCGCTGAGCTCGTAGAAGCGCAGCTCCTCCATGAACATGTCTAGGGGGACGCTGGCGGGTCTACGCAGTCTCCCGCCCGACTGATAGAAGTAGAGGATGGCGTCGAAGCAGACGCGGCTCCTGTCCAGGAAGAGTTCATTCCTCAGGGGGTCGAAGTAGCGAATCCGACGCTCGGGGTCTCCCAACAGGGAGTCGGGGAACTGGGAGAGTGTGCGGATCTGCGTCTCGTAACGCATTCCCGACACGTTAATGGCGAGACGTTCAGCCAGAGCCCAGCCGTTCCTCCACTGGCAGCGGCGCCTTTTCGGCTTCTTCTCACTGATCTCCTTCTCCAGCTTGTTGTGCTTGTCTTTGGTCTGCTTGTCTTCATCACCAACCTCCATAGCTTTGGATCTGTCCTCCTTCCCTCCTCCTTCCTCGTGACTATCCATCTGTCCGTTTTTTTGTCTTGAGTATCTCTTTTTAGTTTTTCTGCCGCTTTGCCCTGAAGAAAAGAAAACCCATAAAGGTTAAAGTGGAATTCACTTTGAGGCTCGGCTCATACCTAGAGTTTCAGAGATATGCTACCGTCAATGTGATGTAAATATCGTCATTAATGTTGTTAAGTTTCACTTGGTATTCTGAAACAAGACAACAGAGTTTAAGTCCTGGGTCGTACTTTCCTCCTCCACATGCTCGCAGAATGTCACCGTGGTTGATGTGTCGTAAATCTAACCGAGGTTAACTTGGTATTTCCAAAACAGGAGAATTCAGGCACGGGTCATTCTTGTTCGCAGAGGTTCACTGCGGTCGGCGTGACAAACATGTCGTCATTAATATTTTCTCGGGTCATATTTTCTGAATCCTCAGACATTTGCTACAGTCAATGTGACGTAAAAATCATCAGAACTTCACCGCAGTTGATATGTTGTAAATGTCATCATGGTTAACTTGGTAGTCCGATACGGAATAGGTTATACTTTTTCTGTGAGGTTAGCTACGGTCCACGTAACGTAAATGTCCACTGTAAGGTACACAAACCCTTTTGTGGAAGAACAAAACCACCTCGCTCCCTGTAGCACGACACTTTTGAGTCCAGTAGGTGGCGCGCTCTTGTTTTGTTTAATAAACAGAAACCTGAGAAGAAGATGGTGACGGTGGACACTTGCTTGTGGTTATTGTGATATAAAGGTGTTTACAACTCAGCGTTCAAACACAAACAGGGGCTTGGACGTATGCTTGCAACACACAAATAAACTAGCTAACAAATATATCTCAGTTTCTTTCTTTGCTAGTTAGCTAGCAATACAAAAATAAACTAGCCAACATAAACATATCCCAGTTATCTATCTCTCTAGATCTAGGTCAGTCTGTCTGTCTGTCATGTGACAATCACATGTAATGTAAATATTCTTTATTTAAAAAAGAAAAAACTTTGATTAAACCAAAGCAGAATTGTTATTTCGTACATTACATGTGTGTTTCTCTGTGTTAATATTAATATGAAGCTGTTAAAAACAATGATAGTCCATGTCGTAAGTCTCATGCTCGTTCACCTGCTCATCACCATGTCCACTTCACAGAGACAGAACCTCAGTGTGACCATGACTCCTCTCCACCTCTGCGAGATCTGAGCGTCCTTCACTCGCTCCGAGAGCCTTCGTCATCATCGTCGTCATCATCACCACCATCAACAGCATGCCATGATGTCATGATGTCCACACGTGTCCTCCTCGGTGGACGGAGCAGCACTTGTGTGTCTCCTGTGGTGGACAGAGTTGAGAGTGTGAGGCCTGTTTATAGGTCACTGACTTTATTCACCCACTCCCTGTTTCACTCTCTCTCTCTCACACACACACACACACACACATTGGGAGCTGGGGTGGGGGGTGGGGTGCTGTCAGGCAGAAATTCAATCTTCCACCGTCTCCTCTCTCGTCTCTGGCCCCTGAACCGTGGTCACTTACTTAAACATACTGCACATGTTTTACATGTATTGAACCTTTAACGCTCACACACACACACACACACACAGCAGGGACCTGAGGAGGAAGCAGAGGTGTTGACGGTTATGGATATTTGTCCATGTCTATGTCTCTCTTCTCTTCTGTCGCCCTCATTTTAATCAGCCTCAGGGCTGTGAGTGTGTGTGTGTTGCCAAGCAGGTCAACAGCGCCCCCTAAAGCAGGGGTCACCCACTGTTCTGAGACCATGTTGATTTAACGTTGCACAGTAACGGACATTTGAAGATTATTGTGCATTTAATTGCATTTACACATATTTTTAGTAAATGTTTAATTTTTTATTTAAATGTTTAGTCTTAGTTTAGTTGTGCGTTAACTATAATGCTGCGTGTTTATAGGTTTAAATCTTCAGGCTTTACAGTGAGTTTTTCTGATGTGATGTTAAACGATTCAAAACTAAAAAAACGTCACAAAACAGACACGTTTTTCTTCATGAAAACGAGCCGTGAACTTTGAACTGTGACGATTTTTGTGTTAACATCAACAGAATTTTTGCTGAAATAATGATAAAATAATACAATTTTTGTTTAAAAATCAGTGTAAACGTTTATTTGAAAATCACACATTTGTTATTTTATAGTTTAAAATCTTTACTATACAATAAAATTATCCTTAGTACAAACTCACCTCTTCATCACCATCATCACCTTTTTTTTGAGTAATTTTCCAGGTTTGACCAGCAGAGGGCAGTGCAGCACCACAGATCACCAGGCCTGCTGTTGTTGACTTGACGCTGTCACTCACATCTGTTCACATCCGTGTGCTCCGTCTGCAGCGTCACGCGCCTTCAGATAAGTCAGCAACAACTTTTCTGTGTCACGAGATCGTTTTTCTTTAATTGTTTACGTTGTGAAGTTTAATGTTTTTGAAGATAAAAATGATAACGAGGTGTTCACTGGTCTTTAAAAAAGTATTTTATTATTATTAATTCAAACTTACAATACAGACAAACCGGTCACGTGACGGTGTCGTGTGCACCCACGGCGCGAGCAGTTTTTACTCGAGTTCTTATGAAAAAGTGAAGAATCTGCTGTAAAACTATAGGTTTCAAAAACACTTTTCTTATTGGTTTGTCATGAAAGGAAAAAAAATGACATTTTAACGTGAATAATTCAGTTATTATTCACGTTACACAGAATACACAGAATAACAATTCTGTTATTATTCACAGAGGAGAAAACTCGGGAAAACCGGACAAAATTAATCAGAAATATTTCGAAAATATTTAAAAACATCACTTAGTGTATTTTAAACTGTTTTTTTTTATTTTTCTGATTTAACAAAAACCTTCACTTTTCCGTCCATTTAAACTTTGACTTTCAAACTGAAAATATTGGCCGCAGTTCAGACGTCATCATAAAAAAGAATCAATAACACTATAAATAAAAAGCCTATTAATTATTAAGAAATACAATCTTATTTCTATAGTATTTATTTTTCATCACGTTATTACGTGTATATTACTTTAAAAAATGACATCTAATTATGGAGCTATTATCTCCTATAACTATTGCCAAGCTATAAATGACATGATATTACCACAATATTCCATCTTTACATTATTACCATGTTGTTACTATTGTCTTCATTTCAGGTCTAATATTAGTCACACTCGTACCACTAAGCACAAGTACTAGCTCATTTTTTAAGATTTCACCCCTTAAAAGCCAGGTTTGTGTCATGATGCCACCACGTTTGAAACAACTGAATTTGTTTGTGTTGATTGCAGCCTGGAGTATGTCTGTGATTAGCAGCAACACTTGACAACACTGACAGTGCCATCTAGTGGAAATAGCATGTTTGTTTTATATATGGCCATAATACATGCATTTTATTATATCTGGGTGTCAGTTTGAAAAGGTTTCAGTGGGACATTTTTCATACATGGTAAATTTAGAAAATGAACCAAAAATGATTTTAACAATTAAAATAACGACAATCGGTCACTTCAGATCAGGTTTAATGTAAATACAACAACCAAGTAAAAGTAATGGTATGTTTTTTAAAAAACAAACAAAACAGACACATTGGATCTAGATAAAAACCCGACTGCACAGACAACGACAAAGCTAACAGGTCAGGCACTTAGACACAGCAGAGGGACAGAGTTTGTTTGTGAAAATAAAAATAAATTCAGCAAAGAAGAAAGAAAACAGCCGGAAGACAATCGACGAGAAAAAAAAACATGATTTAAAAACCTCGGAAATCTACGGAAGAGGATTAGGGACATAAACAAAATAAATAAAGTCAGAATTCTGACTTTTTTGTTTGTTTGTTTCTCTCCTTAACGTAAAAATCTACATTAAAAACTTTCTATTCGCAGACATTGACGTTTTCATCGTGATCACACTAACTAGTGCAGGGCGGACTGGTCGGCGCGGGCCTTCTGTGCATTAACGTTTATGTTGACCTCACGATGTCATGCAGTCATCGCATTTGTGACAATACTTAAAAAGAACAACAACAAACGTTTAAAAATCTGCCTGCATTTCCACTTTTCCACCAGTATATAAACACAACAGCAACAAAACCACATCCTATGATGACGATGATGATGATGATGATAGAGTCAACAACTCACATGTAACAATTCTGAATAAAGTCGTACGTTAATACGTTTCCTTGACAACCAACAGTAAAAATAATACCATCCAACATTTTCTTCCTGTACATTGTTGTTGTTTTAAAGGGATATTTCATGTTTATTTCAAGTGTGGTTGTATGAGGTTAAGACGTTAAACGTGCAGTACGTCATGTCTCTCGCAGTCAAAACAATATGTAAAGACATATCCTCTCTCTTTGTCGTTTACCTGGAGTCACTTTTAAAATCTGCTTATGTCACACAATGACATCGTTAAAAAGGCGACTATGTATATATGTATATATATATATACACATATATGTATGTATATATATATATATGTATATATATATACATACATATATACACATATATACATACATATATTATTATATATACACACACACACACACATATATATATATATATATATATATATATATATATATATATATATAAATATATATATACGAGATAGTGTTTTTGTCGGACTCACCACATCAACATCAGCGGGCAGTATGGGATCATCCCGGTATTTTTTTCCTGAAGACGCCTTGTTGACGTTTTTTTGTTGGAGACATTTTAGCTAATGCTAACGTTCGCTCCTCAAAAAAAGATAAAAATGACATTTGATAATGTTTTGAGTGTAACACCCGCAGTGTATTAGCCTTTTCGTTTACACTTTAGTGTTTTAAAAAAAAGATAATTTAACGCAATGATGCTACATATCACATTGTGAGAAACCTGAAGAAAACAGTCAAAGATGGCTATTTGTAGATATCTGTCATATCGTTAAAGGTTCATTTCCATGATCGTGTTCAAAAAGGTCGCCTTTAATCTATGTAACCAAGCACCTTAAATCTGTGGTTAACCTTATATGTATACACACTCAAAATGATTATTTCACAATAAAAGAGACGGTGATATTATGCTATAATAGAATCATCTAAAAATCAAACTGTCCAGTTTGTTTGTTGTTGAAAAAAAACTTTCAAACCTTAAAAACACAACGTTAAATTCAAAGGATTTCAAGCACCCGCTCGGACCCTGATTATTACACTTCCTGAGTAACACAAGTCCCCACTGAGCACATTGTGCCCCCTGCTGGTCGCTGACGGCAAAGTCTGTTTGTCAGCGCCTCATAAAACCACACTTTTAAAAAAACAAAAAACCTGAACTATCCCTTTAACTGTGATCGGGTTAGCATTAGGAGAGAATTAGATTTGTGTTTGTAACAGATCTCACCAAATCTCCACGTCTTTGTCTTATGACCGTTGTTTTGTTTGAGTGCGTTATCTCGAGGTCAAACTTAGTGTTAATATTGCTTTGAGAAAAAGCAGGCGGCCGCGTTCAAAACCACTGGCCGTCTTCTACCGTGAGAGTCTGCAGAGGAAGGGACTTCCGTGAAAGTGGTTTTTCCCGAGAAGACGGAAGAGAAGAGAAGCAGCAGGAGTGCATTAGTGGGTCCAGAGCAAGGGAAGGGAAGGGAAGGGAAGGAAGGGAAGGGAAGGAGTGTGGCCATCCAAACTGGAATTAGGGGACTGAGTGACGTGTGCAAAATGGCTGTTTAAACGACAAGTGGTGCCCATTCACTGGGTTTGCGTCCATACTGTAGAAAAAACAAGAGCAACAAGGAAGAAAAGAGAGGGACAAAGAAAAATGTAAAAAAATTAAAGATGTTTTTTCGGCACTTTACTGTAAAAAATGCTTTATGACAGTTTTAAAACTTTATGGTAAAAATTTCTTTTTACATTTAATCTTTTTTTGGGTTTCTGGTGCAAATTCCAACTTATGTTTACTGTGATATTTTAATAACATTTTGAATGCTTTACTACACTTAACAGGTTTAACAACTCTTTTTTTTTTATAGAAAAACTTTTATGACATTTTTTGCTACACCAATTGTTTGTTTTTTAAAAACATTTTTATACTGTGACATTTTACATTTACTACACCCAAAAATGTTTTAGTACTTTTTTTCCTAAATTTACAGCGTCTTTTTGCAGTTTCTGTTTTTGACGACTTTGGTACACTGTGATTTTTTTCCCCACACTTAAGTAAACTGCGATGTTTTAAATCTGTAGCTCTTTATGACACCAAATAAATAACTTTTTTTACATTTTATACAGTGACATTTGTTCATATTTTAACCTTTTACTACAATTTACTACAATTTTTTTTATGCTTTTCCAACATTTTTAATGACATTTTTCTCACGTACCAATCATTTTTTTTTTTAAACGAATTAAATTTTTTTACACTTCTCTAAAAGGTGTTGATGTCATCTTTTTATTATACCTTTCTATTTATATTTACACGTTTGTTTGGAGACCGTTGTAAGTAAGAAAGAAAATCTGGGGAAGCTGTAGCAACGGTGTGAGAGTAAAAAGCTAAGCGTGCAGCGTTAGTATCGGAGCATTTACCTGAATATCAGTCAGTTCTTTGTGGAACCTCTTTGTCAGATCTGGACCGTTCTGCATCGTTGGGATAGGATACGTCTGAAAGAGAGGAGACAAAACGCAGACATTGATGCTGTGACAGTATTTTAAAAACAGCCAGAGAATAGAAGAAGAGCTGTCTGACGTTGCCCAGTGTGTATTGATTTGAACTAGAGATGCACCGATCCGCTTTTTTCACCTCCGATACCGATATTGATATCTAAAGGTTTAGAATTGGCCGATCCCAGATACTGATACAGAAAAACAGCGTGGAATTTTGATAAGAAGCGGCATGTCTCATTGTGTGAAAAAGACTGGGATCATTCTTTTGAGCAAGGCAACATCAGACTTGACTTAAACATTTCTTTCCTATTTTTTAAAAACATTTAAACAGAAATATACTGAATAACTGTGCACCAGTACAGCAATCTTATATCTTTATAAACCAATAGCTTCACAAGCTTGATAGACATTCAAAATAAACAGTTCAGTGTTCACGGTTTAGTTTTGTACAAAAGTGATTTTAACATCCAGCACAAAAGCAGCTGAATAAAATAAAGAAACCACTAACTCTCATCCAGCCAGTGAGCTGTTAAACTTCTTAAAAGTGACATGGGGGAAACGTCAGCGCTCCAGAAATCTGTAGTGAAACTCAGAGCTGTGATTGTACACTTTATCATGTCGTACCGTGCCCATCCATGACGATGACCGCCCCTCGGAACATTTACTGCGCAGGTTTTGCAAGTAGCCATGGATTTTGTTTTCCGCGGTCGTGTGAAGAAGTTCCAGATAATTGATCCTTTCGCTCGCTTCATTGTGGGCTTCTGCACGCCGTGTTGCTTACATATGACGTCACTCACATCGCACAGCATAGAATTAGACTGAACAGAGCGGCTCCATGTCGCAGATACCCGATCTAGAATTTTCTTCAATATCGGGACCGATAATTTGAACCACGCCACTTCCTGCTAAAATGAGGTTGTTTTTGTTCGTGAACGCTGCGCGGCAGGATTGCCAGATGTCAGACATCTTGGCGCTCGTGATATGAACGTCTGCTCTGAGCGATTTGACCGCTTGAATTTCTACCTTTCCTTTGTAGAGGATGGAGCCGACAGGACAGACCACACACGCCGTGCCTGCTCCGAACACCTCCAGGACCCTCCCGGCGTCCAGAGCCCCGAGCAGCTCCTTCATGCTCATGGTGCGCTCCGTCACCTTAAAGTCTCCCTGGAACACAGAAACCAACAAACATGGAGAGACGATTGTACTCTCAGGAGGACTTCACCGTCTTATTATCACGACGTTAGCGTCTCACGAACGTGATCGTTCAGGAAAAAACCCAAGAGATGTCCACCCACGGTCGTCTTACCCAGGATCTGCCGAGGTCCAGCAGAGACTGTCTGGTGACTCCTGGTAGGATGATGCCATCTAGAGGTGGAGTCAGCAACTCTCTCTCTGCAAACACAAACATTTATTAGATTGAGAGAACAATGAGGTTTTTTTGGTTGTCCACAATGTCCCGTACATAAACCCGGGACAGTTAAAGAGTCTGACCTCCTTTCTCGTTGGTCCAGTAGATGAAGAGGTTCATGGTGCCGACCTCGGTGATCTCCTCCTCCTCGCCGTACAACCACAGCACCTGTTGACAGCCGCGCTTCACTGCCTCGGTCTGCACCATAATGGTGGGACCGTAGTTACTGGACAGAGAGACAAAGACGGGGACAGATAAGAGGACACAGGTGGACAGCAGGTGAGTCAAAGATACAGTGGGGGTTTTTGTCTCTGTGCTCACTGCAGCAGCTTATGAAGACACATCTGGTTTCTTTGCTCCATACAATAGAGAAATCATTAAAACTTAATCCTTTGCTTTTTCGACAAAACAAATCTTTCGAGGTTTTGGAGATGATTCCAGAGAATTATCGTCCAATTTATCAAACGTGAAACCAGCAGAAACAGACAGGTCTTTGTGCCGAGGAGGAAACACCGCACACATAAATCAGTCGTCTGTCACACCTTGAAAGAACACAATGTTTTGTTCTTGTTTCCAAAGAGTTCACGGAAATAAGCATCCAGTCCTCTTCAATATCTGCACAATAACACGTCCCTGTCACTGAAGGGATCATAATGGACTATGAGAGTCAACAAGTCCTTGTCTACACTATCATAAGAATGTGTTTGCATTGTTATCTCACAGTTAGACGACCATTTCTGCCGAGAAACCAAAGTGACAAAATAACACGTGGGACCTCAGTGATGGAGGCAGCAGTGGATCAACAACTCCTGTGTGCTGCGATGTTAAAACGATGATTTTCTCTATGGAGTTTGGTGTGATAGAGTGAGCGGTTTCAGACGTGACACTCAATTTAGTTTCCATACAGACAAAGGCCGCTTTAACGGTGACATACAGCAGCAAACATGAAGATATCGTAGGAAGTGTTGATTTTATGAGGCGAGTTTTTAGCGTCCTGAGGATGATGAGCGTCCATGTCTCAGGCTGGTTCTCAGTGCTAACTGTTTCACGCTCCCCCAGTCTCTCTCAAGTTCACGTACCACTCATGTACCACGGGTGGTACACTTGCCACATTTCGAGAACCGTGGATTTAAATGTAAAGAGGAAAGACAGTAAACTCACCCTCCCATCTTGTAAGCGCCGACGCCTCCTTTACAGGCTCTGACAAACGCAGGGTCGGCCAGAAGAGACACGGGGTTAAAGAATCCCGTGGTGAAGTATGGCCCCACCGGACCGACGATGACGAAGAGCATGGCCTGTCCTGGGCGAGACACGCCGAGAGACGGCTGGCCAGAGTCAGCGAGGATGAGTTAGTATGAATATGTGACATTTCAACACTTAAACAACAAATGACAGCACGTGACGACGCAGTCACAAAGTTAACAGTGTTAGCTTTCTATTTTACTCTAGCTTTCTGAGTTGTGTTTCATCATTGAAAACACTCATTTTCACCTATGTTTTCTTTAACTTTTTTTTTAATAATCATATTTTTCCCCCTTTTTCTGTTTTAATTTTCCCAGTAATCAAAGAAATGGTCCTGATCAGATGCCAGATTAAACCCTACCATCTATGAGAGGCAAGAGAAACATCTTTTTGTGGAAACTAAAGGTTAATTTGATGCATTGATGCGTGATTGAAAAACACTTTGTGTTAAAGCTGCGTTTTCTCTGAGATGTCGCTGTGTTTCTTGTTCACACCTCAGTTCCTATGAAGGTGGGTCTGATGTAGAGGCTGGCGTCCTGCGAGTAAGGAACCCACTCCTGGTCGACCTCCACCAGCTTGTTGATGCACGACAGCAGTTCACCTTTATCAAAGAGCTGCGGAGGAATAAAAAAGACACGAGGACACGCGTTCACCAACACAGGAAACACAACCAGCAAGTGTCTGACACAGGCTCAAAACTGTAAGTCACAGGTTATTGAAGTAATTTATTTTGTATTATTTGTTATCAACATACTGTTAAATTATTCCAGGAAAAAAAGAAAATTGGGCTAAATATGAAAGACAAAAATAAATAAGTACAAATATCTGCTGCCCTGAAATCTAAAAATCTGCAAAGAAAGACCAACTGAACTCATTAAAACACCAATATTAAATTAATCAGTTACTTTGGTTTGGTCCATAAAATATCTTGTTTTAGTCCACAAACCACAAAAGATTCTTTGTTTTATGGAGAAAATAAACCAGGAAATATTCACATTTAAGCACGTAAACTTGTTTTAATTACTAAAATAAATAAATATTTAAAATGATTCATCTTCTTTCAGCTTCTCTCTTAATCCTCTGCCTATATCTTGCCCTATAATCCGTCTGAGTGTTTTTTTGGTTTGTGAGAACATCATCATTTCCAGGTTTGACACTCATCAACATTTCTAGTATTTTATGGACCAAATGAGTAATTGATTAATCAAGAAACTAATAGTTTTAGCCTGAGGATAAGAAACTCACGGGCAGACAGCTCCTCTCGGCGCTGCGGTGCATCCTCTCCATGTTCAGCATCGGTCTGAAGAGGCGGACGTGGTTGTCGACGCCACGAAAAGCCTTCATGCCTTCAAAGAGCTGCAGAGGACAAAAAACGTTTGTTTACAAAAGTGGAATTGTCCCTCTACGTTCTTCTTAAGCTGTGTCAGCACATTCTAGTCCTTAAATTAGAAGTAATTTGGTATCAACCCAGGTGTGGGAACCCCGAGTTCTCTGCCCCTTTGTAACCCGAATCATGAGGGTTCAGGTGTGTGTGTGTATGTGTGTGTGTGTGTGTGTGTGTGTGTGTGTTTGCTCGCTCACCTCTATAGAGTAGTGCAGGGCCGAGCTGGCAGGATGCAGCGACAGGTTCTGGAAAGGTTTGATCTCCGGGGTCTCCCAGCCACTCTTCTCCGACCAGTTGATGGTCAACATGTGGTCGGAGAACTGTTTGCCGAACACCAGCGTGGACGGGTCGGGCTTCGGCTTGCATGCTGTGCTGCGTTCGATGCTGAGGTCTGCCGCCTGAGACGGGGACGAGCGCACGCCGGGGAACGGCGGAGAAAGACAGAGGAAGCGGAGCGGGACGAGACAAAGGAGTAGAGAGCAGAGAGGCCACGGACACAGCAACTGATTTTAACTTGGTGTTATTGGCAGGGTATTTTTGGCAAGAGCGGACTCATCGGCTCAATCAATTAAGTTCAATTAAACTGAATTAAATAATGACAACGTGCAGACAGTGAGAGAAAGACAGAGGGAAAACAACAGTTTATCTTCATGATCTTTACTCCAGAGACTGTTGGGATGATGGTGCGTTCCACTTGGCATCAGAAATCGGAATTTGTGTAGCCTGGCTAACGCCAACGCTGCATTTTGAGATCGAGTACAAGTCAGGAGAGGGCGTCGACGTCACCTCCCACTTTCAGGGGGTGTGACCAACGGGAGTAGATCAATATGCACCCAATTGGACAGCCCTACATGTCGATAACCCTTCTTATTGTAGTTTTCTTGCAGCGATGGTTATCTCGACTTTTTCCAGAGAACCCTCAACGCTCCAATGTCGCCAATGTTTGTCATTGGTTCCCCAAGTCCATTGGACAAATTTCCAACTCAGAGCAGCGTCACAAACCCCGGCCTATGATTCTAAGATGGCTGACACTCCCATCAACACTACAAAACTCAGCTATATTTAATGTGAAATCGGTCATAACAATCGTACACATCTGTGTACGATTGTTATCGTTGTTATCGTACACATCTGTGTACAATTGTTATCGACTCATTTTGCTTAGGCTAATTTTTATTTAGTCATTTAGTATCTTTCATACACAACTCTATCATGAATCATTACGAACAGTGGCCCATGATACATTTGTTGCCCATGTTACTCCCCAACTAGAACGTGGTCAACTCCAAGGTGATGTCACACCCGAGTTCCGAGTTCTGATGTAAATGGAACAAACCATGAGTCAGTACGACGTTAAGTATCAGCACAGGGTCACGTCGACACCAGGCTATGAAACAAACTCACTGGAGCTAAGGTAACTGGGGAGAAATAAGACGTTAATAACGTTGTCCATGGTTACCTTGAAGGAGCTGGACAACCGCAGTGAGCCAGTAGAGAAGGGGAGGGACTGGACAAGTCGTGCATGAAGAGCCTGTAAATGAGGAAATAAAACCTGGGAATGTAACAGTAACGTCAACATCACAATTAGAAAAAACTGTCTTCATAGACAAAATTTGGCCTGAATAATTTTATCTAGCTGTAATTATGACACCACTAATAACAACGCTTTTTGCTTTTCAATCACTGTGGAAGTCCAGACTCTGTGGACCCTCAGATCGTCCCCCCAACCCGTCTCACCACCAAGACCATGGAACTCACTTCAACTCTTTAAGTCCTCACTCAAACCCGACTGTTAAAGACTGTTTTTTTATGATCTCACTGACACTGTAACCTGTTTAACTTGTTTCTTTGTCTCATGTGCATTACTGATGATTTCTATTGTGTTTGTTTGTACTTTGTTCGTTATTCTGTGTCCCCAGGTGCTGAAAGGCCAACTATAAATAAAATGCATGATTATTTCTCAGTGGTCAGTTTAATGGGAACACCTAACGCAGTGTAGTGTAAATGTCAAAACTCCAATACCTTTGTAGTAACCTTGAGTGTGTGCGACACACGTCACGTGTGTGTGTTCTACCGTAAATAGAATCAGGCTGTAAATAATTCACGACGCAAAGGAAACGCAAGGTGTAAATAATTTGTCCTCAACAATTCGCTGTTAACAAGGTTAACAAACTTGGTAATCCAATGTTTAAAATGTGCAAATTAATTATATGTTTTTAATGACCTGGAGAACTTAAGGTACTTTTTAGAACAATGTCATATCTAGAACTTTTACACAGGAGCACATTAGGCGAGTTTTAGATGTGAACAATATTATACCTTTGTACTTTTATATATATAACCATAGCAATCCAGGTACATTTTAGTGTACATTATCTAGTACTTTTATACCTTTAGACTTACCTGGAGAACTTTATGGATTTTTTTAAAAGCCAACAATATTTGGTACGTTCATACCATTTTAATGACCTGGAGGACTTCAGGTAACTTTCTTCAAAAACAAGCACTTGACATCTAAAACTAAAACTTATATAATATACAATATACCTTTTTTCCCCTCTTATACCGTTTTTAGATGCGTACATCACTTTTTAAAAGTGAACACTGCCTGGTACTTTTATACTTTTAAAAACTGTATCATATCTAGTACTTTACCCCACTTTAGTGGGCTATTTTAGGTTATTTTAAGACGTGTGCAGTATCGGGTAATTAATGGCATGTTGTCAGTTATTAGTCGAGTGACTGCTTAGTTTATTTTCTGAATGCTTTTCTGTGAGCTCTGTAATGATGATGATGTTGTTGTTGTTGTTAATAAAAACCCAGTGCAGAATAAACGTGGCCAGGTCCCACGGGGGGACCCGTCTAATTAACGCTGTGTTGAATCTAAACCACTGAGTTTCTGCTGCTGGAGTTCATATTTAGTTGAACGGATGATGCAAGTTTTGACCTCATTGCGATCACGAGTCAAAGCACCTACGTTTGTTTTCCCTGTGACATTAGCGTGCAAACATTCACGTGTTAAATTCAAACATTATATTTCCATCTATTTTCGCTCATTTTTGGACCAGCATCACGCGAGTAAACTCAAACTCTGACTTAGCCATTGTTAGCATCGACACCGACTAGCCTCGTACTTGCGCTAGCTATCAGTGAGTTAGTGAACATCTTTAATAATGACAAATGCGAAATACAGACATATAATACAGTAATAAATAAACACAACGCTGACCATATGGGGCAGATACGTGTCTTAAAACACCCATAAAAACGTGCCTTATCACAGACCATATTTCTTTGACAAAATTAACAATTAAACAAACATGTTCTTGTTTTGAAACGTGTACATGGATAATGGTGTATGGTTATTAATGTTTCCGTATTCGTTGGGTATATTTTGCAATTGGGCACACTGCTTATAAACCAGAGCCACATACTTGTTCCAAAAAAGCAATAATATACTGGGTCTGAATAGCGTGATGATCCGTGTTATGTTGGGTGAACTTAACACTAAAACACGGTTTAAATTGTTAGACGAATTGAAGATCAGATACAGAACGTTTCGTATGAGAAATCGTGTCCTGCTCAGGCTTTCAACGTTTTCATTGTTAAGCGCGAACACTTTGGTTTCCATTTTTCTGAATGAGGTTTGGTTTGAGTGTCCTCTCCCGTGTTGCAGCCGGCGTTGGCGGGACAGTAGGGGGGACAGAAGCAGTCGATCAAAGGTCGAGTTATCAGTGTCTGCCTCCTTATCTTGTGACGCAGTGAATCATTCACCAGCACAGTCGATATATAAACACACACTTAATTCGGCGCAGGTCAGTGAACTCACCGTCCGGAGGGCTGCCATGTCAGCTACGTAGTGACGATCCCGTGTATCCTCCCGTGTGGAAACAACAAACCAGGATCAAAGTCAAATCGAGTTCCGCTTTGAAATGAAGACACGCAGCTGGAGCTGAGGGGGGAATAATGTCACAATATTCACGATTTCACTCTTTCAACTTTATATTAAAAACTATTTTACATGAGACACAATTGAAATCTAAGGTTTTATTAATCGGTGGAGTCACTGGAGGCGTGACAAAAAGCATGACATGTCATTGGTGGACAGCAGCGGCCACTGACGGGGGTTATTTAAGGTCAGAGAGGAGGTTGACGATTGGCCCATGAGGGGGGAGTGGACCCGGACCGGCTCATGTTACACAGAAACACAGTCTGACATGAAGCCAAACTGAGGTGTTGACATTCCAAGCAGTCCGATCATCATTGAAATCACTGTGTGTCACATTAAGGAGGATTTACACGCTCGAGATTGAACGTATGAACACTTTAAGTATGTTTATATGACAAGTCACGATCAATTGGTTTAACAGTAAAAGAAGCAACGTTTGTGCGAGTGGCAGCCATCTTGGAATCCCAATGATGCAGTTGGTGAGGTTCTGACTTTCCGAGTTGGAAATCCGACCTCCAACCACAACTGGAACACAACTTATGATTCAAGATTCAAGATTCAAGAGTTCTTTACTCTTGAATCTCTTGAATTATTTTGTGACATAAATATTGTGATATCGTTTTGTTGCATAAATATCGCGATATTCTGTATCATGACTTAAATATTGTGATGTGATTTTATGATGTAAATATCGGGATAATATCGTTTAGTGATGTAAATATCATGCTGCAGTGTGTAACTTATTAATATTTCTCCGCCTCTGATTGGTCTTCGTGAACAGAAATTATGGAATGTTCTTTGACAGAGGGAATGTTTGTGTTTATACAGCAGCAGAGCAAGGGGGCGGGGATAGGAAGAGCTTTTGAGCTGTAGAATTCGCTTCTTATTATTTAACTTATTTCTTTGTGTTTTCACTCAAACTCCGACTCGTTTGCAGTCGTCTCTCGTTGCCAGCTCAACATTCCTCCGTCTGCCTGTCTGTCTCAACGTTAAGTCACTTCCTGTGTGCAGCTGGGGGGTGATCCAAAACACTGCTAGATCGAGAAACACAGAGAGAGAGAGTCGTGTGGAGTCGATAGATTTAATCAATATTGTGTGTGAACTCATTTGACAGACATGCTTATAAAGGTTACGTATTACAGCTTTAAACGTAAACAGAGTCTCACACACTGATTTTTGGGATCTAGCTTTAGGAAACATTAGGTCAAACATTAGTAGATTAATCTCGATTAACCAGCTCGACTAACCACCATGAGGAGCTGCAGAGGGTCAGGACCACGTCAGGACAGGATCAAGACCGGGTCAGAGATGGATCAGGGCCGCGTCAGGACAGGATCAGGACCGGGTCAGGACAGAATCTGAGTCTTGATGCCGTAGTTAAGCTCAGCTCCTCCGGTGAAGAGCAGGTCTATCCCAGTGCAGAAAGTAGCGTCGGCAGCGAGAAACAGGACGGCCAGTCCACACTCTTCCTCTGTCCCCATTCGACCCATCAGCTGTTTGAGAAGAAAAACAAAACTATTTATTATTATTGTGTCTAAAGCTAAAATCACTGCTTTTCTCTATGGACTTTGGTGTGAAAGAGTGAGCACTTCACAAAGTGACTTTCTGGTCGTTCCAATCTCAGCTGACATAGGGCGATACGCGGGTCACACTCTGGACACCAGTCCATCAGAGGGACACATATAGAGACAAACAAAAATCCAAACATTCAGATGGTTGTAGTGACCTACAGTCAATCTCACACACTGGAGCTTTAACACTGTCCAGGTCGTCCGAATCCATGAATAGTGAAAGTGAGACGAAAACAAAAGTCTTCACTGCAGGACGTTGTTGTGTTAATGTCTCTGAGCTGCGGGAGCTGTGAGCTCGCTGCCCCGCCCTGAACCAACACCACCGAAACTGAGGTGGGAATCAGGTTTTTTTTGTCTGTGAGAGTGAGAAGAAGGCGTGAGCAGCAGCAGCAGCTGCAGCAGCAGTGTTTAGAGCAAGATTCAACAAGTTCTTTCACCCTATGTTGACACAGTGACTACGCCATTTTATATACCTCCACCAGGGGGAGTTCTGTTTTCATCAGCTTGGGTTTATAAAGCTGTGTTTCCACTGTGCGGAACATAATTTTTGTATTTCCATTAGGAAAAGTACCAAATAACAACAACAACAATAATATTTAATTTAAAAGATGATCTGCTGTGGCGCCCCCTAAAGGAAGAAGCTGAAAGATGAAGAAGATCAATCTCTATTAAATGTTTACAATTTCACATTAATGTTTAGTTATATTCACTGACTGTGTCCTTGAAGTTTAAATAATTGTTGGAAATGTTAAAGATAATCTGAATATACACAAAAACATGTTTTGTTTTGTTTTAGTTTTTAGTTATTTGATAAAGGCAACATCTTTAAATGAGGTATCTTTTGTTTAATGAAGATTTTAATAATTTAGTGTCTAATGATTTAGTAATACGATACACCGGCCACTTCGTGCACCTGACCCAAGGCTTTACCATTCCAAACCGGACCGTACCATGATGGAAACACGGTAAACAGAACAGATAAATTATTGCTTGATCTCTGTGGATTTAAAGTTCGCAGTGAACTCTGAACACTGGTCCTGATCCTTGTGGCAGTGGATTTTCCTGCCAACATGACGGAGTAAACAAACTTCAATCTGAACCAAGTCTGAACACAACCAATGAAAACTCACCTGACACTTTTCTCCCATGTCAATGGCAGCGGCGGCGTCTGGCGTCTGTCCCGCTAGCTCCTCCCACAGCGGCGTCATCACGTTACCTGGAGAGAAGCTGCGACACAAAGAGTGACGTCACCTCCGAGTTTCACCGCAATGGACGCTATCCCGGGGGTGGGGTTAGCCTTTGTTAGCAAAACACTCGACATGGAATTTGACGTTACTATGGTTACGAGTGATTTACTGAGGAACAAACACGACAAACATAGAAGAATTTAACGGTAAATGTTGCAGAACATTTTTTACTAAAATCTAATGAACTCTAATCTCAGGATTTGTGATGTCGCGCCGACTTTTAAAGTAAAGACTGAAAATATTCCTGTAACTTTTTTCCAATTGATTGATGATTGATTCTGATTAAAAAAATGTTTCCATTTGTTTGTTTATCTTTTTTGTATATATTTTTAATAATTCTGAGCAATTTAAGAGAAAGAGAACTTAAGAGAAAGTGCTGTTTCGACACTTTCTCTTAAAAACTTCTAAAACCAAACATGTGGGTTAAACTTGAGTTTAAATTAGATGTTTGTTTAACTTTTTTAATATTTTTAATAAATCTGAGCCAGTTTAAATTGTTTGTAAAATATTGTTGTAAAAATAATTATGTAATAATAATAATAATATATAATATTTATTTTCCTGTGAAAAGGAAACAGTTTCTCACCAGTTCACTCTGACGTTGTAGCGACTCTCGTCCACAGCCATGGCCTTTGTCATGGAGATGATCGCCCCCTTGTGGAGAAAACATCACATGACATCAGCAGCAGCAGCAGTTACTGTTGTTGTTGTCGTTGCCCCGGGTGATGAACTCACCTTGGTGGCAACGTACGGCACCGCGTCCTTCTGCCCGATGGTCGCGACCAGACTGGACACGTTTACGATGTTTCCACGACGCTGACGCAAATACGGCAACGCGTACTGTGGGGTTGGATGGTGGGAGAGTGAGAGTGAGTGAGAGAGAGAGAGAGAGAGAGAGAGAGAGAGAGAGAGAGGGAGGGAGGGAGGAGGGAGAGATGGATGGTGGGAGAGAGAGAGAGAGAGAGAGAGAGAGAGAGAGAGAGAGAGGGAGGGAGGGAGGGGATGTGGTGGGAGAGAGAGAGAGGCGAGAGGGAGGGAGGGAGAGGATGGATGGTGGGAGGTGAGGTGGGAGAGAGAGGAGAGAGAGAGAGAGAGAGAGCGAGAGAGAGAGGGAGGGAGGAGGGATGGTGGGAGAGTGAGAGAGAGAGAGAGAGAGCAGAGAGAGGAGGGAGGGAGGGAGAGAGAGATGGATGGTGGGAGGGGAGAGAGAGTGAGGTGAGAGAGAGAGGGAGAGGGAGAGAGGGAGGGATGGTGGGAGAGAGAGAGTGAGAGAGAGAGGGATGGTGGGAGAGGGAGAGAGCGAGAGAGAGACCTCATTTGAAATCAAAGATCCTACAGAGACTCCTAACAGTATCTTTGTAATATTTTATTTCTTTATATTCATATATTTTATAAATGTTTTGTTATTTTTACGGCACTTACTCGTCCACTCCCATCTTTAGATACATCCCGTTCATTTATTAATTATCACATTGATAATTCCTAATTATTATAAAAATAATTATAAAATTGATAATTAAAAAAAAAAGCGACGGTGCATGAGTTACCATGGCGATTTATTCTTTGTGGTTAGCCTGGTCCCGACCAGTTTTATTTTAAATTAAACTGTGAGGCGAGGAAACGTTTTGAATGGCAAATATGGTGACGTCAGTACAGCAGTGGTGAGCGAGGAGCTTATTTTAAGTCTTATTTGTTGGATACTTCTGCTTTTTGACATGAAATCCTGATGTTTCAGACCTCAGTTTACAGTACAGCAGAGTATAAAACCGTTCTTTTGTTAAAATAAGCTCTCCAAGTATGTATATTGGGCTAAATATACATTCAGTGGTCCACAGTTCAGTGTTCAAGTGTTTCATCTCTTCAGAAGTTTCCATTATAAGACGTTTTTCACTTGGTGACAAACGTCTTGTCCATTTGTGCATCAGTAAATCTGTGATCGACCTCAGGGTCTACTTCAAAGAGACGTGAACGCACACTTTTACCAGGACAAGTCACAACCTGGTTTCACTAAGCCCCGCCTCCTCATCCTGGTTTGTGCAGCAGACTAAGCCTGGACTCGCTTTCTTAGATATCCAGGATATCTTAATTCTACTTTTGTGACTAACGCTAACCTTAACCTAACAATTCAAACTTCACCAGTTCCTCGGCAAATGAGGTTCTGCCTCATTAGGACCAGGTTTTTAGTCTCCATGAAGACTACAAGGTCAGGGTTTATGACAGAAAAAAAAAGTCCTAAAGAGGCAACAAAGACAAGAAAAGACACACAAAGGATTTGTAAACATTACTTTAGAAGCCAAGAAGTAGCTGATGAGGTTCAGATTGAGCAGGTCTCTGAACTCGTCTGCTGTCGTGTCATCGGTGGCTTTATGAGGTGGATCTGAAGGAAAAAAAACACAAGCAGAATTCAGAAATGATGCAACACCAACACCTCGTGTCCTACTCTGTGGTTTTGCTGAGAAAAAGTGCTGAACTAGATAATTGTGTTACTTTGTAAACGGCTCAATCCAATCCCACACCAAAGTCCATGCAGAAAATCAACAATTTGACATCACGGGGACATCACGGGGACACAGGAGTTGTCAATCCACTGCTGCCTCCATCAGTCAGTTCACATGTGTTGTTTGGTGAATTCTGTGTTTGAAATCCTTAGTTCAGATTGACCTCAGTGACACAGAGTGACCACACGAGGCAGCAGTAGACCAGCAGCTCCTGTGTCCCCGCGAGCTTAAATCACTGATTTCCTCTGTGGAGTTTGGTGTGGGAGAGTGAGTGGTTTACAAACTTGTGTCCTTAGTGGCAGCCATGTTTTCTATACCTCATAATGACCCCCCAAAAAACTACAAATATTACTTTAATGTTAATGTTTTTCACTGAGAGCAGTTTTAAGAGACAATAACGTGAGTGAGACTCACGCCAGCCTGCGTTGTTGACGAGACAGTCGATGTGTCCGTACTGGTCCACAGTGAAGTCGATCAGTCTCTGCAGAGAGAAAACACACAAAAGACAAACGTCACGAAAAACACACAGAGAGACCTGAAAAACCTGAAACTAATCCAGTCTAAACAAACACAGACCAAACCCAGGTTAAAGGTGACGCTTTCGCAGTCGTTCTTTTTAAATTTGAGCTGAATTTACTGTTCAATAAAAGTAAATGTCAAGTTATTACTGTTATTATTTAATCTGATAAACAAGATCTGATCATAGAGTGAAAAGAAATTCAATTAAAAAGCTTCAACTATGAATAAATAAAACATGAACAGAACATGTACTTTCTAATATTTGCTTGTTTAAAAATTGCACGTTTGTTTTATGTAAATGATGTGAAGAAATTCACAAAACATTATCGGTTTTACTTAAGTTTAGATTAAATATTTTGCAGTATTATTTTTTTAATTAAATTTCAAGCGCAAAACTGTGTTTTTTGTTATGGTGAAATCTTTTTATTGGCTCAAAGAAGAAATGACGGAGTATTAGGGCCACATTGAGTCGTAAATTTACGACTTTATTCTCGAAGTCTGTTAAAACATTTTTTTTCTCAACAAGGCCCGAATACTCTGTCGTAAAGTTTTTAAAATAAATGATAGGGGAATTTATTGGTGCTGTGGAGGTTTGTGTCGCCCCCTAGTGGGTCTTGCAATGGCATTGCAAGTGGGCCTCACATTAAACTATATAATAAAAACATAATAAAACACAATGTATCACAGTATGAGTCACAGGTCATGTGAACAGGCGTCTGTTGCTTGTTCATCTCGGAAACTTTCACGGTTTTCGCGGATTATACCTTTATGTCGTCCTGTTTGGAAATGTCACATGAGATGAATTTGCATGACCCTGGTCCTGCTTTGTTTAGCTCCGCCTCCAGAGCCTCACCTGCTGCACCTACAACCAATCAATCAATCAACAACAACAACAAAGCGGTGAATCGTGACTCTTTATTGACTTGGATAAAATGTAACATTTAACGAGAGAGACTCGCAAACAAACGTCACAAACAAATGAGCGCTGATAAAAATCCAGATTAAAATAAATACATAAGAAAATAAAAGGAAAAAAACAGCAGATTAAGGATTAAATTAATTATACATTCATAATTGTGTCAAAGATTTACTTCTATACACTTCATCAATACACTTGAGATTAGACTAAATTATGTTAGACTAGATTAGACTCGACTAAAGTAGAAAGGACGTTAGACTAGATTAGATTTCATAAAACTAAATTATATTTCACAAAAATAAATAATTGAAATTACACAATTACAATTAGATTGGATTAAACTAGAATAGATTATATTACACTAAACTAAAATAGGTTAGACCAGACTATGTTGGACTAGACTAGATTAATAATAATAATAATAATAATAATAATAATAACAACAGTAAATTAAAAGAAGTCAGAATTTAAGTTTAAAACTAATTAATTAATCATAAACCTTTGTTTTTAAATACTTTGTGTACATTTTCAATAACAATGGATTCATGTATTTATTTATTTATTTATCTATTTATTTATACATTTTAACAAAAACATGAATAAAATCATAATCACTCACTTCCTCTGGCACAAAACACCACTTTAGCGCCGTTTTTCACTGAAAACACAGGGAATAAACGTGGATTAAAGTGAGCAGATTAAACGCACACACACAAACGGATGAGATTCACGTTAAAAGTGTCGTTTCTCACCAAACACTGAGACGATTCCTCTGCCCACGCCTTTAGATCCTCCGCTCACTATCGCGACTTTGTTTTCGAACCTCAGCGACATTTTCACTGCGTCAGAAAAAAGGTTTAATGTCGAGATTAACGCGCAAAAAAACACAGGCGGCGGCAGAAAGTGAAGCTTCAGTCATGGGTTCATTTCACTCACTTCTTCTTCCGTCTGTCACTGTTTCACACGTTCATGTCGCCACCTGGTGTCCGACATTGTGAAGTGACGTGACATGAAGTCACCTGTGAACACCTGTAGACGACCGTCACCAGATTATTGAGAGTTGATGTGTGTGTTAAAGGATAGAGACAGAGGATAGAGTTCAAACCTCCGTGTACAGTGAAGTGGTGATGTCATCCACAGAGAACACATGTTTATATGTCAGTTTATTTCAATACAACGTAATATTATTTTGAATTTTGACTGTTATTAGATTAAGAGTGACAGACACATAATATAAAGAGAATAAAATTAGATTTGTTCTTCAGTTTGTTTTTTTAAACAAACATTTATCAAACATTTTAATTATTTAATTTGTTTGTTTTAAAACAGAATCTCATCACATTTAATTGAAAAAAGGCTACCTTTATTTATTTCACTGAGAACATTAACTGTTACATTTTTAATCCTATAAAGTTATGAGAAAATATTTGTTGAAATAGAGAGAGAAAATTTGCACGATAACTGTCACGGCAAAGTAAATGTGTTTTCACCACTGATTTGAACAGGAAGCACAAGAAACGCCCTCTTCACCAGATGATTTCATCATAAATCATCATGAAATCATCATGAAATCATGAGCAGCAGAGAAAAAAAACAAAACTGGCAGTTTTCCATCGACCTTATTTTTGAACGTAGAAAAAAAACTCAGCGCCCGACTTCCTGTTTTTCACTTCCTTCACAAATCTTTTTATGACTTTCACTCAGTGTGGATGGCTGAATGAATGAATGAATGAATAAATGAGAGTGGGAAATATTTGTTTTGTATCATTATTGGTCACCATGGGATCAATTCTTGGACTTTTCTTGGACTTGTATGTATTTGGGTTTTAGGACAACGTGAGTAAACCAGGAGAGACTTTTTTTTCTAATTCACACACTTTCAAGGATTTCAAGGACCAATGAGAACCCTGGCAGACGTACGACAGTTGCTGATTTGTGTTGTGTTATTATTGGTGGAACATGGTGACATAAACCAGGACAGACATTTTTCAAGGATTTCAAGGACCTAATGACATTAGGCTGGCACAAAGGTAAAAAGGCGAGTGTCTTGTCTCGTCTGAAAATAAGGTCTATGATGAACAAGACTTCATTTCAGGAGGTAAAACCAGACGCTCAGATGCTTCCGGTCTGGACGAGTGGTGGCAGCAGCAGCAGCAGCAGCAGCAGCAGCAGCAGCAGCAGCAGGAGTCCGCTCTACTGCTTCTTCTCCACTTTGGGCACGACGCTCTCGAACAGCGCGGAGATTTGCTGACCCGTCGGGTTGTAGAGGCAGGCCTCGATCTCTCCTCCGCCGCTCACGCTCTTCTGGAAGTGGATCTCCAGCAGGTCCTGCAGAGTCTCCTGCTCCATGACCGCGGGGATCCCGGTCAGCAGCACTGTACGAGGACACACCTTCATCCTGGTCTGGAACACAAGACAGAGACTTAACGTGACTGAGGAGGAACTTTGATGAAAGTGAGGCATGTGTGACACTTTAAGAAACTTTAAGTCTTTGTTTACCTCTAACTTTGTAACAGTTCCATTGAGGAAAGGCGTCACTCTGACTCTGTGCTTCTTCTTCTTCTGCAGCTGCACACCGTGGAACTCGGTGTCAGTCAAACCTTTGGCAACTGACGATTTTAAAAAAAAACACAATTTTAAGTTTTTTATTTAAAAAATAAACACATAAATCCGAACTAAAACATTTCACATAACATTTCTGCAAATTTGCTTGGGGACCCAAAAGAAATCTCCAGTGACCCATCTGTGGGCCCAGAACCAGTCTTTGGGAATCCACAGCAACACTGTCACATTCCATTTATATTTACGAAGCTAGTTGGAAGTCGGAACTGGGAGTGAAGTCAGCCCCGAAAAAAACACTTATACATGGTTTCTAAGGTCAAATTCAAGCACTTTCAAGGTTGTTTTTTTAATGCTTTTCCAGCACATTTCAGTTCCGGAACATTTATATGAAAATATTCATACTCAGTAACAGTTATTTAACCGCTTCTATCACAAATAGATGGAATTTTTCTATAAACAGCCAGAATCATTGTTTTTATAATAGTCCTTGTCCAAACACAGAGCGAGGTCCAGGCCCAGGATTTACTTCTGATATTTTCCTAATTTTAAAAATTGAATTATTCATCCAATAAACTACTTTAAATTCAGTCAGTATTCCAGGACGTTTTAAGCACTTTATCCAAAATTCAAAGCTGATAAAAGCCATTGTGCCGGCCCTCACAGCCTTATTTTATATACATTTTCACCAGTTCTGATTTGCGTGCTCACTTTCGTCCGTTTTCTCCAACGTTTAGTACGTCAAAAACGCGATCCTTTTGGAAGAAAAAAGGTAAATTCCAATTATTTGATGAATTCCGAGGATTTCCAAGCATCCGCATGAACCCTGTTAATAGTTATAAATACACATAAACTCATATTTTCCTAATCTTTAAAAAAAATAGCTTGGTTGTCAAAAACATGTCCTTACAAACATCGTCAAAGTCAAAACTCCACCCACTGTCTTTATCCGTGAATGTGAGGACCACCGTCCCAGAGTCGGCCAGGAACTCGCAGGACTCCACCTCCCCGCCGCCGTCTTTACGCCTGTGGAAGTGGATGTTCAGCTTGTCCAGCATTGTCTCCCTGTCCATTTTGGGAAGGTTGGAGATTAAGATGCGTCTGGGACAAACTTCAGACTCGATCTGCAGGACAGACACAGACACGTCAGACTGGGACTTTTTTTTTTTTTTTGAAGGTGAAAATGGACAAGAAGAAGAAACAGTTGGCCACCAGGGGGCGACTCACTCTGTCACATTTGAATCTAAATGAGTTTGAGTCCTGGTTCATTGATTTTTACCTCCACCAGTTTGGGCAGAATCAGTGTGACAGCCTCGGCCTCCACTGTGATGAAAGTCTCTTCAGTCAGATTCACCTTATGCTGCTTCAGGGTCAGGATCTTCTTGGCCACTAATGACAGAGAAGACACTTTATTTCTCAACAGGGTTCTCATGCGATGCACCGCCAGTCACAAGTCTCCTATAAAGTACCTTAAACTAAATCCTGAATTTTTGACTCACCGACTTCCTCCTCGAACGTGATCAGCGCCGTCCCCCCGTCCATCGGGTAAACGATACGCGATTTCGTTTCAAACGTCGGTGCGTTGGTCGCACTTGTCGTCACCCCAGTGAAGGCGACTGTCTTCTCTGGCATGCTGCTGAACACCTGAAAATCACATCCTTACATTTAACAGATCACGTGACAGGACTGGTGCATGCTGGGAACATAAACATACGTCGGCCTGCTCTCTCAGGTGGTGATATTTGGCCGTCTCCTCCAGCAAGGCCGCTTCCACTTTCTGGATCTCGTCCATGATCTGCTCCTCCTCCTGCTTCAGTGAATTCACCTTTACCTGCAAATAAGGTCGCAAGAATCCAAGAATATTCAAAAAGTGGGGAAACGTTTCATGGGAATTAACTTAAATACAGCTGATAAATAATATATTGTAGTATAATCTTGACTAAACCAATCCTATTTAACACGGCTAAAAAGAAAAGTTTCACGAGTGAATTCTTTGCAGGAATGTTACGATCGTATTTTAATCACGACCACAATTTTGGCTTCTTGTGAATTTGATTCTGCATGTTCAATCACAGCTGCTGCTGTTTCCTCCACAACGCGGCTCTATTTACACGACCAGCATGTAAGAATGAGTGCCATCTAGTGGTGAGACGGCAGACTGCAACAAACCCAAGAGTCCTCCAGTCTTACCTTCGCATACCAGATACGATGTTGCTGTTATTTATTTATGCGGTAAGGTTTCAGGTTTCCAAACATGACAACCACACTCGTGCAAGAAGGCAGCCCCCGAGGTTCCTGAGGCTCTACCGTAATGACAAGTACAGTATATGGGCGCAAAGCTCTATTTCTCTGCTTTCCGGTATCTATCAATCCATCTTCTACCGCTTTATCCTCCATGTAAGGGTGAAAGGCGGGGGTCACACCCTGGACAGATCGCTAGTCCGTAGTTTTTGAATTTTGTAACTATCACAAATCGAGTAGTTACGTTAATGAGAAGTACGCACGCCAAATCCTGTTGGCGATGAAGTAAAAATAGGCCAAAAGAGAGATATAAGAGGCAAAACTTAACAAAGAACGGCAGAAACAACACCAGAGGACACCACAGACACTTTTAGAGAATACTCTGAAATCAACAGGGGGCGATAAAGGATTCACTCTGGAACTTTAGATTTAAAGAAAAGAGGGGAAAAAAGCACAAACCATTTCCTTGGTGAGCTCGTCCATGTAGAACTGCTGCTCATTCTCCAGAGTCTTCACCAGTTTGTCGCATCGGTGCTGAAGCTTCTGCGTCATCTCCTGATGATCCTTCCTGAGGTCAGTCAGCTCATTCTGCTCCTCAATCAGCTGATCGTACTTCGCCTGACAACACAGAAGACCAGTTCTGTCCGTCAAGATTCCAACAGTTTCATGAATAATTGACGATGTCCTAGTTTTTCTTGATGTTTGGAAGAATAAAAAGTTTCACAGCTAACGTCAAACTTCAGGACGACGTCAGCATGGTATTTTAATCACAGTCATGATTTTGGCTTCAAACAAACATGATTGGCCATTGTTGAAAACACATGGTCCATCAATATTAACACGTCAAATATCACATCATTAATATGTTATTGCAAAAACATGGTGTAAAACTCTGTGATAACTTTAAGCTCATATTGCACATGTTTTTTCTTGTCTAGACCCCGCCCCTCTTGACCAGACTAGACGCCCATTGGCCCCACAGGTCATTAAGATATTTACTCAGATGTCCATAAGGGGGCGATAGAAGCTACGCACTAACATTGAAAGAGGGGGCAATGATCGGTTTCAGATGTATTCAGATGTGATAGTGGTATCTAAATCTAAATAGTGGTAAATAAATAAAAAGTCTGTCAGCTCAATGTTAAGTCACTGTAGTTTATGTGCTTTGGCATTTAAAAAGAAATAAAACTTTAGTAAAAGAAATTAGGATCTTTCTATTAAATACACCTTTTCTCCATAAATACAAATGTATGGTTGTACTTTTTACACATTTATGCCAAAAAGTGTCTTTTTTTCCATTCTTATCCAGCACAAAGTAAAGATTAGATGCTTGATCACTGTGAGCGTCAGCACCTTGTTGTTGGCGATTAAAGTCTGGATTCCATCTAAAGTCTCTTCAAACGGCAGAGTTTTCACCTCCGGCAGAGAGAAATCCTGACAACAGCAGAAAATAAAGTGATATTTTAAAACAATCACACTCACAGAAATACAATTTAGACATAAGAATAACAACATTATTACATACGACATAATAGTGTTACGGACAAACTGAAGAGAAAGAAAATCATCTTTTGAATATAAAGTCTTGATATTATGAGAAAAAAGTTGTGATATTAAGAGAAAAAAGTCACCACATCATGAGAATAAAGTCATCATTTTATGAGAAAAAAGTCGAAATATTATGAAAGAAAAAAGTCCTAATGTTATGAGACAAAAGTTGTAAGATTATGAGGAAAACAGTTGTAATATTAAGAGAATAAAGTCGTAATCCTAGTAGATTATTAGAAAAAAAAAAATCACATCTCACCTCGTCCGACGCCATTGTCACAATATTATCTGAAATAATTCACAGATTATTCAAGATTTAACGGGCAGTCCGTCATCAGAGATTTACACCTTTTCTATATTTAAAAAAAAATCACAACTTCCCACAACTCTAAGAAACTAAGAAAAAAGCAAGAAAAATTTGACAAAACAAAAAAGAACAAGGCCAAACAGGATCAACATTTTTTTATATATTTTTTTATATTATATTTTTCATATTTTATATTTAGGGGAGACCGGGGACAGTTCTAACACTTTTTGCAATTTTCAGCAATACAATCAAAAACCACTTACACTGGAAGAACCGACTGGAATAAACTCCAATCTGTCAACTGTTGAAATAATGTATTCATGTGTTTTTTTGAAATATGTACAGGTTGTAACACATAAATATACATAATGAATCAATCAAATAGTCAAAATGTAAAATATTATTTATCACTCATGTTATTGTGACTATTAACTTCATGTTTTTAAGTAGTGTTTACCTTTTTCTCATATACGTGAAGCTGTCCAATTATAATGCAAGACAATGATTATAATAAATGTTATATGATGGCGTCTTTCATGGCAAGTAAAAAACAATCAATAAACAATAAGCATTATGTTTTTTTCCATCTCATGTGAGCAAGCTTGACTGCGAGTTTGACACGTGTTGGCCATTTCTATTTTAATCTAACACATTAGAACGACCAAAAATGACACAGTTAATTCAGAAATGTATTAATTGTACTTTTTAATTGTTCAGCCCTAAAACTGAAAGTCAAAATGTCCACATTTACAACTTTAAAGACTTATCGTTAATACTTTTGTTTAAAAATGAAACTAAGAAGCCACATTAAGATTGAAATCAGTTTTAAAAGTGAAACCTCAGGTTCAGTTAGCAAATAACGCCAGAAAAGAGAGTAGACGACAAAGCACAAGAGAGCAATAACAAACAAACAATAGATTAAACGTAATAAGTGATTTCTAGGAACAGTTTCACTACACTAAATACAAGATCTAAGCTAACACGTTCATTAACAGGTGAATAACTAAAAATAAAACGACAGAAACGTCCGCGTGAGAAATTAAATGTAACTTTTACTGCTGTTTTAGAGTAATTTATCAATGTCTTGAAGCTCGATGTAAACTCACCTCTGACTTCTGAACTCATTCCTTCTTTCACTTTCTGTTTCCCAGAAAGAAACACAAACACGTAACCACCACGCAATGGTCACCGGTGACCTACAGGGGGCGCTGCTGCCACTTTAATTCATCCAGGTTCCACTTTCAAATCAACACCGAGGAAATAACTTTCATTTCATTAATGGATAATAAAATGCTAATATTTCCACGTGTAAATATAAACACAGTCACTGAAATGCTGTCAAACATTAAGATTTCGCACTTTATAAATCCAAGTCATTATTATTATTTATTAATGTGCAGTGTTGGTGTGAACTACGGGCGAGCCAGGGGGGTCAAGACATGAGCTCCCCCTGGAAACATGATTTGTGAGATTTTGGGGGCGTCTCTAAAATATTGTTTTTTGATTGATTTAAGATTTTATGTGTGTGTGGAGGTTGGATTTGTGGCGATATGAGCTGACTTAAGCTAAGTAGACGTACAGGCTTGTAATAACGGATGTGTTAAGTATGTACCTAAACCGTGTATGCGGGTCATTAACCATTCTTACTATATTTTTGTTTGCCAATAACATTTATCACAAACACGTTATACTTCCACTGCCAGGAATTATTAATGAAACAGAAAATGTCGTTTTTAAACGCCATTACTTCTTTTTTCTTCTGTTCTTTTATCAGTTACAAATATTTCCATTTTTTTGTTAATTTTTCTCACATTTGTTTGCTAATGACTTTTCCCTCACAAGTTTTCTCAATAAAAATCCACTTATTCATGATCATCTGTTTGGATGTGTGGTTAATGAGCAGTGACTGCCATCTCGTGGTTGAAATTAGGTTACTGCAGTTGAATTGAGCATTATTTCACAGTGGTCATCCTTATCACAATGCACTTGGAGCCAGTTTTTCCATTTACTGTAATTAAAAATCATAGAAATTTAAAATACAGGTGATATGAGGTGTGGGATGCAGTCAGTTTACAGATGAAAAAACACCAGTGAGTGCAAGTCAGAAAAATAGAATGTACAGGCTTTTCATTTTTTAAACATTTATTTGTGAAACCGAGTGAATTTAGAATCTGAGCTTCTGGAAAAACCACTTGTTCTTTCCTGTCTTGTACCTGGAAACAAAAAAAAAACCACATTAAGCAGACTCTCACGTTTAAACATGTATACACCACATTAATGAGGAATAAGAAATTAATTCAAGGACTGAAACAATTCATTGTAGATGTTGACAACAAGTCTTTTTTCTCTAAACTGGCCTCAATCATAATTCCAGCTGCTCTTTAATAGATCATATAAGTTTTGTGATTCATCTTCACATTTAGAGAAAAATAAGACGATAAATCACACAAACGCCATCATCCAATAGGAGCCCGGCTGGAGGTGGCGTCTGATTTTTATTAGTAAAATCACAAACTGTGAGGCAAACAGGAGTTCTGTTTGTGAACAAAAAAATTATTTCCACTTTTATATTGAATCTATTACTTGAGTTAGACCAATTAATTGTATTTTGGGGCAAACAATTGCCATCATAAGACACAAAAACTTTTTCTTTAGTTTTCCATGCATTTAATATTTAGTTTATACATTATTGAAAATACAGTATATAAGGGCACTGCAAAACAGACAGCGTGTAGATTGGCAAGACAGCTCATTAGTGTTGTTATTAACTGGTTACAGAAGGTATATTTCTGAATTATGTCATCACTTATCAGTTATATTTTATCAAATGTCTGGGCCCAAAAAATGTGTTTTTTCTATTCTGTATTGATAAATGGAAGTATTTTTGTGCGACATTTATTTCAGTTTTAAAGTTCTGACTCCTGTGACAGGAGATGACCCACCTCTCCTCAAACTTGACCTTGGCCTCCCGTCTGGCTTTGCGCTTAAGGGCGGGGTCTCTGAAGACGTCCTTGTTGACGACGGTCTTGTCAAGAGGAATATCCACAGAGTATCTGAGAGAGAGAAAACAACAGAGACGTTTGAATCTTGAGATCATGGTGAGGACGACAGCAGCCGGTGTGATGTGTCCACGACAACAGACCAACGGTTGTTTTTACAGCGGTGTAATGCGTCAGTTACACCACCAACTGTAGTTGTTCCTTCAATAAAAAGCCGAACATAAGGAAAGGATCTTTGTCATTTTACAATTGGTTGCACAACGAAATTGCGATGTCAGATGGAGGCACACATTGTGTAAAATGTGAGGGTCAGTGTTTCCAAAAACAACGAAGAGAGGAGAAAACCTATCACAATATACTTTTCCATCATTTGATATCGATTTACATCATGATATAAATAAACATGTTTAGACTGTATCCAGATAGGAGATATATGTGGATGTAAAGCTGCACACGGGTTTTTTCTGGACTCATGAAGTTTGAGCCTCTTTAAGACTTGGTGACACTGCAAATACACTCTAAAACACAATCTACTGTATGACACATTAAAATACACTTAATTTTACATAATACCCACTTCATTTCTTCTTTGGCTTTTTGATGTTAAATTAAAGGATATTAATGTGCGTTACACACCATGAAATTGTCTATAAATGTGGTAAAAACTCTGCTACAACACCACTAACTGGCCTGAAAATGAAGTATCAAGTTATCTTTAAGTGCAATTTTGACGATTCCATAAATGTATTTAATATAAGAGAAACTGGGAAATGTCACCACAGATACGTTGACATCCAAAATCAATGTCACAGTATAGACATAATATAGAGACTTTTCTGGTTTCTATCCTCCATGTAACAAGGAAATCATTCAAATTGAATCATTTTAGTTTGTGGACAAAATGTTGTACATTTTCTGACATTACATGAACCAAAACATCAATGAATCAAGAAAACAATTGTCAGATTGAACTGTTAAATAATCGTCAGTTTCAGCCCTAATGTATACATGTGTTTAACGTGAATAAAAAAATGAAGACATTTCATTAAAAACAGTCTGCATTTATGACATCATCGCAACTCTAGTGTCAATATGGACTATAAAGACCCATTAAAACCAGTTTTACTTCAACAAAAACAGCTCCAACATCAACTACAGAAAACACACGTTTTCCTTCTATAGCCAACAGTGAAGCAGCAGCAAAACAAAAAACACACCTTTACTGTTTTATCAAAGGTAAATGGAAATATCACTGAGGAATAATTTGTCACAGGTTTCGAACAACAGTGTGACGTCTCAAAAATCACATTTTATTATGAACATTGGAAGTGAAATTCATATTTGAAGTGTAATTATCTGCACGGTATCCAGCGCCACCACCTTACAAGCATGTTCTCGTCAGCAGGTAAATATTGTAAACAAAAGAGCTACACTTGATCACAGCTTGTGTTCCTGGCAAATAATATCTGAAATAATGTTACATAGAACTGATAGTTGAGGCAAATGCTGCACTTTCTCTTGTTGTCAGTGTTTATAACATCCTACTCTGAGTTCTGTATAAATAATGTTCTAGCAGCAATGTTTTACAGGTTATTATATCCTTGTTGTGGTCTTTATCAGAGATAAAGAGTGCCCTTGCATTTTATTTATTTTATTTCAAACGAGAAGACTTGGTAACAAAAAATATCCTTCGTTCTACAAAATCACCAAATTTGTAAATCCATGAAACCAAAAATGGCTTGTTTGTCTTCCAACTCGAAACATCTGACTGACTCTACGACACTTCACGCGGACTCACCTGGTGGGCATAAGGTGGTTGTAGTTGAAGACCTTGACGAAGGCCTTGATCTTGGACCTCTTAGCGATCTTCTTCTTGCCCATGGTTGTGGTCACCTTGCGGGGATAGCGGTCGATGCCTGCGACCAGAGCGTGGCTGTAAGGACGGTCGGCGGTGCCATCGTCAATGTTCTGTAGGGGAACGTTAAAGAAAAAACAGCGTGAGAAACTCAAAGGCTGGGGAATCAGCTCTGCTGTAAGGGGGATCGTCTCATTCTAGAATCAACACTCATATCAAAAAAACTCCACCAATACAAAATCCTCCACCTACATAACCCAACTTAAAAAGAAAACAATTATTACTAATTTAACTAACAATTTTGTTAATCCATCAGTTTGTGTTACCATTAACAAGTAAAACTAGCTCTTATTCATCAGTGAGAATAGATTTGCTCCATCTAACAACGACAATTTGTGGACAAAACACCACATTCGGAAACACTGACCAACATTCTTACATTTATGGAACAATAATCAGACTTATCACTTAAGAAATTCACTGCAACCCGTAACATTTTCAAGTGTCTAACAACTGTGCAATTAATAATGAGTCAATACTTATTCCATAAATCTTCTCTGCTAATCAGTCTACCCCTACATTCAGACAGACGTGATCTTGACAAGTTCAAACCAAATATCATAACAGAAGAGCTAGGATGAAGTTGTCTTCACTTATGTTTGCAGAGAAATAATTAATCCGGTGAGTGGCAAATTATCTGATCTTGATGCCAGAAAACGACCTGACTGACTAAAAAGCCAACAGAAACTCAAAAGACACTAGTCCAGCGGCAGAAAAACATGCCGGTGCCACAATGTGAACCTCCCGGTGTACCTAATAAAGTGGCCAGTGACTGGACCCGCACTCGTGAATATCCTCCGTGTAAACACTGTACATTAAAACACATTTACGACACAGACATGTCTCCATCTTACCTTGACAATGACAGCCTTGCGTCCGGCGTAGCGTCCAGCTAACACCATCACCACCTTCCCAGGCTTCATAAATTTGCCCATTTCTGCCAGAAAGACAACAAAGTTAGTGCCTGGCGATTATGAAGGAGATACGGACACAGACAGTAGCTACAGAACTACTGGGGAAAAAAATTAAACATTTAATCAAATCTAACGTGGAACTTCCTGTGGGAATGTGACTGCAAATGCAACACTTACAGCTAAGCTAGATAGCATTAGCCGCCAGGTGTGTGTTGTTTATATGGTGCCATTTTAGTTCAGTTAAAGCTTTACTTAACGCTTTAAAGTTAAGATAAAACAAGCGACACAGCGTTAGCTCTGGCTATAAAACACAAAACCACTAAAACCAGGCGGTTCACTTTCAAACTGAAGCCGCCATGTTGGAATGAGACCCTGCGGAGACGAAGCGCTGCGATAATTTATTTATTTTTTATTTTTAATCGCAGCCGAATTAAAATACACACAAATATCAACGGAATCTCATCCAGGTGAGTAGCACACACACGTTTAAGGCGATAAACACTATAAATGAGGCTGATTTAGTCAGATGATCGAGGATTTTTTGCGTGGAAGTTTCACTCACTGATGCTGTGCTACGGCCGCCGCTACCAAGAAAGGAAGTCCGGAAGGTTTTTGTCAACTTTGACCCCAACGACCAACTACGTCACTTCCGGAAATAATATCGTCCTATTTCGACTGTTAGTTTGGTCTGTAGCAATTTGTGCTCATACGTAAAAAGTAAGATATTATATTATATTTACATATAAAAAGTACTATACTACGGAAGCGCTCACTGAAAAATGGCTGTTTTCCGAGTTAATTATGTAATTTTTCCAGAGGCTTTTTTCAGGTCTGAATTTATGATATTTTCTCGATATTTATATTTTTTCATCTCGTAATTTGAGAACCCCCCATAAAATCTTGGAAATTCTCAGACTAAGAAAATCTCATAAATTCAGACCCTCCAAAAAAATCTCGTAATTTCAGAACCCCCCCAAGAAAATCTCATAAATTCAGTAATGGCAAAATTCTGAGCCAGAAAAAACAGAGAAAACAGCTATATAACGGTACAAATAATAACAATATGGTTTTAAGTGGATATGTTAAGTGATATGAAAATATTATACTTAATATACATACATTCACTTGTACATATAACAGCAGTTACTTTTGTGACATAAACATGTATGATGATGTAAAAAGTCATGTGACAGACTGATAAACAGCACAGCGGTTCATTTATTACACGTTTCCTGTGTTTACAGCAGTAGGTACAGTAGGTATGAAACAAAACATGATAAAAACACAAAATCAAGTCCACTCTTCATGTAACCCAATATATTAACTGTCATTAAAGGGATTTAAAAATAAAAAATAATATATTAACACGATTTAAATCACTCAGCGATGTGACAGCGGCTACTTTAATCATCTGATATGTCGTCATATGTTCTTTCTTACTTCAGTGTTGAGCTAAAACCTGAATAAATATATGTCAGAAAATACACAGTTTACATAGTGAATACAGCCCAGAACAAAGCACAACATAAACACAAGATAAAATAAAAACATGTGTGTGTCCAGGTGAACTAATAAGGGATTTTTCTTTAAAGGTTTTTTTAATAATCTGTCAGAGGTCTGGACCCAGGAACCATGAAGTTCTACACCACCTGTAAAACAACCTCAGTTTAAAAGCATCTATGGTTTTTTTACATTCAGTATTTAAAGTGATAGTTCAGTTTTTTTTTGCTTTTGGTTGTGTACTGGCACAGCGCCCCCTGCATGTGGAACAATAGGGACAGATTTTAGCCACCTAATAAAAGCCTCAATTAAATTTCCACCAAATAAAGATGCTGTCGCCCGTGCTAAACACCTTTAGATGGCCTTTTTCTACAAAAGTAGCACGATTTATGCTGTGTTCACACCAGACCCGATACAAAATTTGTTGCGCAACAACTTTACATTACGTTGCGTCTATCAAGCGCCTGACGCTCGAGTTGAAATTGTTCAACTTTTGCGAAAAACAGCACTGATGCGATGACTAGGGCTGAAACGATTATTAATCGATTACTAAATTAATTGACTCAACTATTTTGATAATCGATTTGAGGTTTTTTATTATTATTAAATATGAATATTTTCTGGTTTCTTTGATCCATATACCAAAGAAGTCATTAAAAACAGAATAATTTTCGTTTGTGGACAAACCAAGACGTTTGAGAACATTATCATATCCATGTTTGACAAACACTGGTCAATATTTTTGACAAGAAAAAACCCCTGAACTATCCCGTTTCAGGATATTATTTGTGCATCTCAACAGTTTGAGGGACATTAAAACATAAACAAAGTAAAGTTATAGTTTACAATCACGTCAAACACGTCAGTGGGGAAAGAGCAGCAGTTCATACAGGGTCAGAATCATCACAGCAGAATGTTTACGTATAGTACATGTCACATTTTAACATTCATAAAATGTTAAACAACAAAAACATCACACCCTGACTGGAAAATCGAAGATATTTCTCATTTCTCTCTGACCTGAGTGGTTTTGCTCTGCTACATGTGATTGATTGAGCTCAGCAAAGGAGCCCCTGAAGTTTGTTTACATTTCTTGCAGTAATTTATGTTGAAAGTTTCTACAGTATATTACCGTAGTGTGTATTAGGGCTGCAGCAAACACTTCTTTTCTGTCTGTCCATCATTTTTGTAGTTGTTTAGTCCATTAACCATGACCAGCATGATATTCAGGCCGCCTGGATTTATTTTGATTTAACGGCTGTAGAATTGTCCAAAATAATGTGCTATTGTAAACAGAGCTGCATTGATTAAATGTTTTATCGACTTTAGAGCTTAAACAATTACTAGATTATTAATCGACAATCGATTAATTTGAGTGTTTTAAAGGAATTGAAACAAGTTTTGTGATTTTTCAGCGGACGTTTTATGGACCAAACGATTTCTCGACTAATCGATTATGAAAAGAATCGTTAGTTGCAGCCCTAATCGACTTTAAAGTGATGAGAAAACCAGGGTTCTCAAACCCCAAATGACCTGAAGGCCACTAAACTGAATGGTTTAGTAAAGATGGGAGTTTAAAACTACATCAAGATATTCCATCGTGACATTGCCTAAAACAATATTTGTGAAGATATTTCAAAATAAAAGCGGTTGTTTTGCAATGGAACAATATAACGCTATAGTTCAAAATTCAACATTTATGACGCAAAATCAATCTGTTAATAAAAAACAGGGGCTGCATGTGGCCTGTGAGCCACGAGTTTGAGACCTCAGAAACCTATTTTTAGTAGCGTTAGATGAATAAACAGAAAAGAAAAAACAAATGAAAGGTAAAGTGATTTCAGTGTTTTTGGATTAAAATCAGATTTTTTTTTTTACACTTATAACAATAATAGCACAAATTTCAGTTTACGATAATAATCCTGACGTTGAGTTTTTCGCATTGTCCCACACACATTAGCAACAGCAGCAACAATGCAACAGGTGTGGCCACGAGGTGGTCAAAGCTCCGCCCCCTAACACTGAAAGTTGTAGGTTTTTTTGTAGCGCGACATTTGGTTTGGCAACGTAATTCACGTTTTTTCTTTTAAACAATTGTAGAATTACTTAATCTGTTTCATCGTTAGTGGTAACTTGTCCACATCATGAAAGCTAATGGATATGAGTAAAAAAACGCGTTTTATAGCCACTGTAAAAGTTTAAAGCATTTTTTTTATTAGCATCGCAGTAATATCGTAAATCACGATAAAGAAATGTTTATATCGTTGAATTGCTGTTGGCTTTAGATAAAGTTTAAAGCAGATTTTTAAAACCATCACAGTAACATCATGAATTGCAGTTATTTCGGTCGAGACTATCACAATACGAAATTTCTCTCATCATCTCGTGTCTGTGAGCCCAAGTAGCGACATGTAATTTTGCCCTAAAATACTGAAAGTCGCGTTTTACGTCTCATATTTTCTCCTATTTAAATATCAGTAACATATTTTGAAATATGAGTTGCGTTAGTTCATCTGTTTCCTCTGTATTTGTATGAACACGATCTAAAAACAAAACTTTAAAGCAAATGTTTTGCAGTTATCATAATGACATCTTAGTCGGAGTAATTATTGTCTTGGACTATAGATTTGACGGCTGCTTAAATGACCTTTAAAACGTGACCTACTTGAAGTACAAACACATGCAGGTACAGTAAGCGTCGCGTGGTTCTCCCGCCGATAAAGCGCTCCTCAGAAAGCGTCCTTGATGTTCTTCAGCTGCCGGACAGCCAGGTCCACGGGGAGGCGGAACTTGAGGTGGCTGATGCGGCCCAGGATGCGCAGGGCTCCCTCGAAGCCGGTCTGTGCCATGTAGCTCCAGGCCTGGTAGTGCGGGTGGATCAGCGTCCCCGACTTACACAGCAGGTTGAGCCACGACACCAGCCGCTGCTCGTTCAGAGCCATGCACACCAGCGCTTTGAACTCTGTGTCCGGCCCCCGCTTGTAGCGTCCGTGCTCCTTCAGCACGGTGTGGACGGCCCACAGCAGCGACTGCTTAGGGGTGATAGTCACTGGGCCGCCCCCTACAGGCAGTCTGAAGGACTGTGAGAGCTGCCGGGCCGGCGTCTCCACAAAGGCCTTCCCATTTTTGGAGTGGTAGTATTTGACAAAGAGCTCCCACGGGTGCATGGTCTGTGTCTCTGGTCTGTACGGCAGCAGACAGGAAATGGGAGCCAGCACTAGGCTCATGGTCTGAGAGGGCGCAAAGAGGCCGTGAGACAACAAGTCCTTCAGAGCGATCGCCAGCTCCTTCCTCACGGCCGTCGTCAGCTCGTCACGGGGCCCGAGGGCCGCGTTGCTGGTGTAGTTGACGATGTGTTCGACGGGCTGATGCCTGCACGAGCCCAGCACCCGCACTCTGTCCACGGCCGCCTCCAGGCGCTGCAGCAGGGGCCCGTAGTCCCTCACTGTGGGCTCCTGAGGCCACATGCTCGAGGGGACGCGCCCCGCCGCACAGCCGAACTGACTCGCGGCGAAGATCTGCAGCACAGCGAGGGCCTTCTGGATGAGCTGCAGGCCGGTCTCGCGTATCCTCTGGGCCTGTTCAGGGTCCACTGTGGACCAGACAACAAAAATACATTTATATAGACAAAAGGACTCTGTGCTGGGTCTGAGCTGCTAATAAAATACATGGATCATTGTAGGAAAACCCAACAAACAAGCACACACTGAAGGGATTAAACACGGCAACAAGGAAAAACAAATATTAGCTACTAATAAAAAATGCACCTGCGGAAATATACGATTTCTTAAGAATATGTTCACAGCTTTAAATCACCTTTAAAAAGCCTTTTCTAACTTGTTTATAAACAATTCCACAGAGACACAGGATCTGCTGGTCTACTGCTGCCTTGTGTGTTACGTTAGTGTCACCGAGGTTAATCTGAACAAGGGATTTCACACAGAAGTCACAGAATATCACATGTGAAGTTACAAAAGGAGGCAGCAGTGGATCCTGTGGGCTGTGATGTTAGAAAATCACTGGTTTTCTCTATGGGATTTGGTGCAGGGCTAAAGCATTTTTAAAGTTTCCAGTTAAAAAAAAAGCTTTGCAAAAGTTAAATAGACTGTACAGTATAGTGTGAACTAAAGCAGGTGTGAATTTTCTGTTTCAAGGGAGGGCGAGCATTCTGTCGTCCTATTCTGGTTTTCTACCAGCAGGGGGTGTAACAGCTGAGGCAGCCCTGGCTACATGTCAGCATCTCACATTTACACCGGCTCTACTCGCCTTGCCTCGCCTTGGCACGGCACGGTTTAAGTAGCGTTTCCACTAGCATAGTACCTGGTACTGCACGGTCTAAAAAAGGTTCCAAGCGTGCTAGTAGTAGGTAACTATGCGATGATTGGTCAGACTGCCGGCCGCTGACTGGCCTGAGTCCTGTCACAGGAAGAGACGTCCCACTCACAAATCGCACCGAACTGCTCCGAACTGTAGATCACTTAAAACTACTTAACAATGCTAACTACGTGGGTTAATCTCCAACAACTACCAGGGAAACCTCTATATTTAACAGCAGTCTTTTAAAGTGGAGTGGTGTATTTAGGGTCAGCGCCACTGATCGCGAGCCACAGACCGCTGCCGCTGTAGTCTGTGGAGTAGGAGGCTGTACTCCGGAGACGTGTGGACAGAAATCAAGCCAAACAGTGCCGACTTGTAGATAAGTTAAAACTACTTAACAATCCTAAAAACTTGGGTTAATCTCCAACAACTACAGAAGTCTGTTGTAAAGTCACTAGTCACTCGTGTGTGTGGCGTATAAAACAAGTCACCGCAGTTTCACTCAGCCGTGCAGTGATGACTCCGCCCACATTAAGTAGGTAGTTTTTTGTAGTGGAGATGCAACCTAATCGTGCCGTGCTGAGGTGAGTTGAGTAGAGCCGGTGGAAATGCGCCAATACAATCACACTTCAGTTGAAAATCTGGGCTTGTGCTCGTTGTGTAAATGACAATAATATCCCTTCTTTGTTTGCTTTGAACGGTCTGACCTTTCTTCTTCAGTCCTGGAGTTCTGGCGCTGGATCCTGCTGCCTGCGGCTGCTGGTCGTGTCCAACGTCCGACAAGAGAGGATTCCCCACCTCGTCTTTTTTTTTTTGGCACAAAGAGCGAAACTTCAAAACATTGGAGTAACAAGTAAACAAGAAAACCAAGAGATACTTCAACTGCTCACAGGCCGACGTACCCTGGATGAAGTTGATGAACATCTCCAGGTCCCTGATCTGGGTTTTCAGCTGCTCCACCAGCTGCTCTTTGACCCTCACCGGGTTCACGATCTGAGCGATGGCACCGTCGACTCTCTGCCTCAGCTCCTCCGGCGTCAGGTTCCCGATGTCCTCGTTCAGGTTCACGTCCAGCTTTTTGATCAGCTCGTCGATGATGACCTGAAGAAAAACCTTCGTGTTTGTTTCAAACTTTACATTCTTGCAGGAAATGTCGCTGCATCTGCCGTTACCTGTTTAAACTCTGCTGGACGAGACATTTTGATCCTAGTCCACATACCGTATGTTTACATTATTTACATCTCTTGCTGTCTTTCTCAGTTAGTCTAGGATTTTGCAGTCTTTTTAACATATTTAGGGCCCAAGCCACGAATGGCAGGGGCCGAAATCAGACAGGAAAAGCTGAATTTAAAAAAAAAGTCAAACGGATTTCAAAAGGATCTACAATATTCATGGGTAGTATATTCTATTTCTGTCAATAAATGTTTCACACCTGGACACCAGGAAACTATTTTTAAAATGGAAATAAACAAAAGGAGAAAGAACTACGACGACAAATAAAGTAAAGCCTGAAGCATTTAAAACAACTCGTTCCCCTGCTCTGAACCAGGTAAACACTGCATTATGTGTTGGAAAACCTGCAGATCCTGTCAGTTTGTGCCTCTCATTCAGGCCGTCTGTTGTTGTTGTTGTTGTCGTCATGATTTAATGAGCTGCTCTGACCACACTCATCACCTTCTGCCTCTCCATGACGACCGACTGCGGCAGCGAGTCGTAGCTGCCCTCCTGGTAGGCGAAGCGCTCCAGGTCGTCCAGCTGCGTCTTCAGCTGGAGAATGAGGTCCTTCTGTTTCTCCCTCTGAGCCTCCAGACGCTCCCTCTTCTCCCGCTCGGTCTGACGGCAGAAACACACACACGAGGAGTAAGTTTGTGTGAGGTAGTCGGAGCCGACTGTGCTGTGCCACTTTAACATCATAAAAACTAAGTTTATCAGATAAAATCTACACCAGATTCAGTCCACGACATCAGGAGACTGAAGTTTGTAAGCCGCTCACTTCCTGCACCAAAGTCTACAGAGAAAATCAACAATTTTAACATCAGCGCAGACAGGAGTTGTTAATCCACCGCTGCCTGTTGCAAGTTCAAATGTTTTTTTTCTTGTGATGTCAGTGTTTGACATCCTTTATTTGAATTTACCAAACTGACACAAACTTTCCAAACACAGCAGCAGTGGACCAGCAGCTCATACGTCCCCCGCTCGCTAAAAACGTACATTTTTGCAATTAACATAAAACCTTAAGAAGATATCAGAGCTTAAACTTAAGCCGGCATAGATTTTATTAGGTGATCCCTTTTGTGAAGTTACTAAACTGGCAGTCATGTATTTTATTGACAGTACCCTATATAACATAATGTATGGAAAAATACACAAACCATTTACAGACACAATACTCACCAGATCCACCTGAATGGAAAGCATGTGGCAGGGGGGAGAAAGAAAGAAAGAAAGAAAGAAAGAAAGAAACACAAAGGACTTTAGCACGTACATATGATGAGATTATACGAGGCCAAATGTTAATTCAGTTAAGGTTAAAGTGGGAAAAAATAGGTAGAGAGCAAACACAGTGTGGGGAACAAAGCAGGCTGCTCCAACACTGCTGTTTACACAGAAGCCTTTTATTAAACAGATAAAGATCTGACTGAGTTCCTTTTTAATGAGCCTGCCTGCAGCGACGTGACTCACACACCTGTGGCAGAAAACAACATTTTCCATCAGAGATAAGAGCAGGGGCGGCAGCAGCAGCAGCCGTCGCATCCAGTGACGCAATAATACGTTCTATTCATATTAGGGATAAATAGGGATAAAACAGAACGATACTGAGTACCAGTACCACTCCAACACTGTCCAAAGACTCTAAGTTTGGATTTGAAGCTAACGGAGTTGATTTCTTGAGACTTTCTTTTTTTTTTTCATAATGTGCTTTTAAACTTAATCTGGATTCTTTTTTATTTGTTTTTCCGCTCGTGTTTTCACTGTGTACACTGAGTGTTTTTCGTATTTGCTGCTGCCTATCTCGGCCAGGACTCCCCTGAAAAGAGGTTCTTCATCTCAATGGGATTTTCCTGGTTAAATAAAAGCTGGTTGGTTATAGCTTGGTATCAGACTAACATCAGTTTCAGTTTTGACAGGTGAATGTCAAAAGTTACTACTAAGGCTGAATAATTATGAATACATGTCTAATTTGTGATTATTTTGACAGGAACTGTGATTATCAGCTGCTGATATCGGAGGGAATGGTCATATTTTCTCAGATCTGTGAGAAACAAAGAGAATACGACGTGTACAGATCAAGACAAAACTCAAAAACTGTAACCGCTGATACATCCATAAACCATACATAACGTAAACACGCTACAAAGAGTAACGTCCACCACCCTGATCATGTGACAACAACAGGAGTTAGGTGTATTATGATTTGAAGATGATTAAAAGATCAGCATCAGTTCTGACAGGTGAATGTTAAAGGTGCTATCCGCAGATTGAGGAAACATTATTTTTATGTTTTGGTTTCACCCACAGCTGCAACATAAGGATTAGGAATGGGAAGATACCATTTCTTTTTGTGTCTGATATCGATATTATCACAAACTTGAGTGTCTAACAAAACCGATATTAGTCCGATGAAGTCAGTTTAGCAGTCTGTGTTCTGCTATAAAACTAGCAAATCGGTGTAAGGTCAATGTTCTGGGTTACAGTGCCAACAGCATCATAACAAATTCTGTTTATTCGCACGTCGAGACACAACTGATCATTATGGCCTTTTCCTTTTTGAATGATTTAAAAAAGGAAACGGCTAATTTTTCGATTTTAACCTTGTGCTCGGACCGTATTGAAACTCTTGCACTAAACAGCCATTGTTTGGCCATTTTGGCACATTTGCACCAATGGTATTTGAACAAAATTGTCCTAGAGGTTTGGTCCGATCAACTTCAATTTGTTTTTATTTTCTTACAACGAAAATCCATTGGCCGTCAAGTACACGGACCCATGAGGGTCATAAGAGGGTTTAAACACTATAAGGCCGCTGTTGTACATATTTAACACTGACACTAGGTACAGTGTCAGGTGACACCTGTAACCTCTGTGTGGTCACGGTGGTCGTGACTCGTGGAAACCTCACCGAGTTCTCCAGCAGCTGTTTGGCGTCCTGAGCCCTGCAGCCCACCACATGAGGACAGCCTCGGAAGGCGAACTCCTCCAGCTCCGCCAGCATCCTGTCCTTCTCGTCGCTCTGGGCGTGGACGATCTGCTTGAGTCGAAACTGAACCTGCGCGAAGTGGGAGGTGAGGGCGAGCAGAGAGGAGTTCAGCTGCTCCTGCTCCTCTTCCAGCCTCCGCAGCTTGGAGGCCATTTCCTCGTCGCTGGCCGAGGACGAGCCTCTCTGCTTCGGATGTACTGCGCTGCCGCTCCCGCTCTCATCCTCGGGACTGGCCACGGCGCCCACCGGTGCCCATCGCTCCCCAGCGCCGGCTAAGACAGCCTCGCTGTCCGACGCCGACAGCTCCTCCGTGGACATTATCCACGGTGAAGTTCAGTCCAGCTGTTAAACTGCGCCGCCCGTCGTTAAAATGCGAGTTTAGTTTTCGTGTTTTGTCAAGAAACTGGAAGAATTGTCACCACCGGAGGAACAGGTGGATTGACGCCATCTTGGGAAGAATGATTCATACGTCAAAAAAGTGATGCTAGGAAAACACCGGAAGTCGAATACCCTTTTCTTCAAAGTAAAACCATTCAGTAAACAGTATTGAAGAAGGCTGGGTTATCAAGACGGCCAATAATATATTTTACCGATATTTTAGCGTAATTTAACCCATAGACTTCACACACATACTTGAATCTAAAATGCGAAGTAATCTGTCATCTCTGTTTGTCATTTAAATGATTAGTCACTATATTTATATTTTTATTTTGAATGAATTCACCGGATGTTTGTTTGTTTTCACACCCATACGCTTTACGCTGCTCACAGACTGGGGGAGGACCAGCGAAAACAAACAAACTGACGTCAATTAGAGAAAAAAGCGTGACGTAGAAGACTCAAGGAGAAAAAAAACGTATGTAAATAAGATTATTTGTTTGTTGCTTCACAGTTTTAAATGTCTTTGTGTTTAGGACTGTAGGATGCTAATATTTTACCCAGGGGCGGCCCAAGCTTTTATGAGGCCCTAAGATGAATTTGAATTTGGGGGGTTCGCACCACCAGTCCAAAAACATGCAATATGGGGATTAGATAAAATGGTCACTCTAAGTTGAGTGTGTAAATAAATAGGTGTGAATGTGAGAGTGAATGGCGAACTGTCCAGGGTGCACCCCGCGGAGTAGCTGGTCCTTGACTATAATTGAATGTGTCGTATATTAGACATGGTCTTTTAGCATTTCAGCATTGCATTTCATGTTTTAGTAATTTTTTTATATTTGTTTTGGGTTTTTTTTCCCTAAAAGATCACATTTTTGAGGATTAAATGTTTGTGAAAGCCGTAGACGGACAAAAAAGTCCATTGGGGCCATGACCTCAACTCAGCAGGAAGTGGACTGTGTTGAGTTTAGCATTGATCTTGGTGATTTGCACATTTTGTATAGGAACAAACTCACATGAGCACGTTAGTCATGCCAACAAAAGAATTGCGTCAATTTGTATGAGACACATCAAAGATAAAAAGTTACCAAAAAGTGTTGCAGAGCCAAAGAGTGTGGCCACGGCAACCATCGGACTTTGGGGGAAATTTCTACCATTTGCCACAAAACAGGAAGTGCCCTTTATCTTTGCGGTACGTTGACAGATCTGATCGAAATATCTCACGTGAGATAAAAGACCTGGCTAGAAAACATGGGCAAATGAAAGCTGAATTAAATGCAAAGCGCCACCTACCAAAGCGCTAATTTCTTTTGATGTATAGAATGAAGTTAATGTTTTTTTTGATGATTATTCACTTAATTTCATGAAACCTCACCATAATATTCCACACAACAATCTGACAGGTTTTAAACGTTGTAACAAAGTTCCGTTTATTGGTTTAATGGAAAACAAAGCCTTATGAGTGTCAGTGTGAGTTTTAGGCAGCACGTACAAACAAACAAAGCGTGTGCAAGTTTTACATCATTTTTCATTATTTTCAAATGAAAACAGGATGGAATCACATTTAAAAATCATGCTCAGAACTGTGATGGATTATTGTAAGCGGTGGCAGAATCAGCACAACATATAGTTAGTGAACAGTCAGTGAACGAGTGTTTTCAAGTAGCCAACGGTGTGATTAAAGGTCCAATGTGCAACATTTGGAAGGTTTCTCATTCATTTCTATTGGCCAGTTTTGAAAAAAACCTTTTCATTCTCATGATTCTTGGTCGACACATTTATATGAACTTGTCTGAGTCACGTCAAACTTCAGTCACTGCAAGAACTACCTTGTATGAGAGCTCCATTTGGATTGTGTGGTGTTTGCACTAAACAGACAACTGTGGTTGGTGCTCGGACTGCCACTTGTAGAGTGAGTCAGACCCACAACGCTTGACACCGCTCTGTTCAAAGTCAATAAGTCAGAAGTGTGATTTCCGTTGACGTGCCCACCACGTTTGTGTGAGTCGGGTATACATTAATGTTTTCAATTGCGTTCAGTGTGAACACATGGTGGCTTTATATGTACTTTAGGCAAGGTGATGTCATGCTGCCATGTGTCTACGTCAACCTGATTGGACCTGACTAAACTTTGAACCCTTCTTTGGCATGCATACTTCTCAATACCGTAACTCCTAGACCGTTTGCAATATCCAGAAAATTCTGAGAGCAAAATTGTGAGCAATCTGTCCACGGCGTGACCCCGCCTTTTCGCCCTATGTCAGCTGGGATTGGTACAGTAGAAGATGGATGGATGGATACTGGAAAGCAGGGAAATAGAGCTTTTTGTGGCCATATACTTGTCATTACGGTAGAACCTCAGGACTTCACCAGTGCGTCACACATTTGTTACAATATGTGGGTTAGATAGTGAAGGTTACCCTTTCACAATTCTACAGTCATAAAATCCAAATAAATATAGATCATGATGGTCACAGGAGGGTTAAAGAGAACGAGAACTACGCCAATAAAGAAAAAACAAAATGGCATTATTGTACTCTGCAATCTCACCACTAGGTGTCACTAATTCTCACACACTGGACCTTTAATGTGGATCATTTTCAAAATGAGCTCTGGTCTTGTGAACTTGATATCAGACAGAAAGATCTTCACCTCAAGTGCAAATTAATTTTCCCTTCACCGTTTACCTACAAAAATATTTAAAAACAACAACAACACTTGATCTACCACTAATGGTAGATCTACGAATGATCTACCATTAGTGCAACATATGCTGAATCAGAGCGGGGGAGGGGAGGAGGTGAGGTTTTCAGACAATCAAAGCTCTCTTTTTGTTGGCGAGGAACATGTGCCAGTCGCGCCACAGGAGGCCCATGTTCTGGGTGCAGGAGCCAGCGGTCGTGCAGGTGTAGCCACTGGGACAGCAGTGCTTCATGTCGCTGCAACAAACCGCCTGTGAGGAGGGGGAAAAAAAGTATGAGACACCGTCAGCTGATGGTGGGAGAAGAAAAATGTTCATCTGCTACAAGTGAAGATGTCTTTACCACCAAATTTGACATATACCGACATGTTCTATGTCAAATTTGGTGCTAAAGCGATGAGGTGATTACATCATCTGGAAATCTGAATTATCGGAAACTGAAAATTGTGCCGTGAACCACTCACTCTCCCACACCAAAGTCCATAAAGAAAATCATCAATTTTACATCACAGCACACAGGAGTTGTTGATCCACTGCTGCCTCCCCCTCAAACTCAGCTAGCAGCAGACCAGCAGCTGCTGTTTCCCCACAAGCTAAAAATGCAGATTTTCTTGACAGAAAATGAGTGGTTTCTCAGTTCTTTATATAAAGGGAAAAGCAGTCTACATAGATAAAGTGTCAGATTTAAGCTCCTTGTGTTGATAACCAACTGTCGTGTAAAACATAGACACAAGATAAAGCAAATTTTTACAAAACCTTACGATAATAATATTTGCAGCTCTATCTTGCAGTTGGACCATTTCTTTCCAACAGGAAACTGAAGTTTTTAAACCACTTAGTCTCCCACACCAAACCCCATGGAAAAAATTTGATTTTAGCTTGTGGGGACACAGGAGCTACTGGTCTACTGCTGCCTTGTGTGGTCACTTTGTGTTACTGAGGTAAATCTGAACAAACGATTTAAACCCCTGAAGCGACACAATGACACATTTGAAGTTAGTGATGGAGGCAGCAGTGGATTGACAACTCCTGTGTGCTGCGATGTGAAAATCAATGATTTTCTCTATGGACTTTGGTGTGGGAGAGTGAGTGGTTTATACAAACCTCAGTTTCAGTGGAAAAGATAATCACAAAGCCAAAATGTACTACAGTGACAGTAAATGCTAAGTATTTGATAGTTAAACTGGAGCAGCAGGTGAGTTATGCCTGAAATCATACATTGGGAGCAGGACAGCAGCCCCACGAAGTAGCCGACGTCCTGCAGCACGTCTCCATGTCCGTGCAGCTGGTCTGGCCTTCACACTGGATGTCTCTGTCTCGTGAAGGGCCCTCTCTGTCCGGTTGCTCCAGCAGATACACCGGCGTCAGTGGCACCGTCTCCAGCTGCAGCACGGCGAGCCTCTGACACGACTTGGAGACGACGTTACAGTGGAAGCCCTGAGGGCAGCAGTGCTCCTTATCAGTGCAGCACACGGCCTGCAGGAGGGCAAACCATCTTTACACAGGCAAACTCATGGACGCTGACACACGAATGTGATATTGTTGTGAATGTTCCCCCGTCCTCAATGAATTCACATCAATTTAAAAACTGAGATTTTAAATCAGGATTCAAGTTGTTTCAGCTGTGTTTCAGGAGTGATCTGAAACCATTCTTAATCTGTGGAGTTTGTGGAGTTGGGATTTCCGACTTTAGGAGACATTCCTTTAACAGGAACAGGATCCAGGTGTTTTCCTGACCTCTCAACTGGAACACGGTCAAATCAAATGTGACTTCATTCCCACTTCTGACAGCCAATAAAAAATGGAACGCAGCAAAGCCTTATGACTAACCTTAACAATAACTAGTTAATAACCAACCCTAACCTTAACCATAACCACAATTCAAATCTCAGTCCTAAACTTAACCAGTTCCTCCTCATTAGGACCAGGTTTTTGTTCTCCATGAGGACTACTGGTCCTGACAAGGTCAGTATTTTCTTCATCTAAGGGGGTTTAACAGCAGATATTGCACTACTGCCACCTTCTGGAGGTAGAGAACTCCTACACTGCCAAGTCTCTTCTTTGCCTCCTTCTCACTATTGTAAAAAGTGACTTCAACTTCTACCAAAGTAATTTTCTGGTAACATACTTGTACTTTTACTCAAGTATCCCTTTAACGTACTTTATACAAGACCGTGGAACACACACACACACACACACACACACACACACAGAATGCTCACATTCTGCAGTGGACAGCAGCCCCACGCGCCTGTGAGCAGGCGGCAGCAGGTGCTGCGCTCAGGACACTTGTTTAGAACGTCACACTGCACCGAGTTGCGATCGGCCTCGACACTGATGATGGAGGTGGTGGTGGCTGGAAGCTTCGTGTACCACGGGATCATCACTTCTCCTTTAACGCAGGACCTCTTACCCTCATTGCACGTGTACTGGGCGGGGCAGCAGAACCTCCCGTCGGTGCAGCACACCGCCTGCAGAGAAGAAGTGAGATAAAGAAGTGCTACTTTCACATCATTCACACTTCCCTTTTTTTGTTTTTTTACTTCCCTTTTTTCAACAGCCAATGCACACAATTACACCAAGACATGAAAAACAATGAAATATTAATGGTCGGGCTAAAGTGTGACCCGAGAATATGACAATGCACTTTAGAGATAAGCACCTGTTCCTCAGAGCAAGCATTTATTATTATTCCACGTTTCTTCTTCTTCTTCTACAGCCACGATTTTTACCGTGAAACTCATCCTGAGTGTTTCGGGTTACCTCTGTGACAAAAAAAATCACCAAAAAGAAGAATTTTCTGCCAAATTTGGAGCCGCACAGTGTCGTCATATTTAAATATAGAGACATGGACGACACTTTTAATTATCCCACAATCACTTTATTCATGAATAAAATATGTGTGTCTCACCTCCGGCAGAGGGCAACAGCCCCATGACTGAGACGAAGCCATGAAGCAGCAGGTGGTGAATTTAGGGCAGCTGGTGTGGGCGTCACACTGGTTCCTGACTTCTTCCTCCTCCTTCTCTTCTGTTTGCATCGTGTTTATTCCCTGACCCGCGCTCGTAGTGACCGCTGTGGTCGGGGCCGGTGTCACAAATGCGGGCAACTTCTTTTTCATGGGTGTGGTGGAGCCTCTGCCAGAGGCCTCCTTACAGCTGAGGGTGGCCAGGTCACAGGTGGTGCCAGCGGGGCAGCAGTGTTCGTGGTCGTCGCAGCACACCGCCTTTTGTACCAAAACAGTAACAGTCAGTAAATGTTGGATGTACAGTACTGTGACAAATTCTGCAGAGCAGCTTTGGCATTCCGATTGGAATGATGCGACTAAAGGTCTTATACACTGCTCAAAAAAATAAAGGGAACACTTAAACAACACAATGTAACTCCAAGTCTGTCCACTTAGGAAGCAACACTGATTGACAATCAATTTTACATGCTGTTGTGCAAATGGAATAGACAACAGGTGGAAATTATAGGCAATTAGCAAGACATCCCCAATAAAGAAGTGGTTCTGCAGGTGGTGACCACAGACCACTTCTCAGTTCCTATGCTGTCTGGCTGATGTTTTGGTCACTTTTGAATGCTGGCGCTTTCACTCTAGTGGTAGCATGAGACGGAGTCTACAACCCACAGTGCAGCTAATCCAGGATGGCACATCAATGTGAGCTGTGGCACGGTTTGCTGTGTCTGTGAGTGTAGTGTCCAGAGCATGGCGGCGCTACCAGGAGACAGGCCAGTACATCAGGAGACGTGGAGGAGGCCGTAGGAGGGCAACAACCCAGCAGCAGGACCGCTTTTGTGCAAGGATGAAAAGGAGGAGCACTGCCAAAGTCCTGCAAAATGACCTCCAGCAGGCCACAAATGTGCATGTGTCTGCTCAAACGGTCAGAAACAGACTCCATAAGGGTGGTATGAGGGCCTGTTTGGCATTTGCCAGAGAACACCAAGATTGGCAAATTCGCCACTGGCGCCCTATGCTCTTCACAGATGAAAGGTTCACATCGGGGACGTGACAGAGTCTGGAGACGCCGTGGAGAACGTTCTGCTGCCTGCAACATCCTCCAGCATGACCGGTTTGGCAGTGGGTCAGGATTGGGGTGGCATTTCTTTAGGGGGCCGCACAGCCCTCCATGTGCGGTAGCCTGACTGCCATTAGGGATGAGATCCTCAGACCCCTTGTGAGACCATATGCTGGTGCGGTTGGCCCTGGGTTCCTCCTAATGCAAGACAATGCTAGACCTCATGTGGCTGGAGTCTGTCAGCAGTTCCTGCAAGACAAAGGCATTGATGCTATGGACTGGCCCACCCGTCCCCCAGACCTGAATCCAATTGAGCACATCTGGGACATCATGTCTCGCTCCATCCACCAACGCCACGTTGCACCACAGACTGTCCAGGAGTTGGCGGATGCTTTAGTCCAGGTCTGGGAGGAGACCATCCGCCACCTCGTCAGGAGCATGCTCAGGCGTTGTAGGGAGGTCATACAGGCACGTGGAGGCCACACACACTACTGAGCCTCATTTTGACTTGTTTTAAGGACATTACATCAAAGTTGGATCAGCCTGTGGTGTGTTTTACCATTTTAATTTTGAGTGTGACTCCAAATCCAGACCTCCATGGGTTAATAAATTTGATTTCTATTGATCATTTTGTGTGATTTTGTTGTCAGCACATTCAGCTATGTAAAGAACAAAGTATTTAATAAGAATATTTCAATCATTCAGATCTAGGATGTGATGTTTTTAGAAAACTGTCAACGGATGAATGGAAATTGGTGGGGTGGGGCATGGTGCAAATTCAAAAGGGAAACTTACACGGTAACAGAGACAATGAAAGAGCGATATTTTCCCCGCAGCCTGCCCTGTCCTCCCATCCCCACTTCCACAAACACTTCCACAGCATCACACACGCAACATAAAAGTTGACTTTTTTCTTTTCATATGAGTAAGTAACAAACACACACACGAACGCGACCAAATAAAACAGCAGTTGTACAACATGACAGGACCGAGCAGCGGTTGCTTTCTCTCTCACACACACACACACACACACACACACACATACTGGGCTGCTCTGTTTTCACTCCAACTAAAATTACAACTTAAATTCACGATGTTTCGCTGTTTTTTTTTTTAAAGTGAATTGCTCCTGGTGGTCACAGGGTCCTAAGCAGCCACTACACTCGCTTATGCCTTGGGCCGGCTCTGGTAGTGACTGAAAGAACAAGATCGTGGATACAAGCATCCACAATGGGTTTCCTCCGCAGGGTGTCTTGCTCCTCCATTAAGAGGTGGGGGCAGATCTGGTTAAGATGCCTCCTGGACGCCTCCCTGGTGAGGTGTTCTGGGCTTTTTCTGATAAACCCGTCCTGCAGCTTTAATAAATCTGTCTTTGATCTTTTCTCCTATAGAAAATTCCCTGTCATCGAACAATGTTTATTGCAGGTTATGACCTCATAGCTAGCGCCATGAGGTATGAAAGATTTATGACTTAAAAGGAAAACGCATAGCATTAGGAAAGCTAAGTGTCTCCTGGCCAAAGGTACTCGCTGACCATAAGACGGAAGCTACTGTGACTCGCACATAAAACCACCGCGGCATCTGCATTTTAGTACTTTACACAATATGGCCGCCGATGTTAGCTAGCGCCCACAAATTGTATTCTCTGTCAAAGGGAAGACATAACAAAGCGAAGACGCAGCAAATTTTAGGACTGGATTTAAGAATACAAACATATCCAACATTTCATTGGGTGTCTGTTGTCTCAGCATGGAAGAGTACAATGCACATTTCTTTGAGGGGACTGAGAAGCTGTTGGAGGTGTGGTTCTCTCAACATGATGAAACCAAAGGAACCGGGGACCTCCGCACCATCCCCAGGTTTGAGTGGGACAAACTTTTGAAGAATGTGCATTGCTTGATCATCAGTGTGACAAAGACTGACAAACTGGAAGCTTATATACTCAGTGAGAGCAGCATGTTTGTCTCCAAGACACGTTTTATCCTGAAGACGTGCGGAACCACCCTCTTACTACAAGCACTAAACCCTCTGCTGGATTTGGCAAGGCAGTATTGTGCCTTCAGTGCTGTCGAGAACTTTTTCTACTCCCGCAAGAACTTTGTGAAGCCATCTCAGCAGGAATTCCCTCATCAAAACTTCCAGGAGGAAGTGGACTTTCTCATCCAGATTTTCCCAAACGGTACAGCCTACTGTATGGGGCCTTTGAACTGTGACTGCTGGTACCTTTTTACCCTGGACCTATCAGAGCACTGGAAAAGCAAGCATGCAGATCAGACACTCGAAGTTCTGATGAGTGACCTTGATCCAACCATTATGGACCAGTTCTACATGAAAGATCAAGTTTCTGCAAGAGATGTCACTCGCATGAGTGGAATTCGTGACCTGATACCAGGTTCTGTGATCGATGCCGCAATGTTCAACCCTTGTGGATACTCAATGAATGGAATGAAGAGTGATGGGACATACTGGACTATCCACATCACCCCTGAGGCAGAGTTCTCTTATGTTAGCTTCGAAACCAACCTCTCTGCAAGATCTTTTGATAATTTGGTGAGGAAGGTGGTGGATTTGTTCAAGCCAGGGAAGTTTGTGACGACCCTCTTTGTCAATCAAAAGTCCAAATGTCGCAGTGTCTTTTCTTCGGACAAGAAACTCAAGGGCTACAAGTGTCTCAACCGCCAGTTGGTGCAGTTCAATGACTACAATTTGGTCTTTACAAGTTATGCCAAGAACTGCCAGTAGAACTAGCAGCGATGTATCATCCAATAGTGTATTATGAAATCGTAGAATAGAAAGTTATGAGGCCATAGTATCAAGTTCATGATGATGTCATTGCACAGGAGGTCAAAGTATATTGCATGACAATGATCCTTCCTTTTCAAGGGCGATTTAAATTAAAGTTATGACTTACATGAATGTGGACTGGCCTCGTCATGGATACTGGCACAACAGCACCGGTGCTAAAAGAAATTCCAGGGGAAACACTCAGCAAGGCTTAACTTTGTGCACTGTGGTTAGTACTAACACCACTAGGACAGACCAGGGTTTGGGTGAGGGACTGTCCCAGGTCTTTTCTGTGTTGGGTTTACATGTTCTCTCCAGGTCCGGGATCCTGTTTACCCATACCATGAAAATATGTGTTAGGGTAATAATCCTTCCTGCCAGTCCCCCGGACCAAGGCACTGACACATCTGGAGTTGGCCACTGCTCCTAGTTCTATAGAAGGAAGGTTTGTAGCAGAGGATGGGTAAAATGCAGAGGGACAAATTTCCCCACGAGGATTAATAAAATGACCTTAACTTATTCTTAACCCCAAATAATACAAGCAAATACCAGTGAGGATGAGTCCCAGGTGAGCTACACATGGAATGGTAGACTCTCTTAGCTAACTGGGATTAAAGGGTAATTAGAAATCGTCAGTGCACTTGTTGCTCTGTGTGAGTACCTCTGGTAGAGGACAGCACGCCCAGCCGCCATCTTTGGTTTTACAGCATGTAGTGTTGTCAGAACAACTGGTAGTGGAGTCACATGGGACGTCCTCCACCTGTACACTCTGTCGGGTCACAGCAGGTTTCTTCTCCAACCACGGCACAGAGCGTGTGCCTTCGTCACAGCTCTGTGCAGGCACGTCACATGTCATACCTTTCGGACAGCAGTGTATGAAATCGTCACAGCAAACAGCCTGAAAAACATACAATCAAATAGAAAAAAATAAATCATTAAAAAAACGGCAACACCTTTCAAAATACCGCTTTATGTATTTACTTCTTTGAGAGTTCTGGGAGCTAAATGTCTGCAGTTCATAACCTTTGTTGTTTTTTCTTGTTGTTGGTTCATGTGAAACATAATCAAGCAAAACTATCAGACCTGACTGTGGGATCGTTTGTGTGTATACAGCAGCAGCGCAGGGACAGACGGGAACAAGAAGTGTAAATCCTGTCAAACTGCCAACATAGAGCTATTGCTAGGTCAGTCCAGTTGTTAGGAGAACATGTGATTGTACAAACTTAGCTAGTTTCAAGTTTGGCTCCAAGAGAAAGCTCTTGTGAATTATTATTATTATGTTATTCCTTGCCAGTAAGAAGCTAATCAGAGCCTGGTGTAAACCAAGACATTGATAATGATGGAGGGAGGTTGTACCATATAGAAATATGTCAAAGGTCATTAGACAAATGTGTAATTTTAAGGACTGGAGGTAGCATCAGGCTGTGTACATGCCTGTCTTGATGTTGCCTGTGTTCTCCTTGATCAAAAACATTTATTCAAATAAGTTTCCTTCAAATGAACTCATCACAGATTCCAGGACCTTCTTCACTGTTCGCCAAACCTTTGAAAGCAAAAAACTCCCCAACAGTGTGGAGCTGATGGACTTAATCAACATGATATGACCTCATCTGACAATGGTTTGAATGCAACTGACTTTTATCTATGTTTAAAGGTTATTCACTAGAGCAACTACCTCTGGTATAGGACAGCACGCCCAGCCCCCTTCTTTGGTTTTACAGCATGTGGTCTTGTCTGGGCAACTGGTAGCGGAGTCACACGGGACGTCCTCCACCTTTACGCTCTGTCTGGTGAGAGCAGGTTTTTTCTCCAACCACGGCACAGAGCGCGTGCCATCGTCACAACTCTGTGCAGGTAGGTCGCATGTCGAACCTTTCGGGCAGCAGTGTATGAAGTCGTCACAGCAAACAGCCTGAAAAACAAAATCAAAAGGAAGGAAAGGATGAATTTGGTGCCCATTCTCTTTCCCAGTGTTTCCTGTCTTCCACCACTCTCATCTTTTATCGCTTCATCCTCCAAACGAAGGTTGCCAATCCCAGCTGACATAGGGGTGAAAGGCGGGGTACACCCTGGACAGGTTGCCAGTCCATAACAGAGACACATAGAGACAAACAACCATCCACGCTCACACTCACACCTATAGTCAATTTAGAGCATCCAATTTGCATGCTTCCCAAATCTGCATGTCAGTGAAGCATGAAAGGGGAAGATCACGACAAGAAGGTCATGGCATTCGGTTCCCAGTTTGACCGAGGACCTTTCTCCCTGTGTGCTCCCACTGGTTTTCTCCGGTGTCCTCTCCAAAACATGCAGAGGTAAATTGGACACTCTAAACTGACCACAGGTGTATAGGTTTGTCCTGTGATGGACTGGCCATCCTGTCCAGGGTGTGTCTCGGCCTCTGTGTCAGCTGGGTTTGGCTCCAGCCCCTCGTGACCCTCATGTGGAGGATGATGTGGTAGTTAAAGCACTACACTTTTAACTGTCGTACCTCTGGTAGAGGACAGCACGCCCAGCTGCCATCTTTGGTTTTACAGCATGTCGTGTTGTCAGAACAACTGGTAGTGGAGTCACATGGGACGTCCTCCACCTGTACACTCTGTCTGGTCACAGCAGGTTTCTTCTCCAACCACGGCACAGAGTGCGTGCCATCGTCACAACTCTGTGCAGGTAGGTCGCATGTCGAACCTTTCGGGCAGCAGTGTATGAAGTCGTCACAGCAAACAGCCTGAAAAACAAAATCAAAAGGAAGGAAAGGATGAATTTGGTGCCCATTCTCTTTCCCAGTGTCTCCTGTCTTCCACCACTCTCATCTTTTATCGCTTCATCCTCCAAACGAAGGTTGCCAATCCCAGCTGACATAGGGGTGAAAGGCGGGGTACACCCTGGACAGGTTGCCAGTCCATAACAGAGACACATAGAGACAAACAACCATCCACGCTCACACTCACACCTATAGTCAATTTAGAGCATCCAATTTGCATGCTTCCCAAATCTGCATGTCAGTGAAGCATGAAAGGGGAAGATCACGACAAGAAGGTCATGGCATTCGGTTCCCAGTTTGACCGAGGACCTTTCTCCCTGTGTGCTCCCACTGGTTTTCTCCGGTGTCCTCTCCAAAACATGCAGAGGTAAATTGGACACTCTAAACTGACCACAGGTGTATAGGTTTGTCCTGTGATGGACTGGCCATCCTGTCCAGGGTGTGTCTCGGCCTCTGTGTCAGCTGGGTTTGGCTCCAGCCCCTCGTGACCCTCATGTGGAGGATGATGTGGTAGTTAAAGCGCTACACTTTTAACTGTCGTACCTCTGGTAGAGGACAGCACGCCCAGCTGCCATCTTTGGTTTTACAGCATGTGGTGTTGTCAGAACAACTGGTAGTGGAGTCACATGGGACGTCCTCCACCTGTACACTCTGTCTGGTCACAGCAGGTTTCTTCTCCAACCACGGCACAGAGTGCGTGCCATCGTCACAACTCTGTGCAGGTAGGTCGCATGTCGAACCTTTCGGGCAGCAGTGTATGAAGTCGTCACAGCAAACAGCCTGAAAAACAAAATCAAAAGGAAGGAAAGGATGAATTTGGTGCCCATTCTCTTTCCCAGTGTCTCCTGTCTTCCACCACTCTCATCTTTTATCGCTTCATCCTCCAAACGAAGGTTGCCAATCCCAGCTGACATAGGGGTGAAAGGCGGGGTACACCCTGGACAGGTTGCCAGTCCATAACAGAGACACATAGAGACAAACAACCATCCACGCTCACACTCACACCTATAGTCAATTTAGAGCATCCAATTTGCATGCTTCCCAAATCTGCATGTCAGTGAAGCATGAAAGGGGAAGATCACGACAAGAAGGTCATGGCATTCGGTTCCCAGTTTGACCGAGGACCTTTCTCCCTGTGTGCTCCCACTGGTTTTCTCCGGTGTCCTCTCCAAAACATGCAGAGGTAAATTGGACACTCTAAACTGACCACAGGTGTATAGGTTTGTCCTGTGATGGACTGGCCATCCTGTCCAGGGTGTGTCTCGGCCTCTGTGTCAGCTGGGTTTGGCTCCAGCCCCTCGTGACCCTCATGTGGAGGATGATGTGGTAGTTAAAGCGCTACACTTTTAACTGTCGTACCTCTGGTAGAGGACAGCACGCCCAGCTGCCATCTTTGGTTTTACAGCATGTGGTGTTGTCAGAACAACTGGTAGTGGAGTCACATGGGACGTCCTCCACCTGTACACTCTGTCTGGTCACAGCAGGTTTCTTCTCCAACCACGGCACAGAGTGCGTGCCATCGTCACAACTCTGTGCAGGTAGGTCGCATGTCGAACCTTTCGGGCAGCAGTGTATGAAGTCGTCACAGCAAACAGCCTGAAAAACAAAATCAAAAGGAAGGAAAGGATGAATTTGGTGCCCATTCTCTTTCCCAGTGTTCCTGTCTTCCACCACTCTCATCTTTTATCGCTTCATCCTCCAAACGAAGGTTGCCAATCCCAGCTGACATAGGGGTGAAAGGCGGGGTACACCCTGGACAGGTTGCCAGTCCATAACAGAGACACATAGAGACAAACAACCATCCACGCTCACACTCACACCTATAGTCAATTTAGAGCATCCAATTTGCATGCTTCCCAAATCTGCATGTCAGTGAAGCATGAAAGGGGAAGATCACGACAAGAAGGTCATGGCATTCGGTTCCCAGTTTGACCGAGGACCTTTCTCCCTGTGTGCTCCCACTGGTTTTCTCCGGTGTCCTCTCCAAAACATGCAGAGGTAAATTGGACACTCTAAACTGACCACAGGTGTATAGGTTTGTCCTGTGATGGACTGGCCATCCTGTCCAGGGTGTGTCTCGGCCTCTGTGTCAGCTGGGTTTGGCTCCAGCCCCTCGTGACCCTCATGTGGAGGATGATGTGGTAGTTAAAGCGCTACACTTTTAACTGTCGTACCTCTGGTAGAGGACAGCACGCCCAGCTGCCATCTTTGGTTTTACAGCATGTGGTGTTGTCAGAACAACTGGTAGTGGAGTCACATGGGACGTCCTCCACCTGTACACTCTGTCTGGTCACAGCAGGTTTCTTCTAGGTTTGTCCTGTGCCATGGTCACAGGGTGTGTCTCGGCCTCTGTGTCAGCTGGGTTTGGCTCCAGCCCCTCGTGACCCTCATGTGGAGGATGATGTGGTAGTTAAAGCGCTACACTTTTAACTGTCGTACCTCTGGTAGAGGACAGCACGCCCAGCTGCCATCTTTGGTTTTACAGCATGTGGTGTTGTCAGAACAACTGGTAGTGGAGTCACATGGGACGTCCTCCACCTGTACACTCTGTCTGGTCACAGCAGGTTTCTTCTCCAACCACGGCACAGAGTGCGTGCCATCGTCACAACTCTGTGCAGGTAGGTCGCATGTCGAACCTTTCGGGCAGCAGTGTATGAAGTCGTCACAGCAAACAGCCTGAAAAACAAAATCAAAAGGAAGAAAAGGATGAATTTGGTGCCCATTCTCTTTCCCAGTGTCTCCTGTCTTCCACCACTCTCATCTTTTATCGCTTCATCCTCCAAACGAAGGTTGCCAATCCCAGCTGACATAGGGGTGAAAGGCGGGGTACACCCTGGACAGGTTGCCAGTCCATAACAGAGACACATAGAGACAAACAACCATCCACGCTCACACTCACACCTATAGTCAATTTAGAGCATCCAATTTGAGAGTTCTGGGAGCTAAATGTCTGCAGTTCATAACCTTTGTTGTTTTTTCTTGTTGTTGGTTCATGTGAAACATAATCAAGCAAAACTATCAGACCTGACTGAGGGATCGTTTGTGTGTATACAGCAGCAGCGCAGGGACAGACAGGAACAAGAAGTGTAAATCCTGTCAAACTGCCAACATAGAGCCATTGCATTACATTACATTACATTACATGTCATTTAGCAGACGCTTTTATCCAAAGTGACTTACAATAAGTGCATTTAAACATTTGGGTACAAATAAGAGGTAGAAGTAAGTAAGAGCTTCAAGTAAGCCAAACTATGAAGTGCTAGTCATAAGTTTGTTGTTGTTTTTTGTCGTCGTCGCCTTAGTCGAGGTAGAGTCGGAAGAGATGTGTTTTTAGTCGCCGGTGGAAGATGAAGAGGCTTTCCGCTGTCCGGATGTTGATGGGGAGCTTGTTCCACCATTTGGGAGCTAGGACAGTGAACAGTCTCGAGTTCATTGCTAGTTCAGTCCAGTTGTTAGGAGAACATGTGATTGTACAAACTTAGCTAGTTTCAAGTTTGGCTCCAAGAGAAAGCTCTTGTGAATTATTATTATTATGTTATTCCTTGCCAGTAAGAAGCTAATCAGAGCCTGGTGTAAACCAAGACATTGATAATGATGGAGGGAGTTTGTACCTCAGCGATGCTACAGAAATATGTCAAAGGTCATTAGACAAATGTGTAATTTTAAGGACTGGAGGTAGCATCAGGCTGTGTACATGCCTGTCTTGATGTTGCCTGTGTTCTCCTTGATCAAAAACATTTATTCAAATAAATTTCCTTCAAATGAACTCATCACAGATTCCAGGACCTTCTTCACTGTTCGCCAAAACTTTGAAAGCAAAAAACTCCCCAACAGTGTGGAGCTGATGGACTTAATCAACATGATATGACCTCATCTGACAATGGTTTGAATGCAACTGACTTTTATTTATGTTTAAAAGTTATTCACTAGAGCAACTACCTCCGGCATAGGACAGCACGCCCAGCCCCCTTCTTTGGTTTTACAGCATGTGGTGTTGTCTGGGCAACTAATGGCAGAGTCACATGGGACGTCCTCCACCTTTACTCTCTGTCTGGCTTGAGCAGGTTTTTTCTCCAACCACGGCACAGAGCGTGTGCCTTCGTCACAACTCTGTGCAGGTAGGTCGCATGTCGAACCTTTCGGACAGCAGTGTATGAAGTCGTCACAGCAAACAGCCTGAAAAACATACAAAAAATAAAAATCCGTCATACACTGGTAACATTTTTTCAAAATACAGATCAAAACTGGAGACGGTGATGCTGGAGCTATTCTCTCACACAATGTCGCCTGTCTTCCACAGGTACAGTGCAAAATTCAAAACATCTGACAGTCAGTCGATCTCACTAGTAGGTTTATATTCTATAACAATACAATTCATGTATTCACAACCATTGATGAGCATGTGGACCAGTACCAGAACTTTAAATTCTGTTCTGAAGCTGAGTGGGAACCAGTGTAAAGACTTAAAAACTGGACAAATGATCTCTGATCTTTCTGGTTCTGGTCCAAACTGGAGCTGCAGTTGTTCCTTAAAGACACAACCATCTGCTCATCGACTGGAGATGAAACCAAACACAACTGCGTCACACAGGTCCACACCTGACCGACAAAAATAAAGACAGAAGTGTCGTACCTCTGGCAAAGGACAGCACGCCCAGCCGCCATCTTTGGTCTTACAGCATGTGGTGCCATCTTCACACGCAACTGTGTCGTTGCAGGGGACGTCGTTACCTTGATTAAAAGATGACAATAATCATGATGGGTGAAAGAATGTTTTTAAGTGGCTAGTGGAGCCATAATGGTGCCTTGGGGTGCTTTATCCACTGTCATGGGTAACTACCAGTTGACAAGTCTAGACTGCTGATCACTTACTCACTCTTAGTACCTTAAGTGCCAAAAAACCACAGTATAAACCACAACATTTAAAAAACTGTCTTTTTACCCCCCCTCAAATGAGTTCATTGTATATCTAACATCAGTCCTAATCGTAAAAACATAAAAATTTATAAAAATGTCCTAGTATTGTGTATCTAAAAAGGTTTTGCTGGTTCTGGTTATGGCAAAAATCAGTTTTTCCTGTTTCACGACAGCTGGGGCGTGCACAGATCTGATGACAGCACGTGTACCGAAACTATTGCTTTAATTTTCGACTTTTGTTTAATCGTAAAAAGCAAAACACCTGACAGAAAAAGAGAACTGAATTTGTATCTCAGACTGTCTTAAGTGTGTGCATGATGGTTTTACGTACCTTTATTCTCCTTAGTGACAGATGACACAGATGCTTCCTGCTGTGAAGGGGGAACTCTATTCGCTGTCATGACTTTGGGGGATTTTTCTGCAGCTCTCACTTGACCAGCTTCTGAAAGTGGAACCACACTTAGGTTAAAGAAATTAAATTCCACAGAATGAGGAACTAAGTGGAAAACCAGAAATGTGACCTTTCTTGTTTTCCCACTCTGCTCTTATGCGGGCTGGGAGTTTGGCCCACATCGGCGTCTCATTTTTGGTGGTTAAAGAAATACATTTGCCGTTTTGGACATCACATGATGTCCCATCAGGGCAGCAGTGCAGCTTGTCCTCACAGCACACAGCCTGAGACACAAATATGCAGGATAAGACACCATAAAGTCACAATAACTGGAGTGTCCCGGCGTGACATGCAAATCCATCATTTCACTTTATATTCATTCATATTTTTATCTTACTTGTGTTATGGAGGAGCATTAGCGTTACGTGTTCAACCGTAAATGTAACATAAATGTAACATAAACTACCTTCGGCATAGGGCAGCATCCCCACTTGCCCTCTGGACTTTCGCAGCAGGTGGTTTGAAGTGGACACTCTGACACGCCATCGCTGCACAAAACAGCCGTCACAGGCTCTGCTGAAACACCACAGCAGGAACATGTTCTGGTTTCACCAAAATGCTCAACAGAAAAGGGCCCAGACTGGAGCCTTGTGGTGCTCCACGTCATTTTTAGTCTAGACTGCAGATCACTTACACCATAAGTGCCAAAAATGTCCCATCAGTATAAACAGCAGCACTTAAACACCTCAAATTAGATGATTTTATAACTAACGTCAGTCCTAATCATAAAAAATGTAAATTAGGAGGTATTAAAATAACACAAATGATTGTGTATCTAAAATATGTTTGTTGTGAAAAGAAGCCTTCCACTCTGTATTTGCAATAAATTTAAATTGAGAGAAGGATTTTTTTTTATTTAAAAGGGTTTTTTCTATTTGAAAATTACACAATGAGAACAAAAAATACTATGGAAGGAGCTCAGGGATTTAAAATTCAAAAATTGTGAGTTACACTTGTTTAGGTCTCTATTCAGAATTATGGGTTAAGAACATGTACATTAAGGATTATTGTGTACTGTTATTGTTTTGTTTTGCAAAACATTTTAATTTTGGTTTTTGTTGCTGATATTCTGGGTTATTCGATAAATTGTGCCAGTTTGGCCAAAATGAGCCTTGAAGAACAAGCAAAACCAAACAAAAAAACTAAAATAAAATTCATTCATTCATTCATTCATTCATTCATTCCCACTATGGGTGTCCACTGGCAATTCATCATACAACACACACTTGTCCACTCTGTGCAGTTAGACACTGTGGACGTTAAAACAGGAGTCTCACCTTGTCTGGTGCAGGAGCGGCTGTCTGCACTGCAGTGGCGACCCATTGGACAGCAGTGTTTTCCATCCGAGCAGGGGACTCCCTGTTGGAGGTCAGGAAATCAAGAATAACTCAGGTGGCAGGTCAGATGAAATGATGGATTTCTTTTGTTGAGAATCAGTGCATCAGTGTTAACTGGTGCTCCGTTAGACTCATGGCACTGCACAAAATGCTGTGTCTGCAAAACCAAGCTGCAAATTTCTCACACTTCCAAGATGTCGGTTTTTCTTCTGTGAAGCGAAACAACTGCATGACAATAAAAAAGCTGATAAAACTGTACTCAGAACAGCTCGAGAAAACAAATGTGTTTGAAGTTTGCTGTTAAAAGAAGATGCGCTGGTAGCACACGTCATGAGGCGGAGAGTTCCAGAGAGTTGGACCATAGTGGCTGAATTTGAATTCACAAACTTTCAAGGATTTCAAGGACCCTTGGGAACCCTAGGGACAGTACTGGCCCACTTCAAACACTGACAATCTCATAGATGTGTTGGGTATATACTTATATGTTGATTACCTGAGCTATAGGGCAGCAGCCAAACCCTCTCAAGGCCGTCAGACATGAAAACTCAGGAGGGCATCGTGACTGATCAGGACAGATGTTGTCTTCGTCCTCCCCCATGTATGGCTTGATCATTCTGAAGGACTGCAGGGACAGAGTGGGGAGGAAAAAGAGGGACAACATTTACTACACTTCACCTGTGCTCATATGGTAGCATTGCAGCAGATGTTATGTCTGTCATTCTTACTTTGGAGCGTTTCGGCAGCTCAACGTTGGCTCTTTCCACCCATGGGATGGACGATGTGGCGTTCACACAGCTGGATTTGCCTGAACTGCAGACTGTGCCCGCAGGACAGCAATGAGTGTGATCTGCACAGCATTCAGCCTAAAGATAGAGTAGTACAAAGACTTTGACTACCAAAAGTTTGAAAGCGGCTATCACACAGACTAAATAAAGCCTTGGCTTTTTATCTGGCTCATAAACTAGTAAAACACCACAGAGAAATGAATGGAACCACTGTATCACCCCCCCATTAGGCGGTTGTAACATGTATATTTTACCGTGTGATAGACAAAGTTTATTAAGTTAAACCTGAAGTTAAACAGCATTATCTCAATATGATGTTTCATTGCAGAGTAATAAAGGTTTTAAAGATTTCAGCCTGAAAGGTCGTAAACTCTAGCAAAGGAATTAGATAATAAGAACAATTTATGCCTTGTTGGATGTCATTTTGACAATAAAAAAACTAACCTCAAAACCTTGACATTACAAACGTGTTCTTTCCATCAACTATTTAAAATACTTTTTACTCCAAATTGTGGCTATTACTTGCTAGATGTAACATAATCAGATGTTAGCTTAAACTGATACTGCAGAAAAACGTTAAATAGAGAATAATAAGTTAATGTAGCCAAAGTCAAATTGTGGCTATCGCTATTAGCTGGGGTAAGTATTGTTAGTTTAGCTAGCTGAGCTATTGCTGTTTTCCAGGAAAATACACATTTCTATTCAATTACCATTCAATAATTTACAATACTTTCCTTGGCATTAAGGATAATTGTGGCTATCTCTTAAGTGTTGTTGGTTTAGCTAGCTGAATGGTTTATTTTTTTATTTTTTTTTTGCTATGTTTTGATGTGTTTGATTTGTTAAAACTGCTGTTTTCTAGGGAAAATCCACAGTGTTTACATACAGTGTTAACAGTGTTTCGCTTCATAAAAGTTAAAGGACAAATGTTTTATGTTAGAGCCTTAATCTAAAAATAAGTTTTAGTGTAGTGATTTTTTAGCTTTATTTTAGCTTTAACTGTGGGTCAAGACACAACCAAGTCTACCTGTTCAAAGGGGCAGCACTCGTATCCATTTGCGGGGTCGTTGCAGCAGGTTTGACCTTTTTCACATTGTCGTCCATCTGGACACTCGTCGGCAGCAGCCAGGGCCACAAGGGTCAAACAGAACACAACCCACTTCTGCATCTGCACACACACACAGGAAGTGACACACAAAACAGTTAATTTCCATGAACCTGTGATTTAAAACTCTTTTTTTAATTAATTCACCAAAACTGCACAAGTCCTACAGGAACAACTCTATAATTCCGTTTATTCATTTATTTCCTGGACTTTAATACTTCCTTAAGAGTTTAGTTCCTGATTGTTTGAAGTTGCAGAACAAGTCTTGTGTAAAATAGAAAAAAAGAGAAACACTTTCAGTTTCATTTTGTCCAAACTTGTTTTCCCTGGTCATAAGCTGTGGATGTTTTTACAAAATGGTTCAAAACTAATTTTAAGTGCCTTACTAAAAATGTAAAGTAGCTTAAATTTGTGTGAATGAAATTAAAGTTTTTGTTTTTAGAGTACAGTCTTTAGAGATTATTGTAACAATGTGTCAAGGACAAAAAACAGAGGAAGAAGTTTATTTTTGATCTTACCTTATTATTTAAAACGAGCGAAGAGCTGTTGTGAGCAGACAGGTGTGTGTCACAAGTGTCTCACTAACAAAGGACACAGGAGACTGAAGTGTATAGTCCAGAGTACGCCCATGTGTGTGTGTGAGAGAGAGAGAGAGAGAGAGAGAGAGAGAGAGAGAGAGAGAGAGAGAGAGAGAGAGAGAGCGTTACTGTTCAATTAAACCATGGCTGTGTACAGTGTATTATTCACAATCATCACTTCTCTCTGCAGCCATTTATCGAGTTAACAAAGAACCCATAATTAAAGAGATTACATGAGTTTTAACATGACACAATGAGAGTGTTGTGCAGCTAAATACTTAAAGGTACAGTATGTAAAACTTTCACGGTGCACTTGACCTCAGCTTTGGTCGCTTTCACTTTGGCGTCAAAATTCATAACAGTGGCTGTCATTTTCGTGGAGCTCCTGATATAAACAACTATCCATACAATAATTTAAAAACAATTTTACACACTGGACCTTTAAAAACGTATTGGAATTGGAAAAGTGTGGAGAGTTAAAATCCAGGAGATTTCTTTTCTTTCGTTAATAAATAAATAAAAACAATCTTAATTTATCCTGACACTACAAATGAAAATAAAATTATATATACCCATCATGAGTAGCTAAACCTTCCCCCAACATAAAAAATAGAAAAACAGAGCAATACACTGAAAAACGTTTAAGGTTTTTAATTGACATACATGTGCAGTATCAGCACAATCAGAAACTGTGTAAAAGCCTTTATATATATAGTCTACTGAGTACATGATATGCCCAGGTTGTACATGTTCTATTTCATAAATTATTCTTTTTTTTTTTTTACAAGCTTTCTGGGGAAACAATGGGACAGAATTAATAAATTAAAGGCGAAACATCACGTGCAAATATCGAGTTTATCAAAATGGACAAAGAGTGGATTTTTGGGCCAGAGGCCTGTTTTCTCCTCGTTTAGGTGAAGGACATTTAGAGTCTTCCAGTGACAGTTGAGGTTGTGTTTGAAACAGCTGGTGCTCATTTCAGGCCAGTTACTTATATATGAAGTCTCACATAAAGTCTGCAAATGAACAACGAGAACAAGGAAACGCGATAATTATGTAAAACTATAAATGCTGTAAGAGTGTTTTTATTATACAAATGAAAATGTTCTATATCACAGAGTAAATAACATACAATGAGTGGCTGTATGTCGACACACTGCATCACAAAATCCACACAGGGTGGAGGCAGAAAAGGCTCTGCTGTTGTGTTTGTTTCTGCAACGCTGTCGATCAAAACCTGGCTCTGCCTTTCAGGTACTTCCTCCAATCATCATGCAGAAGCCCAGCATTCATGCCTTGCCCACTGCTCCAAGTGACTCCCAGAGACGCTGAGCTTCTGTGGAAGTGGCATCCACAATGTGGACAATCTTAATGCGGAGGCTGCTACGGGAATATGGAAATCACAAAGCTGATTCTGACCGAACTAGCTAACAGTCGTGTTCTAGCGCATGTTTGGTATTGAAATGTAAACACAACACCATACTTTGACATTTTCAAGGAAGCTGAGCTTCACTTCCTGTCTCATAGCAAATGCCACTCGAGTCATCCATGTTCCTACTCTCAATAATACAGTCCAGCCAGGGCTGGAAACAGTCTCCTTTTTCTTACATAATAACAACATTGCAGCATTTCAAAATCAACATTTTGAAATGTTGAAATTTAGCCCTGAGGTACACAAGTAAATAATGATGCCTTCCATTTAAACGTTTCAGTCATACATTTCCAACCTCAGTATGACGCGTTTCCACGATACAGTTCCAGCACGATTTGGCTCTTCTCCTTTTGTTTTTGCTTTTCCATTTGGGATAGTTCCTGGTACGTTTTAGTACCAGCTCTGGCAAGGTTCCAAGCGAACTGAGCAGCTCAGACTGTCATGAGCCTAACTGTAGATCAGTTAAAAAGTAAAGAAATCCTGAATGCATTAACCTCCAACATTTAGCACAGGAAATGTCTAAAATCTCAATGTTTAACAAAGGAGTCTGGTGTATTTAGCGACAGCACTGCTGAAAGCCGGCGATTGCAAAATGAATGCTGTGTTGTCATTGACTGGTAGTGCTAACGATGGCTAGCCTGAGATATGTTTGCGTTCCATGTTTTCTCCAACTTCTCAACTGGAACACAGGAACCTCCAAGTTCCCAAGTACATGGAATGCAGCATAAGGAATCTTTTAGAATTTGGAGGAACAGAATCTGAAAGCGAAGGCAGTTTTTGTTTTTGTTGTTGTTTGTGACTACTTTATTCATGTTCATTTATTCGTTTTCTTAATGTTGGTTTAGATACACAGTGCTATAATGTAACAAGTACCAATATGTTTCTGTACTAAAAATTCACATATCTGTACTTTTACTTTTCTAGCAACTTGTCTTTCTCTAATTATCTTTGAGCAGCTTTACACTACAGTTTTTACCCATTCACACACTGGAACATAGGGTTCAGTGTCTTTACTCACGGACACATATAGACAAGCAGAGCCAGGAAACCTGGAAAGGATGATGTTTTCAAATTTGTCGTCTTGTAGTCTTGTCAAAAAAACAAAAATTATTCGGTTTGAATGAGAATATTGAGAGTGTTTTAACATTTCATCTCTGTGCTTGGTTTGGTCATTTGAGTGTTAAGTGTAAGGTCAAGCTAAATAGAATTGTAAAAATGGCTGGTAAAATTGTGGGAAACCCCCAGAAGCCTATGACCAACACTTACGCCGAAAGGAAAAGGAGGAAAGCCCGGAGAATCCTGGCAGATAGCTCTCACCCTCTGTCCTGTCAGTTTGAGCTTCTGAAGTCTGGGAGTCTACAGCGCTCCTCTGGCCAAACGAACTCGACAAAGTGATCAATTCACATTAGGACCTCAGCTGCTTTACCTTTGTGCTTTATTTATCTTATTAGATCTTATTTTACCTCTACTTTTGTTCCTATTTACACTGTATCTTATCTCTGTTTTTATTGTGTCTATTATATGTTTTTATGTATGACAATGTTTTTACCTTACTGTTGTCTGTTTACCATGCTGGTGAGCCAGAGATAATGTTCCACCCTTGTGCACAATAAAGACTTATTCTATTCTAATAATAATAATAATGATAATAATAATAATAATAATTAATGAGTAATTGTTTCAGTCCTACTTTTGATACTCAGGTACAGTAAACATCATATACTTTAAGTACTTAAGTAGTTAAGTAATATTATAAAAAAGTAACTTCAGTACTTATACTCAATTATTCCCATTGAGATACTTCATACAGGATTGTAGATTCCTCTCCTTGGCCTCTCCTCTTGGTCCATACTCAGGCCGGCAGTGCCCCCTAGCGGCGGCTGTGCGTCAGAACAGCAGACCTTCGTCCCTTTACCTCGAGTCAAACCAAACATGTTTACGGGGGGTCGTTGGTGTGTGGAGCTGCCTTGGAGCTAAATATTAGCTCTTAAAAGCGGCAGCGGCGCGATGCTCGTTGCGACAGAAACACAGGACTTCCTCGTCCCCGACAGCTGCTGAAGAAGCAGAGGTGAGGAAAAACGCTCGCTCGCTGTTTTTATTTGAAAAAAGAACAACATTAACAAACGCTACCATGAGATGCTAACTGAAGCTAATCCGGCTAAGCTGCACTGCAGTGTCAACTGTCTCAGGTTTGACTCTCCTGTCTGTCCTGTCTCTCTTGTCTTGTCTAAATTCAGCATGTTTTCTCTCTTCTCCTTCATTCTCAATTTAAATTGTTAATGTTTCTGCCAAATTTAGCACAACGCTAACGCTACACACACATTTAATTGCCTTACATTTAATTAATTTAGCTGTTTATTGTGTTTCATATTTTCTAGACTTTTATTGCTTGAAATGCTATATGCTATATGCCTGATATATCAGGAGAGCAAACTGATACTGATAAATACTTCAAATGCGTTTTATATGTGTGTGTGTGTTTATGTATGTATATATATATATATATATATATATATATATATATATATATATATATATATATATGTGTATTTAAAAATATTTAAAATGCTGAAAAATCGGAAAGCTTCTTTTAATCATTGAATCTCAGAAATGATCAAGATACTGATGTAGATACAGTATAATATATAATATAATATAATATGTGTTGCAATGTGTGAATAAGAACCAGTTAAACTGAAGCAGAAGATGATCAGATGAGTTTGTTACATACTGGTTGTGTGTGTGTAATGATTGGTTCAGATGCCTGAGGCTGTGTACATATACGTGTATGTACACCCATGAAGATGCTTGGGGTTAGAAGCGTCATTTAGGATGTTTAATGTTATTTTTCCACATTACACAAGTATTGTATGTATTTGTCTGTGTTACCTCAGCCCATTTTCAAGTTTGTGCTTATGTTAGTGACTTCCTGTCTACAGTTTTTGACGCATCAATCAGAGCTTTTTTGTGATGGGTGGTTAAATCTGGATTGATATGAATTTTTGGCCAATTTAACCTGGGGATAAACCGTTCCACCTATTTAATTCTGTTTTTTGACCAGTTTAACCTGGGTTTCAATATTTTGACCAGTTTATCCCATTTAAATGGGTTATTGGCCAGGGTGTGTACAATTTCTTTGTCCAGTTTTACAATAGGTTTTTGTCCAGTTTAACCTATTTGAATGGTGTGTTTTTTTCCCAGCTTAACCCTGTTAAAATGTATTTTAACCCAAGTTTAAATAGTTTTTTGACCATTTTAACAAATTATTATAATTATAACCCATTCATCCTGGCTTTATGTAAGTATTTATTATATATTAAATTATTTTAATATTGCTAAATTCTTCAATTGATCATGGGTTTAAACTGATTTTTGACCAGTTAAACCAATTTAGGAATGTTTTTTTTCATCCATTCAACCTGGATGTTCATGGGTTTGTACGGGAGTTTTGACCATTTTAACCTTGGGTTTTAAATGAGTTTCGAGACGAAACGTTTCATAATTATAAAAAAATCCTGATATATTAGTCACCTTTTCTTTTTTAAATAAGGCAGAACTCAGTGGCGCCATTTGATAACCTGCTGCCACTCACTCTGTCATGTAGGAGTGACTGAGCTGTCAAAAACCTGCAGCTCATAGATAAGCAATTATCCGTTTTCATTGCTTTATTAAAACAGCCCCACCCAACTCACTCACTCACTCACTCACTCACTGTGAGTGTGACTTACACGCACGCTGTGTGTCTGCTCCAACTTTTAGGGTTACAACTTGACGTTTACCCGTTATAATTGTTTATATATTGTTTTTACACATTTAACTTTGTTTTGACCTTGGTTTTTGACCAAGTTGACCCATTTAATAAATAGGACAGTGACCAGTTCAACCTCAGTTTAAATATACGACTACATTAAAATGTGCTTTGTTACGTGTCAGCAATGAAACTAATGCACAGAGTTGATCTGGAGCTGTCGTGATTGGACTGCTATGCTGAAATCTGAGTCGGCCTCAAACCTGGTGTAATGCTGTTGAACCTGTTGTGTTGTGTTGTGTTGTGTTGTGTTTTTTCTTTTTTATAATGCTGTATTGAAGAACAGAAGCAGCAGTGTTCACAGTCTGATCACGTCTGCTCTTCCTCCTGGTGTGACACAGGTGGGCAGGATGGCAGCGGAGCAGGAGGTTGCCGGCAGGTCCGAAGTTGCGATCTCCATTGTGCAGCAGATGCTGGCCTCTGGCACCGGGGCGGTCCTCGCATCTTTATGTGGTGAGTTTCGAAAACGTCTTCATTCATTCTGGAGCTGCAACTCTTGTGGTAACCAAGTAATCGCTGGGTCCAAAAGTGTAAATTTTCAAACCTCAAAATGTCTCGTTTTGACCACAAAACCAAAATGATTCAGTCTTCAGTGATTTCTTTGTCACGTGGAGCAAAGAAACCAGAAAATATTCACATTTTAAGAAGTTGAAAAATCACAGAAACTTGCTTCAATGAATTCCTTAATTATTAAACACTCAAACCTAGGAATCCATGATCAAAATAGTGAGTAATTGTTACGAGTAATTGTAAAACAGTTCATTTCATCGTAACTTTAAAAGTTAAAGTAGTTTGAGTTTGTTTTGGACTCGTCTCATGTCCGTGCTCTTGTCCACAGTCTTACCTCTGGACGTTGTGAAGGTTCGTCTGCAGACTCAACAAACGTTGTCCCAACAAGGTAGAGATTGAAATAAATTCACTATTTTCGCTGCCACGTTTGTGTGCAGATGTCCAATGTCATTTTAATCCTTTATTTGTCGCATCTTGTGACGGCTTCTTCTTCTTCTTATGGCTGTAGCCAGTGCCTCTGCTCCCTCACGCTGCGCTGTCTATCCGTCCAAATGTGAGTATATCTGACGTGCATGTAACACAAATCAGGTTTTATTTCAGTATTTTATTTTGCATTTACAGCAGGGGTCTCAAACTCAAATGACCTATGGGCCACTGACTGTCTCGTCTGGTGAGTCGGGGGCCAGTCAAGTAAAAAAAAAAGCCCATCTTTTTTGGGGAAAAGCAACAGTTGCGGTGGACGTTATGAGCTCAAAATTACATATCAATATGCCGTATTAATTACTTTTTTATATGTACTCTTGCCTCATGTGAACTTTTCTGTCCTTTATCCATTATTCTGTACAACACTTTGGTCCACTGTGCTTTACAAATAAAGTTGGATTGGATTGGATATAATTTTAATATGCAACAATAAAAAAAACATATTTATGATGCAAAATTAATCTATGAAATCGATTGGAGGGCCACATGTGGCCCCCGGGCCACCAGTTTGAGACCCCTGATTTACAGTGTGTGGTCACTCTTGACTCTTTGAGAAGCACAAACACTTTTCATGAGTCCAGAGAAAAGTCCTGTGTGTGGCTTTATATCCATATATACATTATATCCGAGTTGACCAAAGTGCTGTACATAAAACAATAAAAACGTAATGTAAAATCGATAAAAAAAAACGTAAAATCGGTTTTTAGTTGAGATTGAAAAAGAGGCAGCCAGGAGCGAGTAAGACGTTGTGAAGCGTAGTAAAGCTCCACCCAAGGGTCAGGTCAAGTCTCTACAGGGTCTGGAATGTTTTCAGGACGGGACACCACACTTTCTGGAATGTCTTTAGACATTATGCATGACTGGGGGGGGGGATCTCCCGCATCTTTGAGAATACCCACACACATTCTATATCAAAACGTGTGGTTTAATCGGGAATGGTGTGCCTTTACTCAGTGTTTCAAGTAACCATGGCGACAAAAATTGCAAAAAAAAATGTGAGTAATTTCCACCAAAAACCCAGCCCACTTTGGAGCCTCACAGTGTCGTCATACTTTAACATAGAAACGTGGTTGAAGCTTTAAACGGGTCACAAGTCTTGGCACTTTTCTTTTCCTAAATCTAAGTTTCGATATCTATTATGGTTTTTAAACAATCATACTTTTTTTTTTTATGTTTTCAGATTTTATGAGTGCATATTGCATCAGCTGAGGTCTCTTAACAAACTCTTCTCCTGCCCACAATTTCCAACCTACACGGATCATTTTTACATAAAAACGTTGCTGTGGTTGTTGTCTAACCCTGTGTGTTTTTCATTTCATTTTCATACAACCTAAAAGCTCAGAGAGTTCTAGTCAAACCTCCCATTGACTCCCATGTTAAAACACAGCTCTGAAGTTTTTAAACTCACTGCCGTTTTTCCACAACTTTACATGTGTGAGCTCCTGAAAGCCTCGTGACGCTCACAAATCAAACGCTCAATCTGTATCACCAACTTGAACCACATCCGATAAAAATAATTGTCTATTATCTAACATTTGTCAGATTATAAACGTTAATATACTTGCAATTATTTTGTCGGATGTCGACAGGCAAAACTGAGGAGCGAGTTCCAGACAGAGGGACAGCAACTCCAAGCCTATGACTGGCGTTTTTTGTTGTTGTTGTTGTTGTTGTTTTTTTAATAATCAAAATCCTCATGGTCTGTGTTTGTCATGTGTGTCTCACACAGGGAAGTGTTTCGTTCACTGTAACGGACTCTTGAATCACATCTACGTCAGTCAGAACGCGACCAGCTGCACCAGGTGGTACAACACGCCAACGCATTTCAGTGGGACACTGGTGAGTTCTGGGAAAAAAAAAAGTAAAATGAATGTGAAAAAAATGAAAATGTTCTGTTTGTTTTTGTTCCTCAGGACGCTTTTGTAAAAATCATTCGACATGAAGGACTCACATCTCTGTGGAGCGGGCTACCACCAACCCTGTGAGCACTTTACATTGTTTTCCATGTCATGGATTTGACTGGTATGCAGTGGGGTTGGTTTGTGCAAACGGGTGGATATTTAAGCTTTTCTGACATGTTCTTTCTGTTTGTATGTGTGTGTGTGTGTGTGCGTGTGCGTGCACAGTGTGATGGCCGTACCTGCCACTGTCGTCTACTTCACCTGCTACGATCAGCTGAAAGACCTCCTGACGTCCGGTTTGGGTCTCCAGGGCAGCCACACCCCTCTCCTCGCTGGTGCTACGGCGAGGCGTAAGAGCACAAAGATGTTCACACTGCGTTTATTTGCTGGACTCCTGCTGTGTTTATTATTTAAAAAAAAAAACACCAAACTGTTGTAAGGCCACGTCCACACGGAAACGGCACAGAATGTATCTTTTTTTTTTTTCTTTGCCTTTTTCAAAAAGTTCCCCCACGGTAAACACGGCATAGTTTCAGGAAAATGTCTCTGTCCACACAGAACCCGCCACAACCACTCGGAACGCTGTAGTACATAATATGCCAGGACTAGCAACATAAAGGAAGAAAATGGAGAGTGTACAGTATTTACAAGACTTCAGGGTGATAAACTAATGTCTATGGGCCCTAAAACTCTTTTAGTAGCGAATGATATTAACACCAAAATAATCTGATAAATCTGATAATTAAGTTAACAGAGGTCAGGAAGAACACTAAGAGACACAATAATAATTATTTTACATTTGTTTTAACGGTTTATTAATTTCAGTTTTTGCTTGAAAATTCACATTCTTTGTGCCTCGTTTTCACGTATGTCCCCATAGTTTCATTTTCTTTACAGTATTATTTGTTTTTGCTCTGTTTGTTTAAGGTTAATATCTAATAATATTAATGAATAATAATGTGTTCACGTTATATTTGTCCCCTGACAGAAAGTAATCCATGATTCTGTGTGTGTGTGTGCGTGTGCGCGCGTGTGTGTAGTGACAGTAGCGACGGTGGTCAGTCCTCTTGAGTTGATCAGGACTAAGATGCAGTCGCAGCGCTTGTCCTACAGTGAGCTGCGGGTGGCGCTGCGCTCCGCTCTGGCCCAGGACGGCCCTCGGTGTCTGTGGAGAGGCTGGTCTGCCACCACACTCCGAGATGTTCCCTTCTCTGGTGAGAGCTGCACCACACGACACACTGCACATGCCGTGTGTTCCTGAGAAGCTGACGTGTTTGTCTTTCTCTGTGTGTGTGCGTGTTTCCCCCGCAGCTGTTTACTGGTTTAACTATGAACTGGTGAAGGCTCATTTATGTGAACGGGCAGGGGAACCTCAGGCCTCCTTCAGAATCAGCTTCTTGGCAGGAGCCATTTCTGGATCTGTGAGTACAACAGTGTTCACACGCCATTCAAACACACACACACACACCTGCGCAAACCATGTGGCGCTTTTCCATGATACAGCCTGGCTTGACGGCTGGCAGTTTGGTCCGGTTTTCCATTACTATAGTTCCTCATCAATGTCATCATAGCAAGGCTGCTGGTGAAAATGCAGTGACATGGTTTTGGTTTTTGGTTTAGTGACTTGTGAAGCAGTTGTTTTGGGTGTAACTGAATCATTAGAATCAGTGGATTAAAAAGATTTGTTGGAATGGTTCAGTACTTCAGACTCCGTCTGACAGTCACTGAACTGAAATACCACTGAACGTGGTCATGATTGGGCTCACGATCGCCGCCTTTCAGCAGTGCTGTCTCAAAATACACCAGACTCCTCTGTTAAATATTGACATTTTACTTAAACTTTACAAAAACATTAATGCTTTCAGCATTTTTAAGTTTTAATTTTTAAGACTTCAGTTGATCTACAGTTGGACATTGTTGGCTTTCATTCTTGTGTCAGACGTCACGCTCATGACTCTTCAGTGACGACACTCTCTGATCAATCAGAGGGATTTGGAATTATAAGTACATTTTAGAATTTTAAGTAGATTTTGGAATTATACGTAGATTTTCGAATTATAAGTAGATTTTGGAACTTTGAGTAGATTTTGGAACTATAAGTAGAAATCTACAGTTGGACATTGTAGGCTTTGATTCTTGTGTCGGCCGGCAGTCTTTTGATGTCACATTTTAGTATCGGCTCAGCTGAATCTCTTCAGAGCAGGAACCCAGTACCAGGTACCAGATACTGTCTATTCGCATTCTTGTCCTTGAATTTAAGGGGAACTGGTCCTGGAAAGTCCTTGTATTTGATGTGAACCAAAAGGTGTAGGAACCCCGGTTATTTTAGTGGCCTTTAAAAGTGGTCCTGTTGTGAACTCAACATAACCGATTGTGTCTGTCCCGGCATTCAGATTGCCGCCTTCCTGACGATGCCGTTTGACGTGGTGAAGACTCGGAGACAGATCCAGCTGGGAGACGTGGACTTACGGGAAGGTCTGTGTGCTCACGTTCGTTTGATGTGGAGAAAATGTCACGCAGCTAAAACGTAACGCAGATAAGAATCTTATGCCTTTACCCCGTTTTTTTGTTTAGTTTTCTCAAAGAAAACCACAGCGTTGTCCACGTGGCGCACGATGAAGAAGATCCGGGCTGAGTTGGGCTACAGAGGCCTGTTTGCAGGTACAAACACGTCTTATGGAACGCTGAGTTTTTTCGTGAAGCATGTTCAGAGATAAAGAACGTTGTCATTCCCCTCAGGTCTCTTACCCAGGGTGATCAGGGTGGCGCCAGCCTGTGCCATCATGATCAGCACATATGAGTTTGGGAAGACTTTCTTCCAGGAGTGGAACATGAATCGAGAGTGCCTGGCGCCCTGAAGGTTGATCGTGCAGTGCTGCATGTTTCCCAGATGCATATAGGACACATTTCTTTTCAGCTGCCTCAGCTGCCTCACACCAAAATACGTACTCAGTTTTACTATTTATTTAAAAAATTTTGTTTATTTAGGGGGTAAAATTTAAGTAAATTATGAATGTAGGGTTTATCAGTTTGCATATATTTTTTAAAACAAATCATGTTGCGTCACTTAATGTACCTTAAACTTCAAGCCTGGACACTGAGGGACTCACTGACGACCAAGCCTGTCACCGCATACATTTTCCAAATCGTGATAAATGTCATGAATTCATTCCTGACTGATGTTTTTTTTTTGCTCGTTACTGAAAGTTGAAGGAACCAGTGAACTGCGCCGTTAGCCAGATATTTTGCACAATCTCCACATGAAGTGTCAAAAATGCTGTCGACCCCTTTCTTTAAATGGGTTATAATGCGATCGTATTGCGATAATTAATCAATTAATTAATGTGAATTCTGGCCACCAGCCTCACTGAGGTGTCCATGATGATATTTGTGCTTGAAGGGACCTGGATCCCACAGTCTGGGGATCAATAGCCCCCTTTTTTTTCCCCACCACAGGAACTTTTCTCGTTTACCCGGGATTTTTGAAAAACCTCCACATGTTTACACTGCAATTATCCAGGGCAAAGAAGCATCTACTCGCAACCCAGGACTTTAGAGGGGCGGGACTATGTGCTGAAGAACACATTTTACAGCTGTTTAAGCCGACTGTTAACACTTTCATGATGTCGTGCTTGTTTGGCGCTTCAACTCCTTTTTTAATGCCACCTACTGGACTGAAGTAGTAGTGCACTTTCCTATACGATTCCTCCGTATGTCATCAGCCTGATTTTTTTAATACATTTTCCTTAACTTTGAGGTGCGGTTGGAAACGCAAAACCACACAGATTAGCAGGAATTATGTGTAGTTCTGAAGTTCTGATAATTACACTGAAGCCACTCGAGGGTGAGGATTGCTAAAGCTTGGTATGAAATTTTTTTTTTGTTTTTACATCTGCACTGTTGCATGCATGCAAAAGGAAATGTCGCCATACCCGTGTTTTCCGCATGGCCTGATATCACTTGCATGACACGCAGCTGAGAGAATAAGCTAGTCGCCGCACTACAATCGCTGTATCGACTTTAATCAGGATGTTAAAATTCCTGTAAAGTTCTTGAACAAAGAGTTTCTCCTTCAACACAGAAAAATGTGCTAATAACCACTTTGCCAAATTTGAATGAGTGGAAAAAAAAAGTTGCCAACCCGGGACCAAAGTCTGTGAACTTTGCTGTTTGGTCGCAACTAAGTCCACTAAAGTTTGTACGGAATACTAACTTAAACGCTCTGGAGCGATTTCACTGTTTCAGTTTAATGACGCACTGTACACAAACCCTGTTTGTGCTGACTTTTGTTTCTTTAGTCTTTGTTTTCAACATTGCCACGTAGACACAGAAAGATAAATAAATAAACTGCTGATTAAAAAATGCTTAGGGTTGAGTTATGACAATAATGAATCCACTGCGTCGCTGAGCCAGATTTTTAGACCAAGGAAGCGGTCTAAAATAATAATTATAATAATAATAATAATAATGTAAAATGAGAATAGGAGAAACTCTGCGTTTGCTTTACATGGACTTTTAATGCACACGGGAAGTATGGAATTCAGATTTGTGTCGAATATTACATTAGAATACACAAATTGCAAAAAAATAAATATCGATTTAATTGTTTAAAAATAGCGACAAATTGTAAAATGCAATCATTTTGAATGATTAAAGCGATATTTTGATTTTGTGGTTTTATTTTTATTTTTCATAAAGTGTTGTTTGATAATAATTTGATACAAAAACTAATTCCACACAGAAGATTTGAATATTTCGATCATTTCAAAAGCACTTTACATTTGCAACACAAGAGCTGACAATGGAAAATCACAATAAACAATGTTTGTTTTAAACGTCCGTTGAATGTTTTTCTCTGTTCTCGAAGGTGAAAGGGGGGTTTTTAGTGGTGCATGGGTACATTTTTATATTTAAACATATCAGAAGAATAAATGACTGCTGAAAAAAAAACATAAATGAAAGCCACTGCAGCTAAAAGATGTTCATCTTATCTCTGTTTTCCATCATTCTGTTCAATGAAACAAAATGTCGCCGCCTGAATTTAAAAGATGTGCTTTGTTTTTTTTTATTATGAATGAAATGGGAATAAATAAAGAGGTAAAAGAGCTTGAATTGTGTGTGATTTATTTTTCAAAGAGATGATAGTCATAAAAAGTACTAAAGAGTACAAATATACATAACAAAAAGGAAAATTGCATTTTTATTTTTATCCCCTTGATGTATTGCCCAAATCCATTGGACTAGAAAAATTAAAATATCAACATAATGTCAATATGTTAATGAGTCATTCTTAAAAAAACGAAAGTCCAAATCAACACAGAAAAAAATCATCACAATAAAAATCAATTATATATATATATTTACAATAATCAAATAGGTAAAAAAAACATTCAAACAGATCAATACAAAATGAGTTGCTCTTAAAGAAATACTAAAAGTAATAAAACAATAAATATTATATTAGTTCTTAAAATAAATACGAGTTGTTTTTTAAAAAAAGAAGTTACATTTAAGTTAAAAAAAACACATTTATTTTAAAATAGTACTAATACGTTCATACAAATGAATCGCTAAATATCTATTATTTTTGTTTCATAAGGTTTTTTACGCTTCAAGGCTTTTATTTTGTTACAAAAATATAAACATATGAAACGGTGACACCTAGTGGCTACTGAGTTCATGACACCATTTTGTGCTGGTTAAAACTGCGGTGGGCGTATTCTTGTCGAGGACAATCCCGCGAGATTTCGCTCAGGTATAAAGCAGCGATGCTCCCTCGAATCAGGCCTCTTTCAAATCGGACTGGAGACAAAATGGTGAGTCTTCCCTAAGCGCAGCTGCTGTCATTCTGTACAATCTACGTATCATCGTCGCCATCCGTCACATCTGGATTCTTTTATTATCTTCACTCGCTTTAACACACATCCAGTGTTAACGTTTTACATTTATTTGTACAGTTTTTCAAGTTTTAAGCCACACTTGCATCGCACGCACAGACCCAAAATGGCTGCATGGCGTTAACCGACAATCCATGTGTTTTTCTAAGATACTGTCGCAGTTTAACGGTCTAAATGTACGCGATCATGTAGAGTACACTCTAGACATTAATTGAAGACGGTAAAATTTGTTGACTTATTCGTTTTTGTGTAATATTTTTTTTATAGGCAAAACCTACTCATTCATTGAAGCTAACTATGCTAACATTGTGTAGGTGCATAAACCAGATTCCATCAACCGCTATTGACGATAAATGAACGCGCGTGCCCGGATATTAAGAGTGAAGTGATGAAACTTACTGTGTCTCTTCCTCCATCAGTCCCACCGAAAGTTTTCGGCTCCGCGCCACGGTTCCCTGGGCTTCCTGCCACGAAAGAGGAGTCGCCGCCACCGCGGTAAGGCCAAGAGCTTCCCCAAGGATGACCCGAACAAACCCGTCCACCTGACCGCCTTCCTGGGCTACAAGGCCGGCATGACCCACATCGTCCGTGAGGTCGACCGACCCGGATCAAGTAAGTCAAAACAGACTTTAAGCAAGCAATGAAAACGTTTGAACAATGAAAGCAATATAAGTGTGTACAATATAAAATGTTGTCCACGTGTTTTTATTCAAGGTATGTTTTTGGCAATAGTCATGGCATAAATAAGTCATGTAATTATACACTTAAGTTAAACATGTCTATTTCAGAACTCTTGTTGGATTTGTGCAAATTTTAAATTTAAATTGCTTTTAAAAAATTGTTTTAATTTAAGAATCTTATGCCCATATTTCAAAGCTGCGTAAAACAAACTTATATCGGCTTTAAAAGCATACAAAAATCAACCTTCACATGATAGACTGTGCTGCTTTGCACATAATTTATAGTGTAAATGCCATCACTTAGTAACAAGGGGCACATAAGTGAAATGATTCCACCAATCCCCCTGCTAAACAGGCTTTCAGTTAAAATTGCTCCAGCGTTAACTCTTTCACACCACGTGGGAAAATTCAGTCATAAATGAATTGGCTGACTGATGCCCCCTTCTGGCACTACAGAGTTAATCAAGACTATAGATGAGTGAATAGCAGTTTTAACACTTGACAAACTGATGTCTGTTCTCATCCTGATTTCTACTTAAACTATTTACACCAGTATTTCAGTTGTGAAAAGCTTTGGTTTTAATAATAGTGGGTTTTATCATATCTGTTAAACACATGCTAGTGTAGCATAGTGCTTATGTGCACTGAAGCTGTGCAGCTTAAAAACAAGATGCTGAGGTTGCTCATAAGATCCAGACTAAACTTCATTCTTAATATACATCACTTAACAGCCTTCTAAGCAGTCAAAAACTTCAACCTGAAATTTTTATTACTGTAACTATTTGCTATCTTGACCAGGATTCTCTGGAAGAAGAGATCTTGTATCTGTCACTTTATAGGCTAAATAAAGGATAAATAAAAATGGAATGGTTTGTGTTGAATGTGCAGAACAAATCAGGTTTCCAGCGTGGAACAGTGAAGCAGGTTTTTAAAGTGATTTTCTCTGAAGATTTCTGGAAACATGGTGGCTCTGCCTGTGATGAGACTCTCGACGGGCGGACAGAATGGGTTTAAAGCCCTTGCTGAATGTCGAGCACTGAGCGCAGTCTGTACCATGACGAGTTGAGTCTGTGCGGTTGACTCGACTGTTTAAGACCCTGATGTTAACTCTGTCCTGGTTTGTGTTCTTTTCTCTCCAGAGGTGAACAAGAAGGAAGTGGTAGAGGCCGTGACTATCGTGGAGACTCCTCCCATGATGGTGGTCGGTGTCGTTGGCTACGTGAACACTCCCCGCGGCCTGCGTTCCTTTAAGACCATCTTCGCCGAGCACATCAGTGACGAGTGCAAGCGTCGCTTCTATAAGAACTGGTGAGGCTTGGTTCATGTTAGCTGCTAGTTAGTGTGTTTTGAAGCAGTTAGTTGCTCAGTGGAAATTTTAAAGTTTTGTTTTTTCACTGAGTGAGTCTAACATGACGGTGGCCCCTTGGTGGCAGCTCCGCTCAGGTGCCTCGTGCCCTGATGAGCTCCGGGCTCCTCTGGACAGTGGAAAGTGCTTCTTAGAAACTGAGCCATGAGCCAAAAAATGTGCACCAGCTGAACCAAGCCCACGCTCGTCCTCACGGAGAGTAAAGTGGGGCAGGCAGCTGCGCGCGGTGTTCTTCCTCTGATCCTCTGTGGTCATGAAGAACCTGTGCCAACACATGTGTCCTCTCCTCCTGCCACGCTGCACACTCTCAGGTACAAGTCCAAGAAGAAGGCCTTCACCAAGTACTGCAAGAAGTGGCAGGACGATGACGGAAAGAAGCAGCTGGAGAAGGACTTTGCTGCCATGAAGAAGTACTGCCAGATCGTCCGTGTCATCTGCCACACGCAGGTTGGTACGATTCACCAGGTGTCAGTGTCCCTTAAAGCTTGTTTGTCAGTGATGAGACCACGGAGCTTGCGTCAGGCATGGCGCCCGACACATATGAGGATATCTTCCATGCTGCCTTCCTTCTGAGACTTCAGTTAAAGCTGCAGTGTAACTTCTAGTGCTTTTTGTCCATTAACTACAGCCATGGAATCACATGATGTGTCCAGGCCTGTGACTATTATGACATTTCAACCATTTTTATGATTTTATTAAAATGGCTGAGGTTTCAGCTTATCCAGGTTGCTTTATATTTAAAGAGGACACACTACAGCTTTAACACATCACAATCAGCTGAAAGTCTGCATATCGTGTGTATGTTGATGGTTTATCTTCTGTGTTCAGATGCGTCTGCTGCCCCTGAAGCAGAAGAGGGCTCACCTCATGGAGGTGCAGCTGAATGGAGGAACAATCTCTGATAAGGTGGACTGGGCCCGCGAAAAGCTGGAGCAGGCCGTGCCCATCAACACCGTCTTCACCCAGGATGAGATGATTGATGTCATCGGTGTCACCAAGGGTCACGGATACAAGGGTAAAGAACCTTCCACACTCTGCTTGCTCAAATTTAAGATGATAAACATTTTCTTGTCTTCATCACGTCCCAATGTTGACTTTGTTGTCCACTCCCTCTCTCAGGCGTCACCAGCCGTTGGCACACAAAGAAGCTCCCTCGCAAGACCCATCGTGGTCTGCGTAAGGTGGCGTGCATCGGCGCCTGGCATCCTGCACGTGTGGCCTTCTCTGTGGCCCGTGCTGGTCAGAAGGGCTACCACCACCGCACGGAGATCAACAAGAAGATCTACAAGATCGGCCAGGGCTACCACACCAAGGAGGGAAAGCTGGTGAAGAACAACGCCTCCACCGAGTACGATCTGTCCAACAAGAGCATCAACCCTCTGGTAAGTTAACATAACACGTCTGTGTCCAAGCATCGACTGTTGGGTCTGTGGAAGCACATGAAGCTCACTGACGTTTTTTTATAGGGTGGATTTGTCCACTACGGAGAAGTGACCAACGACTTTGTGATGGTGAAGGGCTGCGTTGTAGGGACCAAGAAGAGGGTGCTGACTCTGCGCAAGGTGAGGGCACATTAAATACTTGCCAAGTCATGACTGAGCAAGTTCTCAAAGAACTGAATTCTGTTCTGACTTTTTTTTATTTTCATAACTTGTTCAACCATGAATTTAGTTTTCAAACCAACAGGTCTGTTAACTGTCAACTCAAGCAACAGAATCTCTTTAAATCATCATTTAAATTTTTTTTTTTTAGAATGAATGCTATGACTTCTGTATGAAGTGACATTTCTGTAAAGATTAGTCTAATGAAAAAAATCTGCCAGGCACCCAAACACTGTTGCTAGTGCTGATTTGTTAAATGATGCAGCGTTTTGACAATTGCTCCTTCTGTTCCTCAGTCTCTGCTGGTGCAGACCAACCGCCGCGCTCTGGAGAAGATCGACCTCAAGTTCATCGACACCACCTCCAAGTTTGGTCATGGCCGCTTCCAGACTGTGGAAGAGAAGAAGGCCTTCATGGTAAGAACTGAACTCATTTTAATCTTTGCAAAAGTCCACTTGTCTGCTCCCGACTGACCAAACAAACGTCAGTGGCCTCTGGGTCATTGGAGTTTGAGGCCCCTGCAGTTTAATGGTCTTCAAAAGCAGCAGCAGATGTTCAAGTGTTCGTCCTGCACTGTTCGTAACCTGGTTCAGTCTTCAGTGTGAACTCGGGTTCCATTCCAGTGCTATAGTGAACTCCAGTGAGGCAGGGGAGCAGTGTCTGTTTTTGTGCTCGCTCCCTGTTCACTCTCTGGAAACAGTTATTTTCTGACGCTGCAGCATCTTCGGTCGCGTCATCGTCGCACACTTGAGCTCATTGTTCTGTTTCCTCTTCTCCACAGGGACCACTCAAGAAAGACCAAGTCACCAAGGAGGAGACGGCTTAAAGTCCACGATGACGAACCAGAGAATCTGCTGCGTCCACTCTCGCATCATTGTGTGCAGATTTATTTAATAAAAAAGAAAATGGTTTTTAAGTCTGTTTTTATTCAAGTCATTCACATTGTGTCGCTCGGGTTTGGGCGTACATTTCATTTTTATGCAGCTTCCATTCATTTCAGTAGTTATCTGAACAAACGCAGTAATGGGTAAAAAATGAGTGGGTTTTAAGTGGACCTGCACACATGATTGTGGTTGAGTTGACAGTTCCTCAGTCTTGGGGCTAATTTTAGTTTTTAAATAACTAGTTTGATTTAGAAGCTTAAGACACTGGGAATTAAGTTTCAGAGTAAACTGACCACTCTGTCAGAACTTGAATTAAAATGAGTTTTTTTTGTGCACTTTCTAAGATGCGTCTTTTCAAGCAAAGAAATCAGTCAAATTTATAATCATACATTTGACTGATTTCACTAATGTGACATTAAAGGCACCACGGGTTGCTGTAGATTGATGATAGTTCAGATGAGAAACCTGTTAATCCTTCAGATTATTATATCCATGCCTTTGTAATATGAGGAGGTTAATATGCATTGAAACACCCTGATCAGACGCTACCGACCAAGACAAACAGTCCACCATAACCATGGCCTCAACAGGAAGTCTGTTTTGGTGATTTGTGCCTCATGTAAATGAGTAAACCTGGCAACGTGTGCTAGACACAGTAAAGGTGAAAAGTTGTTGAATGGTTTTATGGATTCTAAAAAGTCGCCACAGCAACCTTATGCGTTTTGGTAAATTTTGACCATTCACCAGAACCGGAAGTGCCCTATGACTTAGACATTGAGTTCCATCGAATATCCCGAAACTTGGTGGGAAGATGTCCTAGACCAAGATGAACAAAAACGATAGATTGAATAAAAGTCTGACTGAGTGAGAGAGACATTGAGGTTGGGGAACTGCTGCACTCCCAGACTTGTGTTGGGACTGCTTGCAGTCCCAGTTTAGTTTAATTTGATTGATAGTTTGACACGTGATAATGAGGACATTTGAGCTTTGTCCTCATGTCCCATCACAACTTAAAATGGCTGATTATGGGTTAAAGACCTGGTTTTAGGATTAGGATGCAAGTCCCTGCTAAGGATGTTGTACGTGTGTGTTTCAGGTATTACTAATGTTGTGGGGGCCTAAATCTGTTTATACAGTCACATTATGGGGACATGTCTTCTTATGGGGACAAATGCATGTCCTTAAAGACCTAAATTCTTACATTTTAAGGTGAAGATGTGGTGTATGGTTAGGTTAAGGGCTAAGGTTAGTAGTAGTGATGGTTAAGACTGTGTGTGTGTGTGTGTGTGTGTGTGTGTGTGGGGGCAGTGAGTTAGTCTGGACTCTGTCAGACTGCAGCTCCTGCTGCACCTCTGCACCGTGACATCAGTATTCCAGACCCGTTTGTGGACACGGCGTCCTCTGAGCTCCTCCTCCTCCTCCTCTTCTGTCCCTTCTGCCCATCGTTTCTTCTCACCACCAGAGGGCAGAGACAGAGCACCACTTTGGTTCCTCTGCTCTTCATCTTTTCATGTCTTTTGAACCGTCCACTGTCCTCTGTCCTCACACTTGGCAAAACCCAAGATACAAAGTTTAGTTTCGATCGACTCTGAGGATTCACTCCCACTTCTGACCTCTGAACTCTGACCTCTGGAATGCAGCAATAGTGTCCCTGTTTTGTTTATTATGTGGGAATGCTGAGTCAGTCCACACACACGCACACACAGTCTAACAGTGAGATAAAAACATGAAACATATTCTTAATTAATCATAGACCTGAGGGTCTCACTGCCCCAGAACAGTAAAGTCAGAAAGGTCATTGGTCAGTTTGATATGAGATGATGTAACGACACAGCCTGTCACGCTCAGACAGAGAGAGAGAGACAGAGAGAGAGAGAGAGACAGAGGATTGTCCTGCTACTTCTCCACATCTACAATTATTTACTTCTATAAAATCCACTTCTTCTGTGCCCACTGTGTGTTTTATTGACACCCACAGGCTGTACACTAAATAATAATTATTACACTGTAATTCACAGGCTGTGATTTAAACATCATTATTATGTGATTTGTGAGGATGGAAAGCTTAATAAACCTCAGTGAAGCTGTTTCGTCATTTGAAAACAAGACTGACAACTTAATCTCACGAAACCACATCATTTACGACAATATTGTATTCTCGATTAAGTTGTGAGTCATCTCTGGCACGAACGAGAGAAAGACTGTGTCATGTTTGTCGCTTTATTTTGCCAATTTTCTGACAGTAAACTCACTCACTCTCCCACACCAAAGTCCAGAGAGAAAATCTGTGATCTTAGCTCGCGGGGACACAGGAGCTGCTGGTCTACTGCTGCCTCGTGTGGTCACTTTGTGTCACTGATGTCAGTCTGAATGAAGGATCTGATACACTGAAATCATTAAAATAACACATTTGAACTTAGTGATGGAGGCAGCAGTGGATCAACTCCTGTGTGTGTGATGTTCAAATCACTGATTTTCTCTATGAGCTTTGGTGTGGGAGAGTGAGCGGTTTACAAACGTCACTTTCCTGTTGTTCCATTCATTCACACACACACACACACACAAACAGGTTTCAGTGCAGTGGTGTAGAAAGGTGCTGAACGTCCTCCTCACTCAAGCTGGTGCTGTTATTGCAAACCTGTGTTTCCTTCTCTCTTCTGGAAAGAAATTCCAGTCTTACAGGCATCTTCCATTTTGGGGGACATTTTTCTTTGTGTTCAGCTTGAGCGACTGAAGGAACCACAGGTCATGATGAACAATCTTCATGCCTCGAGAGTCACGATTTGTCGCATGTTCGCATTTTGCAAACCAGGAGGTCCGTTTCTTACATACCGTCTTCGGTCTTCACAGGATTGGCAATGGCGTGATTTCCATCGCCGTGTGGGACTGACGCTAAATTACTTTGTAATCTCATCGTTACTGTGTGGAAAAAAACGTACCAACAAAAACAAACAAACAAAAAAAGCCAGCGTTGTGGGATAAAAGGTGTGTGAGAGACACGCAGTGAAACGTGGTGATTTGCTCCCCCTAGGGTTCGTATTTTATTTATCAGGACTTGATGCATCCAAGTATAGGATCATTCGGTTTTGGCACCTTTTAAAGTTTTCATTTTTCAAAACGAACAGCACATTTAAAAAACAAAAAAAACAAACAAAAAAAAAAAAATAAATAAAAGAAATGACTAAGGCTGAGTGAGTTTTAAAAATAAAAACACACAAAAAAATACATGTTATTTATAAATATTTTCCATGACGAAATCAATCCAAACTATTTTTAAAAAAGCAGTTTTTCTTTTTTTGTTCGATGTTGATTGGTTTGATTCACAAAAGCAATAAAATGACCTAAATAAATAGTTAAAAAAATGAAAGTACACATGAAAACATTAATACTTTTAGCATTTTTTTGCTTTCCCCCTTAATTTGCTGTAATTTCATAGCATGCATTTAATTTCTGAACTTGTGAGTCACAAAGCTTCTCTCGTACAATCTTGTTTTTGTGTTTGGCGTCCTCTTCTTTACCTCCACCTCTGCTCCTTTCTTTTTTTCTTTTTTTTGAATTCTGCAGAAGTCGTGTGTGGAGTCTCCACTTTGTGAACTTTGACCCCTTTGGTTGTTGGCTACGACCCCTCCTGGAACCCCAGGGAAAAAGAAAGCGAACAGGGACTGAGAAAAAGACGAGAAGGTTCTGTTAAAAGAATAGATATTATTCTACCGTCTGCCTCGTTCTCCGGTGGAAAAAGGCCTTCACTTGTTCTCGACCTTCAAATGAACAGATACTAAAAGAGTCTTTTCTCGTGTTTATCAACAGCACTTGGTTTAGTTATAACTTGTTTTTTGTTTGTTTTTTTGCTTCGGTAAAGTCTTGTAACTCTTGATTATTAACATAATAATTTATTTATAAAAGTAATACATATTTAGTACCTTTGTTAGAGATTACAGATTGGGCTAATTCATACTGAATCCCAAACTGTAACAATTCACAGTTTTAATGCAAAAAAACAAAAAAAAGAGTTAATAAATAAAATAAGTCTGGCTGAGGAAGAGGTCGACATGTTGCTCCATCCAAACCAAGCCAGAATGTCCATGTGGACCCCATAATCGGTTGACAATACGGGTCCTAAGTGGGTCCTTCGTGTCCATGTTGGCTCCACCCGTGTTTGCCGAAATTGGCTTCCCACGTGGGTTAGGGTTAGAAATCATGTGAAACCTGCATGACTTGCCCACTTCAATCCCATGCCCACTTAGTACCCCGGTAGCCTAGAAAGTTTACCAAGTGTACCAAGCTTGAAGTGAGAAAACCTGGGTAGGGCCACCATGGATAATCCCTCTTGGGACCCCAATTGCCAGCCCTAATACTACCCTTATGGGACCCAATGGACTGGCTGGCTGGGTGGCGATGAGATCATGAACTTGGCTCGTTCCCTAATTCGCTCACCCCCCATAAGGGTTATGTTCTGGCTGACAATTCGGGTGCCAAGTGTGTTTGTCCGTGGTTTCCATGTTGGCTTCACCTGTGCCGAAATTGGCTTCCCATTTGGGGCCCATTTTACTGAAACCACATGGGACCTGTATGACTTGCCCACTTCAATCCCACTTAGTACCCAGGTAGCCTAGAAAGCTTACCAAGTTTACCAAGCTTGAAGTGGGCAAATGTGGGTAGGGCCACCATGGCCAACCCCTTTTGGGAGCCTAATTGTCAGCCCACATATAACCCTTGTGGGACCCACATGGAGTGGCTGGCTGGGTGGCAATGAGATCATGAACTTGGCTTGTTCCCTATTTCCCTCACCCAGCTTCCCTTTCATAAACAAACTCTTCGCTAAAGATACGACAGAGCAAGCTCTTTTGGTACAACCTGACCCATTCTTACTCCAGGAACATCGCAGACCTGTTGGAACTCCCTCAGCAGTGGAAATGGAAAACGTCATGCACCTGAACAAAAACAACTAATGTCTATAAACATGGAAATCCATCTTCTCCGGGGGGGTGGGGTGTACCGCACCCACTGGGGTTCCCATGTCTCCTGGTCTTCACTCACCGCCACGGCCGGCCTGACCTGACCTGTGTCCACTCCCTCATACTGGCGTGGTTCGGCGATTCGCTGTGTTGGTGTGACTCGAGTCTTTCAGGTCCTTCTGGATGCAGTTGTGGACCTGCAGGAAGTTGTGGTCCCTCTCAGAGTTGTAGGTGGCGGTGGGTGTGCCAGAGGACTTGAGGGTGTCCCGCGGCAGTGTGTACATTGAGATCTCTGTGGACGGCAGCGCACTGAAGCCCTTGAGGCCCACAGGTGAGGTGTCACGGGAGTGCGACGGATCTGTGGAGCGGGAAGAGGAGCGCGAGCGGCGCCTGTAGCGGTAGCGGTAGCTGGGGATTCGTGTTATGGCCGAGCCTTGGAGGTAGTCGGCTGCGCGCGCACCTATTCGCAGCTGCCGATGGCGGTCGATGAACATGTGCACAGCTAAGACGCCCACCATCTCAGCCATGATGAAGGAGAGTGCGCCGAAGTAGAAGGACCATCCGTAAGAGTAGCTGTTCTTCTTGGAGTCACTTTTTGAAGGGTCCCCCGCATTGGCTGATATGTACACGATGATCCCAATGATGTTACTCAGACCTGAGAGTTGCAGAAAAGATGGATTATGGGTAGAGAGTTCACGATGAAAAACAAAGAAATTATAATCGAGGATGAACTCCAGGATGTTTGTGTTTGTTTGAGTTCCAAGATATTGTTTCCTCACTTCCTTTCCTTCTTCTTTCCTCACTTTCTTCTCTTCCTCACTTAGTTCCTTCTTCTTTTCCTCACTTCCTTCGCTTCCTCACTTCTTTCCTTCTTCCTTTCCTTACTTCCTTATCTTCCTCACTTCTTTTCTTCTTCCTTCGCTCATTTCCTTGTCTTCCTCACTTCTTTCCTCTTTCTTCACTCATTTCCTTGTCTTCCTCACTTCTTTCCTTCTTCCTCATTTCCTTCTCTTCCCCACTTCTTTACTTCTCCTTTCCTCACATCCTTCTCTTCCCCACTTCTTTACTTCTTCTTTCCTCACTTCCTCACTAATCCCAGACCACAGATAAATTAAAAGTCTTGTGTTCTGCAACATTAGCAGCAGTTTGTCAACTCAACACTTCAATGCTTATATCGGTGGATTTAATGCTCTTATCCTTCGTCACTACTCTAACACTTCCTGGAGTTCCTGCCGCTGTGTGTGTGTGTGTGTGTGTTTGTCTCACCTGCAGACACAAAGAAGATCCCTGCACTGAGGATGATGTTGTGGCGTGACTTGTAGAACTCACTGGCAGCTATACACAATCCTCCCATGAAGAGCAGGATGACACTGAGGATGGGGAAGATGCTGGAGGCTCGCACCGCACCTGGAAACCAGCGGAGGACAAAGAGTGAGGAGAGATGAGACGGCGTTCGCGTGAGACGAAATCAACAAAGTGTAAGATTTTTTAAGAGATTTTACCCAAACAGTTACAGTCCCAAAATACAATCACGCCCAAATGTGCAGGTTCTTATGGCGTTTTTGAAATACCACAGAACGTGGTCGTGGTTGGGCTCACGATCGCCGGCTGTCAGCAGTGCTGTCACTAAATCCACCAGACTCCTCTGTTATATATTGACATTTTAGACATTTCCTTTGCTAAATGTTGGAGATTAACACATGTTTTCAGGCTCAGCTCGCTTGGAACCTTGTCAGAGAAGGAACATTTAAGCATTTAGCAGACGCGACTTACAAAAGAGGAATACGCTACATAGAAGAAGTCTTGGAAAGAACTCGATTGGATCAGTGGACTGATAGAGGGTGAGAGTGGAAGTGGATCCAAGTGCAGGGGAGGGGTTAAGGTAAGTGCTAGGACAGAAGATGCTCTTGGAAGAGCTGGGTTCTCAAGCTTCTTGAAGCTTCTTGAAGACCCCTGGAATGCCCCTGTTCTGGTAGCACTCGGTGGGTCATTCCACCAGCGTGGAACAACACATGACAAGAGTTCTGGATTGTCTTGTGCGGGGTGTTGTCTAATGGAAGAGCAAAAACGGTCGTGCTAGAACGGTATAAAAGCCCTAAATAGTAGCAGAGCAATCAATACAGAGGACAATTGTCTTGTCAGGCCTCAATCCGAGACGTTTTTCAGCTTTAAAATCCTACGTCCAGAGTAAGAAGGATCACCAGAGGAGAGACAAAGAGAGAAGACAACGCACGTTATAAACGGTTTCAGCATCTGCTCCTCGTGTGAGCACATCCTAATCAACACCCCATCAGGACTGTGAAAGACTCCATCAACACTGTCTACTGAGTGTGTATTCCCACAGTGAGCCTGTTATCCAACCTTATGTAATCATGCTGCTTGACTCTTTTTCTCTCTCTCTCTCCCCCTCTCCCTCCCTCCCTCCCTCCCTCCCTGGTCCACGGAGTAAACCACACAAGTCATAAAGGCTCTGGCTGTGGCCTCGGTGCAGAGACCTTGAAAAACCACAAACTGTGTCCTTGCAGCTAATTATCGACGAGCAAAGAAACAAACAGAAACAGCTGGAAACAGCTGTTATCTGTAGCCGTGGAGTGGAATGGTTCATGTTCCACTGTGTGGTTCGCTTGAAACGTGAGACATGAGGTCATTGAAAGTGTTTGAATTTTGCACAAGAAATTCAAACTTTATTATTTAGATCCCTCATAAAGAAAACAAAAAGATGTGAGTTTTCTGCTCCACGTGGTCGCCGCCGTCGCCGTCAAACCCCTCTCACTTCATTCCCCCTCACAGTCAAAGTGCGAGACAATTTGAGAGATAAAGTGTTGTCCCCTCCGTCCCCTTTGAGCGACCAGAGGGGATTGTGGGGGTTTAGGGTTGCCGTTGAGGCGGGCTGATTAAATATTAAGTTGTCTTGAGAGTCGACCCTGAGCCTGTGTCCTGCTCTAAATGCATCACTCTGCTCGTTAACCATGCAGGCAGGGATGCGGTCTGTTCACACTGCATCACCTGGGTGAGAGCGCCACCTTGGTTTTTTAAACCAGAAGAGGCCATATTTGGATGAGTTGGAAAAGTCCTTGAATTTGAGGGAATTGGTCCTGGAAAGTTTTCAAAGAGTCCTTTAATTTGAGGGAACTGGTCCTGGAAAGTCTTCAAAGAGTACTTGAATTTGTGGGTATTGGTCTTAGAAAGTCTTCATAGTCCTTGAATTTGAGGGAATTGGTCTCAGAAAGTTTGAGAAGTCCTTGAATTTGAGGGAATTGGTCCTGGAAGTCCTTGAATTTGATGTGAACCAAGGTGTAGGAACCCTGTTATATGATATGATGCACTACTGATTTATCTGTGCAACAGAATAAAAATGAGTGTCAACATAACCAGTAACTACATCTTTTAGTCAGGTTGACTGATTGTGATCTGGTTTATTTTACAGTTGCACCTTTATTTATTACTATTTACTAAAGCGACACTTATCTACTTTTAAGTCCTGTGTAATGTATTATGTGAATCACACGGCAGCTGCTCTGTGCAGCTCGAGCGCCATGTCAGGTTTAAATGTTCTCCAGGTTTCCGGCACGTTCAGGTGGTTTCATGTTGTCTTTGAAGTCCTTCAGAGCTTCAGAGCTTCAGAGCTTCAGACACGGACGGCTGGACAAACAGACTGGAACTAACCAGTGGACGAGTGAGTGCAGAGGGGGGAAAAAAAGAGACACATCCATATTGATTTGTTCATATTTTGAACTGCTGTTGACCTCCAGTTTAAACATCAGCCACCTCTGACTCATGACGATCATGTCACAAGGCTGACCTGTTTCAGCTGCTCACAATGACTTTAAATGATCCCAAAGTTACGGTAAAATTCAAGATAATGTCAGTTTCAACTTCAAAACTTGGTTTATATTCAGTGTAGGTCTTGACAAAGGTGATAATCTGACTGTATCTGGTGTTGCAGGATGAATAACAGATGTCTCAATCTAAAAAAAGGCTTTTGTTTCGCAGCTTGACTGTAGCCTCTAACATCCTAAGAATGTGTTTGCTGCTTCATCTCAAAACAAAAAAACAGCCTTTTTTTCTCAGAAACTACAGTTTGTGAACCACTCAGGAGCTGCTGGTCCTCTGCTGCCTCGTGTGGTCACTTTGTGTCACACCAGATTTTACAAAACAAGACATTTGAATTTACTGATGGAGGCAGCAGTGGATTGACAACTCCTGTGTGCTGTGATGTTATAATCACTGATTTGCTCTGTGAGGTTTGGTGTGGGAGAGTGAGTGCTTTACAAACTTCAGTTTCCTGGTGAAAAAGTCAGTGAAACGTAATTGTTAAGATACTGTAGGGATATGTTTCATTAGATGAGCCTTTTTGCTAAGTCGCTAAATTGCATATGTGGCTGGAGCTGCTTGATGTGTCCGTCTTCATGTCCAAATGTCTGGGGACGTCTCTCGAGCCGCAGGTTGCAGACCCCTGGTTTAGATGAAGGACGCTGCAGAACAAAAGTTACGCACTGCAGCTTTAAACAGAGGCCTCGTCACGAAGTGTGAAGCGTGTTTACTGTTCATCTGTTCCACTTCACAGACGCTGGGTAAACGCATATTATCTCAGCCAGGGTAACATTACTCTGACAGAGAGACGGTGAAACACGCTGTCAATCTCCGGCTGCGAGGACACGGCGTCCCCCCCGTCCCCCACCGTCCAGATGAAAGTGTTGACCTCTGCGCTAATGGCCGATGACAGTTTGTCGACCTCAGCGGTGGCTTGTGTTTCTGAAGCCCTGGCCTCGTCCCCCACATGAGAGGACGCTCCCGGGAGACGTGTGATTAGCACCGAGGTCGCCGTTTTGATTTGGGATGAGGTCGCACGTCTCCTGTTTCTTCCCCCTGCGACGTGCACATTAGCGTGACAGCCAGTTAAGGACATTTTCTAAAGGCTGAGCACCGTTTGTCCTTCACTGCTCCTCATGTTTCTAAAGCTCTGTAGAAGACGCTTTAGAAAACACTGTAGAAGACGCTGTAGAAGATGCTGTAGAAGACGCTGTAGAAGATGCTAAAGCTCTGTAGAAGACACCGTTGAAGATGCTGTAGGAGGCGCTGACAAAGACACAATAGGAGACACTGTAGAAGATGCTGTAGGAGACGCTAAAGCTCTGTAGAAACGCTAGAAGATGCTGTAGAGACACTGTAGAAGATGCTGTAGAGGACGCTGTAGAAGATGCTAAAGCTCTGTAGAAGACACTGTAGAAGATGCTGTAGGAGACACTAAAGCTCTGTAGAAGACGCTTTAGAAAACACTGTAGAAGACGCTGTAGAAGATGCTAAAGCTCTGTAGAAGACACCGTTGAAGATGCTGTAGGAGGCGCTGACAAAGACACAATAGAAGACACTGTAGGAGACACTAAAGCTCTGTAGAAGACGCTGTAGAAAACACTGTGGAAGGCGCTGTAGAAGACACAGTAGAAGACACTGTAGGAGACACTGTCAAAGACGCGGTAGCTCGCTCACACACACACACACACACACACACACACACCTGATTCAAATGAATGGCTCGTTTATGAGGCTCTTGCAGAGCTTGATGATGAGCGTGTGAATCAGGTGTGTGTGTGTGTGTGTGAGCGTGTGAGCAGAGAAACATCTAGAACATGCAGGGCAGTCTTTCACAGCGACTTCTACATCTACTGCCTCTTCACTCATTCAACAGAAAGGTAAATCTAAATATAAAAAAAAGTCTGTGGTCAGCAATTGGTGGCCCGTGGACCAAAACTGGCCGCCAGCATTAGTATATGGGCCCAGCAGACGATTTAACAAATCTATATACAAATCTATTATACCGTTAACTTTAAAATAAAAAAGTAATAACACTGCTGTATGAGTTCATGTGAACATACAGGTGAATGAACATGTTCTGTCTCTCTATTCACACCTTATCTCTCCGTTCACTCGTTCATTGACAGGGTTGATTACCCCAGTTGTGAAAGTGCTGATGTGCAGAACGAGGTCATCAGGTGCCTTTAGCTCCCGGGCACATTGATTTAATACTACAAATGCTTATTAATCCCCTCTCCTCCTCCTCCTCTTCCTCTTCCTCTTCCTCATCACTGAGCCCTTGCACCGCCCTCGTCCAGAACACGATGTTTGCGATATTTGCAGAACATGAGGATGAACAGACAAAAGTACCAAGAATAACAAATAAATAAAACTACAAAAATGAAGTCAAATGGGAAAAAAAATATGACAAAAATGGCGAATAATGAATAGGGAAATGCAGCTGATGTTACAAAAAAGTAAGCATTGCTGTTTATATATGTAAATAATTTATTACTCTCTTAAGTTGATAAGGATAAAAAAGGTCCACTTCCAAGAAACTGTGATTGAAAACTTTTTGCCTGCATAAATCTCTTAAACAACGACCAAACAAAATTTGAGGATTTTAACCTTTAAATGCCAGTTTGATAACTTTGTCACTGTTGTTGATGAAGAAACATAATAATTGAGTTATTTAACATACATCAAATGTTTGGTGGCTGGGGGATTTTTTTTTTCCTGTCTTAGATATGCAAAGATTAGCCACAAATATTTGCATTATTAGTTTTTGTGTAGCATCAAATTTAAAATTGACTACCTTCTTAAGTCATGAATGACAAAAATGTCCACTTCCAAAAACTGCTATGAAAATATTACAGATCTGTCTTTTTGGGTTAAATCTCAACTTCAGTCCTGATCAAAACTATCATATGTTGAATAATTATCAGTTATTGTTAAAGTTATTCCATATAGTTATTCCATATAACAAATGTTGGGGAGGCTGGGGGATTTAACGTTTAACAGGATTTTAGCGTTTTGGTTTTCTACACGAAAACACAGAGGTGGCGTTTTTAGATATTTTTGTTAATCAATTCTCAAAAGTAGCATTTTCAAACCTGCATAGCTTAAGGGTGAGGATAGCGCCATCTTCTGACAATGCGAACATGACAACTGAGAACCACTGCCTGTCTTCAACATACACACACACACACACTCACTCCTCTGTACCGCCTCTTCATTCACAGTTAATAAGATATAAAGTTAAAGTGCTATCACTCACACGGTCGACCAGGACAAAAATGATTGGGTTTTAATTTATTAGGCCCCGTGTCTGTGTGCTGTGTGTGTGTGTGTGCTGTGTGTTT